>NC_072736.1:83346825-83719827 GCF_026930045.1 Uloborus diversus
AGTATTATTCCCAATCTCGATCTATTTGGTTCATATATGCTTGGCTAAGTGCCAAAAACAGGCCGATTTGTCACACTGGGGGTGGGTGATTTAAATAGTTTCATTATATTACAAAGAAGACGAAAAATAAACATTCGGAGAAAGCACACCATCTGTCTCTTTGACAGTTAAAACTAAACAGAAGGAGCAAAGAAAAAGGGCAAAACGCGCAATTTCAGATTCCCGGCAGGGGTCTTATATGTAATATGATATGATAATTATTTTGTTCACAAACAAAGGGTCTTACTATTTACACCACAGGTGATTAAAAAATATACATAAGAAATGAAAAAAAAGTTTTAAAAAAAGTCAATTTTTACATATTTCGCGAAACTTCAGGGACCTGGCAAAAGATATAAATATATTTTAATTTCCAAAATTTTTTTTTTTATGAACATTAGATGTCTTTTCACGACTTTTCCCACCACAGGCGATTAAAAATATTATACATATTTTTTTTTTTAATTTAAAAAATGGCAATTTTTACATATTTGGCCAAACTTTAAGGAGCTGACGGGGGATCTAAATATATTTTGATTTCCAAAAAAATTTTTATGCGAGCATTTGATGCCAATACACAACTTTTCCCACCACAGGCGTTTTCGATTTCAAAAAAAAGGTCAAAATCGACCCACCCTACTGAATATCCCCGCTTTGATTTTCTTCTATTAACTGTTTTTAATCTTCAATTTCTGAAAAAAAAAAAATGCATCGACCCGATCCCCCCTCCTTTGACTGTTTACAATAAATATACAATATTGTTCTTTTGATCTTTAAATTGTAGACCCAATGTTTTGGTTGGGGCTAAGCCCCCCAAGACGCACGAGTCTAAATCCAGCCATGACTTCAGGCAAATTAAAAACTTTAGGTGCTATCCCTCGAACTCATGTTGTATGAATTCATAAATATATATTCTCTATTTGATTAAAAATAAGAACCAAGTAGACATTTTAACTAGTATTTTTTTGTATTCATGAGTGTATCGAGGGGTGGAAGGGGGAAGGGTCCTCCAAAAACAGGTTCAACGGCATAAAAAAAATTTAAAAAAAATGCAATGCACAGGTACAAAAGCGCAAAAAAAAAAAAAAAAAAAAACGAAAGCGCACAGGTTGGAAGGCGCAAGGATACACAGGAGGGAGGGAGCACCGACCCGCAGACCGATGGGCCTGTCTGCCCCTGAGTAGTATCTAACCAAAATATTAGCTTTACATTGAAGAAGAAGAAAAAAAGATCAATTTTTGTTAGACAGTGTTTAGTGTTTAGTAATTATCATACAAAAGCAAATAAACCTATGAGAAAAATTACAGAAATTTCTGAAAAATAATCTCACGTTACCGTAAAATATTTATTATCATTATTATTATTATTTTTTATTGATGATCAATTTTTTACGCGGGCAGAGCTAATAGCTCAGCTATATTTCAACGCTGAATCCAAAATGAAAAACGGTCTCTCCATTTCAAAGCACAACAATGACCGTGATGACTAATACAATGAAAAAATCCTTTTTCTCTTTTATTGCCCATCCGTTTCTACCTGAGAACCTGTCTGCTCGCCATCCGTCCTTGATTTAGGAGAGTGGAAGATCATGTGACCAAGAAAGACACTTCTTTCCTCCACCTGCCGGAGCCAATCAGGAAACCGCGCCGAGATTCGAAACTTTCTTCCGTTGAGATCTTGCAAACTGGATCTTTAAAAAGCTGCTCGGCACGTTTGTTTATTTTGTGCGTTAATCTACACAGATCTAATTATTGCGGTAAGTGTGGTTTGGATTTCCTTTTTTTTTACATTATAAGATTCTGTAGTATAGTGCTGGCAGCATTAAATACCAAAAGAATAAATTTCATGTGTAGCGCTTTTTTAATGTGTAAAAATACAAAGTTGATTTAAATTGAATCCAGGGAAATTATGAATTGACTCCAAACCCATGGGAGATGTTTTCGTTGCGGGCGATGGTGGGGCCTGATTATACAAAAGGGGGACAGGAGAAGAGGGTGGGTGTGGCAGTCCCCCTCCCCAGGCAAGGGCGCCCATATAGGGGGGCAAAGGGGGGCTCCGCCCCCTAGAAATGAGAATTTTCTTGCTTTTCGTGCTTTTTTCTTTGCAAAAATGTATAAAAATTTATTTTCCAGCCATTAATGAATAAGTTATTAAAAATGTCAAATTTTAATATCTCTTAATCTGTACTGAAATCGGTTTCCATGGGGAAAATATTTTGCTAAACCACGGGGAAAATTTTTAAGCCCCCCTTAAAATTTTGCATATGGGCGCCCTTGTCCCCAGGCTTCGAGAATTATACATTTATATAGATATGTGTGTGTATTTGTTGTGTTTGTGGATAATGTGCAATAAACATATTACTTTTTCCCCGCTCCCTTGCAAAATTATGATCCTGATATGAAATTAGAAATCCTTCGATTAGGGGCGCATCGGGAAGGGAGGGGGGGGGGGTCGTGGGTCGACTCCTCAGATCCCTCGGGTTTAATATATTGCTCATCCTAATGTGGTGGTTTCTGTGTAGGCAAGAACAGTTATGATACCCCCCCCCCCCACACACACACTTAGGTAAACTTTGGCCGCGTCAGACTTAAAAAATATGATTTGACAGGTGGGAGTAATTGGGGTCAAACACAAGTACCAGGTTTTTTGTGTAATGTGGGGGGGGGGGGGGGAGCTTTTGCTTCTCGTCCAGTGCCAACATTTTTGGAACATTAGGAATAACTTTATATGCATTGAATGTATGCTTTTTTTTTCATGTCTTAATTTTATGTGAACTTTGCACTTATTATAAAAAAAAGAATTAAAAAGAAAAAAAAACAGTTAAATGTTCTTAATTGTTCAGAGATGTAAGGGCGATCAGTAAGCCTGATCAGTGGTGGCCCTAGTTCTTGCGGGGCCCTGGACGATTTGTTTTTCTAGGGACTTCATTTTATAAAGAAAAGTGACTATAAAATGATTAATGGTAACATTAATTAACAAATAAGAGGTGTGTTCTCCAGTCGAGTGACTTTGACTTTAGAGGATACTGGGCACTTTATTTCGTGCCCTCCGCCCTCCTTCGCTTATACAGCATAGTGCATTAATAGACCAATTTAATATATGTATGATCGTAAATATGGCAAGTTTGGCGATGTATTGTATTTTAAAATATATTATAATACAACCATCATTTAATTAGTAGTGAGATATGTGATAAATATACATTATAAGATTTCATCAAATTTTTTTTAGTCGTCAGAGGTGTCCCATCCCCCTCAAGTTCAATGGCACAAATCCCCCCTCCCCTCCAAAATTTTTCTCAACCCTCTTTTCCTTTTTTATTTTTTATCGCTCTTTTTTATTTTACTTATTTTTTAAAAATATTTTTTGATTTATTTTTAATTATTAGTATTATTTTATTAGAAAAGTTTTGTGCTACGCCAATGATATCACACACACACACACACACACAAACTAAATAAATGAATAAAATGAAATATAAACAAAATAAAATAAATAACTATAATTTAAAATAAATCAATAAATAAATTTTAAAAAATTAAAAAATACCTCCTCCCTCCTGTGGGCACCCCTGCTGGTCGTAATACATCAAAAGTATCTAAATGTAATATTTTGTAAATATAGTGTTACGTCTGTACAGGGGCGGTGGATACAGACTAGCATTTTAGAGGGGAGTGGGTCACGTTAAAAAATACAGAGCTTTGGATACTGGTACAAAAAATTTCTGGAACTGTTTGGGTGTCAATAAAAAGCACCAAATCGGCCAGGAATAAGGCGCTTAGTAGGGCACCAACTAGTAGGGCAAAATTTTATTATTAATTTTTAAAAGCAATGAAAGGAATTATTGTTTCAAATATTTACTTAAGCGAATAATTAATAAATTTAAAAAGTTACTGGAACACTGGAAAAAACATTTACTTTTCATTCATAAAGTATTTGAACACCATGTATAATAACATTTGCATGATATTCTACATCCATCCTTCTTGTCATGCAATTATTAAATTTTATAAATTATAAAATAATTTAATGATTTGTAAAATAGTTTAAATAAATATGTATAACAAGAGGACCCGACAGACGTTGTTCCGTTCAAGCTTTGTAAATTGAAAAGTTAAAAAATTTCAATAAACTATCAAGTGTTTGAACCTTTTTGTTGAAAAAAATAAGTAAAAAGAAAATGTAAGCTGCTTGGTGTCAGAATACGTATATTTATAACAACTTGATTTATTGTTCCTTCATCCACACTCAAAGGATAAAATTCGTCCTCAAATATTAAGTGTAAAAAACTAACTACCCATCTAAAACAAACGGCAAATCCCGCTGCAACGTCCCCCATAGAATAAAACAATCGACAGGATATCGTTTAAAAAAAAGATAAAGGTAAAAACAGTTCCCTGATTAAGCGAAAACTACTCCCCCCTCCCCCCGATGTAAGATAAACATTCTACAACTAACATGACTAAACACTCTTTAAAAATCAAAAACAATTCTGTGCTATTTAAAATATTTCGCCAAATAAACGAAAATTACAATAAATTACATTAACAGTAGCTTTAAAATGCAATCAAAGAATCCTGCAACTCTATTGTTTATGGCCAAAGTCGCCAAGCCACCACGTTACGTAATCCAGCCGGTCAGTGAGCGAAGCGAACTCCGACCGATTAGCGGTCCGATCTTTTGAACGAAAACTTTTAAATCCCGTTTTCTCGCTAAGCTCTCACTATCTCACTAAGTCTCACTATCTTTCCTTGTGTACTTGAATGATCTTCATACATTGCCTAATTTGTTCTTTCCGCCAAAGATAAGAATCTTCCACTTCACTGATCTTTTGTGTACAGAACTACCATGTTGTAATTTATCTGAAGGAAAATAAAATTTGTTTCGTCTTTAAATTCCACCGTCTTTTACTTTAATAATGTACTGATTAGTTTGATAATCCTTAAAGTATTCTTGCCATTGGTGCCAAAACTTGGATGGATTTGTGAGAGGTACCGTACTTTTGGATATCACGGGATCTAAAATCATTGCTTTCAAGAGAAATATTAAAGCTTTACTCTCTCTCTACATTTTATCTATTCTCAATTGACATATCGCATTAGGAAATTTCATTACAAAATGCAGAGCTGGCTTTCTTATTGTCCTTTGGCAACGGGTTAAATATTTATTTCAGTTCTCGCTCAACAATAGGTTAAAATAAATATTACTCATTAGGGAGATATAACCTTCCGTTTAAAAGCCTAATGATGATAAACGTCCGCACAGATTTTTATATATTAAGATAATATTTGCATGATATTCTACATCCATCCTTCTTGTCATGCAATTATTAAATTATGGTCACGTACAAGAAAGACAAATGCGATAATTCTGTCGACATATGGAGGGGGGGGGGGCATGATCTTATAAAATTATTTTTTAACCATGTCAGCTTCTGAGATGAATTTGTACGAACCATTTAAGTTGATTGTGATACGTTTACCCATGACTACGGTAGGGGGAGGGGGAGCTGATAGTCTGCACTGGGTGACACCATCTAGGGCGGATTCAGGGGAGGGTCAAAGGGTCAGCTGACCCCCTGTGACAAGAATTTTATTCTGATTATTATTAAACTTCAATTTTTTAGATCCGAAAAAGTAGTATACGGAATAAATGTTAACCATTTTTTTGGTAGTTTCTTTCATCGCGTCATAGTTCAAAGGGTTGACTGGGTTCATTCATACAATTTAAGTTTTTTGTTCATTTTCAAGAGAAGAATCATTACTAATGAGCTTAACGTTTTTCCACAGTTTGTGCTTTTCCAAGGGTTGTGCACAAGAGGGGAGAAGGCACACCTGTTGGTCCAGGTCCGAACTTGAAGGGGGCCCAAGATTTTTAAAATGTGGGGTGAAATATATATAGAGACGTAGGGGTAAACAATATGGAGGAGGCTCGTAAAAGTAATTTGCAACTGGTCTCGAAATTTTTCTGTGCACGGTTTTTCTTGTTCTAACTATCTTATAGTTAGAAAATCATATTTTTAAAGCTTACGGTTTCGTGACCAGCCTGCCTGCCTAAAGAAATATGACTTTTAAGAAAATTTGAAGGAATATAATCCATGGCGCAGGCTGTGGCATTGAAAAATTTTAGGGTAGGTAGGGGGGGTAATTTAAAAGGGATTTTATTTCATTTGGATAGGGAATTTGAAATTTTGTTCCTTGAAGAGGTGCTTAATCACTCTTTGAGGGCGGGAGTTACCCTGCTAAACTAATACTTTTTAACATAGGAAGTATAACGCTGGACATTGAAGCTTAACCCCCTTACAAATACTTCTGGATCTGCCCCTGGTCACCGTTCAGACTGGGTGAGGCACAAAATGGATTTAGGAGTTTATTAAAAATATAATTACTTCAATTCAGAGGAATTTCTACAATACGTTTAAATTATATTCATTGCATCAAATTTATTAAGCTTTTTTTTACGCTAGTAATAATAAAATAATTCGTTCCTCGCACATGAACTGAAAAAATAGCTTTCCTGCGGTTTTTTTTTTTTTTTTACTTTTATGTGTAATATATAGTAGAAAGTATTGGATTCGTGCAAATTTTCGAATTTCGAAGGATTTGAACGTTTTAAGGTGTGTTGAGTCCATTTCGATCATTTTGGTAAAATGTCTCTGTGTGTGCGTGTGTGTGTGTGTCCGTGTGTGTGTCTGTGTGTGTCACGTATGTGTGTGATCAGTTTTTTGTGGCCATTCAAAACTCCTGCATTAAATTGAACGAAATTCGGTACATATATGTGCCCCTATCTGAACTTGTGCTTATTGGTTTTTGGCGCGAAATCGTCCAAGGGGGGGGGGGGGAGCAATGGGACGTTTCTTGAGTTACACTATTCCCGAGGAAGTAACTGGCTGAATCAAACAAAATTTGGTCCATATGTTGCCCCTAACAGGTACAGGTGTTGATTCACTTTTGGTGTCAATAGCTAAAACGGGGTTGAGCTATAGAACCTTTTGTCGTCAATTGGACTGCTGTATCTTAAGAAATAATGAACGGAATCAAACAAAATTTATCGACAAGTAGCCCTCAAAAGGTATAAAGAGCTGATTCTATTCTGGCGTCAACAGCTGAAAAGGGGGCGCGCAATCGAACGTTCTTTTTTTTTTTTTTTCCATTGTGAGTGCCATATCTCAAGAAGTAATGCTACGTTCTGGATGAAATTTGGAATAAATGTGAATCCATATGTAAACCATATGTTGGTTCAATTTTGGCGCTAATCGCTCCAGGGGGAAGGTTGGGGGCTGATTTTTTTTGTGCGCATAAAAATAGCTTTATAATTGCAACAATAAGAAAGATAAATCGTAATAGACTCGTCTGCGTATTTCGCGTGATTTTAATTGTTGGAAAATGACCAGAAAATCGCGATAATTTAAACTTTTTAACTGTTGCCATCTTGTGTTAGTTAACAAATAAATGTTTGTAATTATTTTAAGCAAGGCTTTTAAAATAATTTTCATTCTTTGTTTTGCTTTTGAGATAAATCGGGAATTTGGACGGTCGTCAAGTTTTGGCGTGTCTAATTTTGTTTTTGTTGGGAATATTGCTTCCTCGTCAAACATTCAAGCATGGGGAGGGATCAGAATTAGAAGAAATATGTAGAAGTTTCGTTATTACCACAACATACTAGTTTTGTTTTGTTTTTGTATTAAATTTATAATTTATTTAAACAAGAAACGCATGCATCTCGATGAAGTCAGAATAGCTGGAGTCAGGGTAACATTACTATTGAATTTGTTTTATACTCCGGTTCCTGCTCGCTCCCGCTCGCCCTGGCGAATCCCCGAAGAATGCTTCGGAATCTTCTTTGTTTCAGGAAGGTTTAGAGTGCCTGTTGAAAGGAATCAGATTAAAATACACGTTACGATCAAACCGAAAAAGAAAGAAGGAAAAACAACAACAATCGCCCTCCCTTTTCTGTGGTAAATTGAGTTTCAGTAAAGAGTTCATTGAATTTAGAAAAACTAGCTGCGTCGCTCGGCTTTGCACGGTCAACCTCAAAAATAAAAGTTATGTCAAGTGACGCGTGTTCAACAATCAGGCTATAAAAAAAAAAAAAAAAAAAAAAAACAGTATAATTTTGCGGCAGATTACGGGAAAATAACCAAAGTGTGAACATTTCAAATCTGCGGATTTCAGGAAAAGCATTTAAAACAAAAGCAAGAATTTTATTTGTTCATATTCGAAAAAAAAAATAGCAACAGATCTTTCGTCCCAATGATTTTCTTCGCGCTACAAATTTTAATGAAAGCATTGTTACGGAAAGTTGAGATGAAGCACTGAATAATAATTTGAATGGAGGAAAACCTTCGAAAAATAGGGATTTTATGTCAAAATCTAAGCGTCATAATTAATAGTTTTTAATTGATATCTCCGCTAATAATTATCGGAAGATTATGTTAAATAGCCAAACATAAATCGGGAAAATTACGAATCTATGGATACCTGGTTCGATGGTCATTTCACTGGCGTTCGGAAGAAGTAACTCGGACATAAGTAGATGCTTAGGTAGATTATATAAGATATTAAAATCCTCCTACCCGAAGACGAAAAAAACTTGATAAAAATACGGATAACAAAATTATTAAAAAAAAAAAAAAAGCTTCCTCCTTCACCAAGTTTCACAGATTAGGGGCCTCCCTCCGAGACCCACGTGATAACAGGCCCGACAACTCCTCTCCCCCCCGCTTCGTTACGCCACCAGTCGTCGATCTTTGAACTTGGCGCGAAACTTTGAAAGCAGTGCAGTTTGCAGGCACACAGTAGTGCTGCTTACTCTGGTTGAAATAGATGAAATAGGAAATATGTAACTTCGGATGCACATTCTTGAACTCAATACTGTTGGATTTATCTCATCCTTTAAACGTACCGGAATGTAGAGGCAATTAAAATATATATATATATATATAATAAGTCTTGTAAGTGTCTGAGTGTCTGCTAAGTGAAAGGGAGTCAGCGATTTGCGCTACCGAACAACCTGCATGAGAAGAAAAAAATCGGGCGCCTCATGGAATAAATTTTAAAGTTCGGAGGTAAGTACTTTTCTCAGATAAATAAATTAACATTTTATGCTTCATGCAGTTAAGGTTACTTAACTTTTCCTCCATTACACAAACAATTGTCAGTTTCCTTTCTGATATCTTTGTCTGTAATTTGTAATTTCAGCATACTGCTTTAATATTTGAAACGGTTAACTTGCAACTTTTTATTTCTTTATTTTTTCAACCTTGTACACGCATTTATTCGAAATGGATTTTCCAAGCTGACAATATACATGTGTCAAAATTTTCCGCGAATATACTTGTTGCTATCAGAAGCAACATAACTTGGTGTTGATATTCAGTTAATATGTAAACAAGTTTATTGAAACAGGCTTTTAACTGAACTAATCTTATATTTTCGGTTTCGATTAAATTGTTTCATACGCTAGCATGTGTTATTTTGATCAAAAAACATTCCTTGATGGACTTCCGTAGTTCTGAGGTAAGAAGATTAGCTTTGAACGCCGGAGGTGGTGGGTTCGATACTCAAACATTTTCCCCCAACTACGCCCCTGCAATGTTATTCAAACAAGCTGGTTCTGTGCGCAAATTAAAAAAAAATATGTTTTTTTTTTTTTTTTTTTTTTTTTTTTGGCACTGTTGTCTTTAAGTTTTATGATATTTATGTACAAATTGTGGTTGAGTTAACGGTATTCATGATTTCTGGGCTTGCGAAAGATTACTTTTTAGCAGTGGATACAACGTGTTTTTGCCAAATGCTCTATGCTTGTTTGTTATGCTTAAAAAAGGCAAAATGTCTTGAACTATATAATTTTTGAACTCCTTGGGGTTTTCTGTTAAAAAGCTTTCAGGAACTCTGAAACTGTAACATAAATTGAATTAAGGGGCTGTCTATAAAGGATGTTGCAAAATTTTGAACAAATCCCCCCCCCACCCTCCTTGTTACATGTAACGCTGTTCAACATGAGCATATTGTTATAAACAACGCGTGATGTCACACTTCTTGTTATCCCCTCCCTTCCCCCTGTCACAAAAATGTCACACTGAATTCCTAAAAGAGCCTACTCAGCAAAATGTTGATCTAAATTTAACATATATGAAGTTTTAAGTATTGAAGAAAGTTGATAAAATGGTCATTCTATGAGAAGTTTTTTGAAAAAGGTTACTTTGTCATCAATTAATGCTCTTTAAAATAATTTTTTAAAAGCCTAAAATGATGAACTATTAAAGCCCCCCCCCCCCCCTCTACACAAGAATCATTAGGAGCAGAAAAAGCTGAAAATGGAAAAGTAGCCAAATTCCAATTTAAAAAAAAGGCTGCTTTGATATTGAATACATTTTTTTTTGATGTACAACATACAGTATTCATGATGTTGTATAATTCATTCTTTAATTAACGTTTTTCAAGTTGAATTCCTGTGTAACTTTTCGAGAGTGCCCACCGAAGGGGGGAGGGGTAGGAATCATAGTCTCATAATAATGATAGCTTTTCAACGGCTATAGTTATAAATAACTGTGCCCTTGAAATTTTAAGGGAGATGGGGGAGATGTTTATGGGGTATTTTTCTTGAAGTTTTCATAATTGAAGAAGGTAGGGCACCGTTTACTTTGGGGGATGGCACCCAAACATTCATGTCTTTTTAAAAGCATAAATTTGCTAAGCTAAGTTAACATTAATAATCTGGTATTATGTATTTTAATTTGATGTTATGTCTTTGAAACATATTGCAGTTATGTTTCTCGTTTACTTTAATAAAAATATTTATTTATATTTTAAAATTTCATTTTATTCTTATTCAAATACAATGGTAAAATTATTTTTTGTTTTGATGTAATTGTAAAATGAAAGTTTATTTATTTATTTGAATACTTCTTAAGACTCAATGTTTCAATACAATATACGAGTAGTTAAAATGCGATTAGTGTTAAAAAAAAAATTTCAAATGAAAAATAAAACTATGTTTATTTATCACTTTGTTTTTACAAGATTGTAAAATAAAATCGTGTTTAGTTATTTGAATAATTTGTGAGACTTATAAATGTTTTTATGTGAAATACTATGAA
This sequence comes from Uloborus diversus, assembly GCF_026930045.1. Classification (NCBI taxonomy): domain Eukaryota; kingdom Metazoa; phylum Arthropoda; class Arachnida; order Araneae; family Uloboridae; genus Uloborus; species Uloborus diversus. Next base: position 83,357,966 of record NC_072736.1, read on the forward strand.
TTAAGCTCAGTGTATTTTTTAATGTATGATTATTGGTTCCTTTTTATGTTTTCAAATGAAAAAGTAGAAGTTTTAATACTACTAATATAATAGAAGACAATAATAAATAAACCAAATAGTTTAATTAAACCAAAATACTAATCAAAGCGCTCACTTCCCAATATCATTGTGGATCGACGAACGATGACGTCATTTGCTAGTTGGATGGCCTTCCTATCTCGAAGGCCTCGCTCCCTCTTAATGCAAATCAAAACGGACGTTTTGTACGTTTGAAAATTCGCTTTCAAATTCGTGGTCTCTAGTAATTGTTCGCTCTTTAGCAACGGGCTTGAATTGAGTCGAACCTTGGATTTTCCCTAAATTAGAAACCTTTATATTTGCTGTTCCAATTAATGAAAAAAATTGGAACAAGCTCAATCTGATGCAAGAAAAAAAGCCCTTTGGAATAACATAGGATGTTAAGGTGAAGGGTGTCCACCTACAGAGGGGGAGGGAGGGGGAAGGGTCATGGCTCAGACTGCGCTATTGAAATTCTTAGGAGGGTGTCTGTTTTGACGGGAATTTACTCATTTGGGAGGGGGGCTATTTTAGGGGGTGCGCCTTTGCTCCTAGGGGGTGGGCACCCCTGCAGTTAAGAGGTGTGGGAAATTTTTTATCACTTTTAATAGACAACTTACTTGAAATGTTAACTTAAAAAATCAATTACGAAAAATAATTCGAAATTTAAGCACAAAAACTCCACCCCAGGGGCTCGAACTAATTTTGTACAAACTTTTAAGGCTGTGTAGGTACTATGGGGTCTCCTGGCCAGCCACAAACAGAATTTCACAATTTCTTTGACGTTACCTTTTTTTAGTATAGAGATTATTTTTAGAGTCTTTCGGAGTTTTGGAACATTTAGAGTTGTAAAGCATATTTATAAATGTGTAGGTATGCATGTGTACTTCATGTTTGTATATTAAACGTTTTTTTTTTGGGGGGGGGGGCATCACAAATTACGGCTCTGAATGACACCCATGAGAAAAGACGCTACTATAATACTATAAAAAGTAGTATTAGTAACTATATTTTATCTAGTAACAGGATAGGAATGCACCGCTCGATAAAAGTCGATAATCAACCATTCTGGGCCTCTTATTTGAAGGAAGAAGAAAGTTAGCATTTTATGTAATGACGGATAGAACCGAATTAAAAGTGATACGTAAATATTAAAAGATTTTTTTTTTGTTTTGAATTTTTTTATAGCTCATATATAAATTTTTTTTTTGCAGTCCTCTTAAATGGGACAGCCGGTATCGCGCCATGGGGGAAAAATTTCGGGATGCACCCCACTCCCCCAATTTCCAATATTTAATAGAAGTTACTCACATTCCAACAAAAAGCTGTAAGATGATCTTCATATATATAATAGCCAATGATCGAGTAACCCCTGAGTTTCAACGATAAAACTCGCGCCACGATACCATAATTTGATAATGTGTTTTGGTAATGTTTAAAATGCAGGGAAAGGCTTTATTGTGACAAGGCTGAACTCGATCCGGCAACTTAACTGTTTTACTGGTAAGACTGTGTCATTTCAAGGGAATGAAGAAACGAAAAAATGGTCAACAATGAACGCTACCTACTGGAGTTCAGAATTCATCCATTGGAGTTAGGATTACAATTTCAGCTATCAAAATGCATCACCAAACAGGCAATGTCTCCGTTCAAATGTAGAAGCAATTTTCACCTGTCATACCTTGACGGGCGATTTTCTAGTAACGGAATAGTTACGAAAATACCCTCCTCAGACCCGAGAGAAAAATAAAAGTTTGATATTTGGTAAGAGGTACTTATACAGTTGTTATGGTCACTATGATGTAGAAAAGTGCAATAAAAAAAAATATTTTTAATTTATAGCAGCTAGGGGGGATGTATCTCATGTGATACATCAGGACCAAGACACTACAATCAGAATTTTTTTAAGTATCAAGCAAGATTAAAATAATTAATTAAATCTTAGTCTTTAATCACACAATACATACATTTAATAAATCCAACATGAAAATCAAGCTTTATTGACGTTTTAGGTACATATTAGTAGTATCATAGTAGTACAGTAACATTATTTTTCATTTTCGTGAAAAGCGTTGAGCAAAAAAGTCAGATGATACATCCGGATCATCTTCTTCTTCCATCTCACTTCCATGATCACTTTGATAATCATCTTCGTCTGACAGTGAACTTACATCAGAATCATCACGATTCATCAGCTCCAAAACTGCATCTGGTGTCAAATATTTCACTGAAAAAAAAAACTTATTAAAAAAAATATCATGAAAAATAGATGAAAATAAAAAGCAAACACCTCAACTAAAGATTTTACCTTGAGAAGTAACTATATCACTCTGCAAATTCTTCCAAAATATTTCAAAAAATTAAAACAAAATAGATTAAAAAAGTGTGTTCATAAAGTGATTAGGACCCCTTGTATCACATGTGATACAAACAAATTTAACAAGTCATTATGCTTAAATATTTTAATAAAATTTTATTTTTTTTGGTGTTAACTAATAAAAAGTACACATGCAAAGAAAATGCATAGCTTAAAAAGAGTTTAATATTTGTATATAAATAAGAAAAAAATACTTACTTCGAGGACGCGCAGCCATCTTGTTTTGATTCTGAGACTCTACTTGAAATCCCTATCATGGAAAGTTACTGCCATCTGCTGACTAAACGAGAAAATTATATGCAGTATTTCAATTTGTATCACATGTGATACAACCGGTCCCAAATTTGCTTTTGCGTTTCAGGCTTCACAAAAAATTATGAAACTTATGTATCACATGTGATACAAGGGGACCGAGGAGGATACAGTAGGTTCTCGACGATCTGGCTTGCTACTAACCAGCCAAGGGGGAATGGAATGTTGGAACCTGCCGCTTTTAAAACTCGTTATAGGAGGTGAAGAAACGGATCATTCTCCATACAAACTAAGAAATATATATAAAAAAAACTAGAGGACCCGACAAAACTTTGTAAATTGAAAAGGTAAAAAAATTCTATAAACTATCAAGTGTTTGAACCGTTTTGTTGAAAAAAATAAGTAAAAAGAAAATGTTTTAAGCTGCTTGGTGTCAGAATGCATATTTTTATTAAAACTTAATTTATCTAATGCCCACTGAGCAGTTGTTTTATTAACTATTTTTTCTCCCGTACTTGATAGTTTGTTCCTTCAGCCATACTCAAAGGATAAAAAGCGTCCTCAGATATTAAGTATAAAAAACTTACTACACATCTAGAACAAACGGGAAATCCCGCTGCAATATTCCCCATATGAAAAGGAATAAAACAATTGAAAGGCTATCGTTTGAAAAAATGATCAAGGTAAAAACAGTTATCTGAATAAGCGAAAATCACTCATCCCTCCCCCCCCCCCCTCCCGATGTAAAATAAACACTCTTCAACTAAAATGACTAAAAACTCTTAAAGACGAAAAGCAATCCTTTGCAATTTGAAATATTTTACGAAAAAAAAAAAAAACAATTACATTAGCAGCATCTTTAAAATGTAAACAAATGATCGCGCAACTCTATTGTTTATAGCCAAAATCGCCAAGCCACCATGTTACTGTAACCCAGCCGATCAGCAAGAGAAGCCAACTCCGACCGATTAGTGGTCCGATCTTTTGAACCAAAACTTTTTAAGCTTCATATATTGCCTAATTTGTTCTTTCCACCAAAGATAAAGATCTTCCACTGCACTGTTCTTTTGTGTACAGAACTACCCTGTTGTAATTTATCTGAACTGAAATAAAATTTGTTTCGTCTTTAAATTCCATCATCTTTTCCTTTAATAATGTACTGATTAGTTAGATAATCTTTAAAGTATTCTTGACATTGGTGCCAAAACTCAGATGGATTTCAGCCTAGAAACAAATGTTGCTTGGTACGGTACGTTCTGATCATTTGGTTAGGAAAACCTAAAGCACCGATCCGGTCACATGGTTCAACTACGACGACAGAACACACGTTTTGCGTGAAACTTGCAGTACTTTTCTTTAAAATTTATCACTGGACCTAAAATCGTTGCTTTTAAGAAATGAAGGCTTCACTCTCACTCTCTACGTTTTTTCTATTCTCAATTGACATATCGCATTATGAAATTTCATTATAAAAAGCAGAGCAGGTTTTCTTATTGTCCTTTGGCAACGGGTTAAATATTTATTTCAGTTCTCGCTCAACAATAGTTTAAAATAAATATTAATCATTTGGGAGATTTTGCCATCCAATGTTTAAATCAATTAATTAATTAACGAAAACGTTTCCGATTCGATCCATCGCGCTTCGAAACATGCTTGACACAACTTGATTACATACAAAAAATTTGATCAAATTCGGTCCAGCCGTTTAAAAGCCTTATGGTGACAAACGTCCGCACAGAAGATTTTTATATATTAAGATGGGGGGGGGGGGGGGGCAGAGAAAAAGAGAAGGAAACAAATATCATAAGAGAAAAAGAAACACTCGTCATTAGGATTTCACTTTTCAAAATAAAAACTGAAGATGTTCCAAATATCATATTTTGCCGAATACCTAATAAATTAAAAATTTTTAACTGTAATAATTGTATTTTTATCTAAACCAATTCAAAATAAAAAATAATTATCTTTTTGTATCTTTTGTGCAATGTAAATGCGTTTCCATTTAACTTCCTAAATTTAGCTATATCAAAAGAACAATTATTAATTTAAACAAGAAGTTCCATCCAAAACTAAACTTTAAATTTTAATTTTAAACATAAATACACATTAAAAAAAGTTACGTGATAAAACAATACTGAACTTTCATATTCAAACTCGAATTCTGAATTGAATTGCATTTTAAAATCCTGAAACATTTCGTGTTCAAAAAATTCAATGGTAGTATTAGTGGGAGGGGGGACAGAAGGAATGAAAATGTTAGCATAACTTGGTGCCCACAATAAGAATGGCTGCTTCTGGTGACTTTGAAGAGAAATTGTTTGCTTACCAAAAATATAAATAAATGTGTACAAATAGATAAATAATTAAGAGAAAAGTAAATAAATTCATAAGGGGGAACTCACCATATGGGATTTGGGGGGTATCACCAAAAGAAAGGGCGGTTTGAAACCAATTTTCATTATTTTTACAATAAAACACCAAATATATTTCGGAGGACGGCTACCCCCCCCCCCCCCCCCCAACTACAGCACTGTGTACATTGAGATCTTTATTTAGTGTGTTGTTATAAGGGAATTTTTTAAATTTTAACATTAGTCTCAAACACACACAGTAGTCCCAAATTAAAGTACGTGGAACTTTTAACTTTGAATGCCAGTACATCATAAGTCAGAAGTTTTTGTAGATGAATGTGAATAGCAATGTTATTGCTCTTCAGGTCAAAGTTAAGTGGTGGAATATTTACTTTGTTTTTAGCGCCACCTATCTGGTAATATTTTACCAAATGGAACCATATGTAGTCTGTAAAAGTCAGGAAAAATTTATTGGTGAAGATTAAAGCGCATGATAATACAAGCAATTTTCAAAAATTGATACTCATTTTGCAATATTTTGCAGTAAGTCAAAAATTAATTTTGTTACTATAAAGTGGTTCAGTTCTTGTCATTAACATTTTAAATATTTAATAATACCCACTAATATTCAATGCAGTATTTATTTACTTTTTATTTTTATTTTAAATATTTCTTACAATTAGAGAAGTTCTTGTGGAGCAAAGTGAATGGGTTGTTAAATCATTTATTTTTTTAAACTTTATATTTCTTTACTTATTTTCTTATTCATTCACTATTTTATTCACTCATTTATTTTTCTCATATATTAAATATTTCATTCAATTGTTCGTTCCACTATCTGTTCATTTCTGCATTCATTATTTTATTTACTCATCGTTTGATCAAAAATATTTTAAAATATTAAGTAAAAATAATTTATAAAAAAATATTTTATTTTTCACTTTGCTCTTTAAAAAAAGAATGAAAATTTTCTACTTTTTTTTTCTTTGAAAGTATAAGCTTAGTGCTGAAATTTAAAGATAATGTTTCAAAACAAGTTTTATCTCTTTCTTTATGTACCGTAATTTTCTAAGCAAATTTCAAATTTGTTTATTTTGAAAAAAGTAAGTTATCTTAACTATTTCACTGTGCCCCACATTCCCCTAAATCGTAACACTGAAGTATCATTTTATTTATTGAATGAAAAACTGAATTTTAATACTTGATCAATTTTAGGTTTTATACAGTTTTTCATATCACCATGAACAACACTATGGCTGAACAGAGGCCGAAGAAACATTTTTGGACTCGGTTGCTTCGGCTTCCCCGCTCTAAAACTCAAGCAAAGCTATCAAATCCACCAGATGAAAACGTACCCAATTTCGACAACGACATTGCTCAGTCCAGTACCATGGATTTCAGTTCACTCTCGGAAGTCCGCAGAGATTCCGGTATATTGTTTCTCAATAAAACAACCATTGGTGGCAATGATATGGCATTCAAAGAAGAAAATAAGCATGTTCAATTTGCTCCAACGCCACTGAACAAATACTACAAAGTGGACGTCAAGGCTGCTCCATCAAAACGAATCGATACCGATGAAGACAAAGAGAATGTTAAAGTAAATATCGTATCAAAACCGAAACGTCCCATTCTGAGGCTTGACAGAAGTCGGTCTAATCAATCAAGGGAGAGCGTGCACAATCCGGTGGAAACAACTTTGGTTAAAGCTATTTTTGTTGATGGACCTCAAGTGAAGACACCAACTATTCAGAGGACGTCTACGAAACTAGCATTAATTGAAAGGAAAAATGCTTCGCTTCCGCAACTAAACGTATCTAGTATCACAAAATATGGCTCTCTCCCGAGGAATTCGAAGATTCACACGGAGAATATGTCACAACAAAGTTATCCTGTCTCTAACAGTCAAGAAACATTGTCTGTTATGAGTCAGCCTTTTACTAAGAGCACCAAAGTGGCTGAATGGCAGAGAAGATCTTTGAGACACGTTCAAAGGCAAAGTTGCTACGATATTTTTCAGAACCCGAAAACTTTTCAAGGGAATGAACCGCTTGTGAATACAAATAGACAAAGCCTGGGAGAGCATCAAATGAAGCTTTTTCAAAAATCCACAAGCAGTAACCCCGATTTTCCTCTAATGTCATCGCAATCGATGTTTTCTGGACAACCTATGGTTCATTCTCAAACTAGTATTTCCAATCCTGTGAATAGGAAGCTGTTATATCAAAAACCAGTGCCCAGTTATTCTGAAAATTCATCAGCGTTACAACCAGTGAATCATCCTATGAGGTTCACACAAAGAAAAAGAGAATGTGCATTTCCCATTCCAAATAAAGCACTCAACGAAGTTGGACTACCAAATGCCATGGGCGGAAGCGAAAGTCTCAAACCTCATCCAAATTGCTCAAAAAGCAAAAATCCACATTACATTTATTTGAGTGAGACAGTTTCTAAAAGTAATCATGCCGAAAATGGGATAAAAAATTATTCAAATGGTCATAAAGAATATTTCGACTCTTCAAATAATAAAAAAAAAATTTATTCATCCAAGGAAGTCATCCCATACCAATCATCCATGAGCACTACTGCAGATAGGGAGACATTAATGTTCAAAAATTCAGCGGAACAAAAGTTTTCTACTAGGATTTTTATAAATAAGACAAGAAAGCAAGCTGTAAAGTTATCTATGTACAGTCAAAAGAGACAATTGTCCAATAAACTGTGCAAATATAAATGCAAAGAAAGTGATGAAGGTTTTTCATCCATGGCAGATGACGAATGCAGTTTCAACTGTAGCTGCTCTACATGCATGGCTAGATACGCCAAATATAATAAAAAAGACAGTATGGTGAAAAGATTTTTTTCTTCTAATAAAGAGAACAGATATTTCTTTTCTATTGATATCAACGATAAACCATCATCCACGACGGAAATGGAAACCATTCAAGAGCACACGCAAGAAGTTCAGGCAGAAATACATCATTGCCAATCTCCACAAGAAGAAAAATGGTACAATTGCAACGATGTTCTATGCCAAACTCCTTTGAAACCAACTGTAACGAAAAGCCTAGAGGGGAATGATAAGGCCAAACATGATGTTGGTTCGCCATCCAAAAATGCTATTGAAAGCATTTATGAAAATATTACAGAGATAATTAATAGTGCTACAAAGAAGAACTACAAGACAGAAGATGTCAAACGAATGTTTTCAACTCCTATATGCAGTCCAGTTAAAGTAAGAGGGACCCCCAAAAAGCTTGCGTTTGATGCAACCGAAGCTGCGAAATTTTCTATAGAATCAGCGTCAGATTTGGCTAAATCATCCCCTGCATCTGTAAAATCCATATCCTTCAATGACTCTGTAGTACTTTTGCAAGAAATATTTCAGAAATTATCCCAAGAATGCAAGGAACTGTTACAACCAGATGTATCGTCGACTTCATCTGCAAGCAAAACACAAGATTTTTTTGATTCGCCCATTAGTAATAAATGTGTTAAGGATTTAGTTAAAAACTTACAATCCAAGGAATTAAGTGAAGCCGATTTTGCAAATATAATAGGAAGCATGGCACAAAACATATTTCTCGAGACAAAAGCGAAACGTCGAATCAGTCGACTTATCCATTCCAAATCTTTTCCAGATTTAAGGAAGAAGGCAAATCCCACACCTCTTACTTCTGGTTCCTTAACATGTATTAATTCCGCCGTCAAAAACGATTGCGACAACAAGAAAGATAACAACCCTGACAGCAAAAACTCTAAAACAACCGATGGTCTAGGAGGAAACAAGGAAGACAACCAACAGCTACCTCCAGTAAAAGTAAGTGATCCATCTTCCACAACATTGTCAACAAGTGGAGGAGATTCTAGCGTTGGCAGAACTTTGCCTGACGGCTGGAGCGGAACACCAAGCTCTAGCAAATCTGAAGATTCCGAATCAGACCTTCAACTGCTGGAAAAAGCCATACGATTAGGAATGGGTTTAGGTCCTAATGATGAAAACAAGTCACTATTTTATGCAGCAAGTCCGAAGAAAGCTACCAAGTACAAATCTCGGGATGTACTTAGCGGAAAAGGTGAGTTTCTTACTATGCAAACTGTTATTTTTTTACAATTTAATATTCTGTAACTTATTGAGGTTTTTAAAAAAGGTATAGGATATGACAAGTTGACTTTCGATGAATTGAAGCTTAAACGATTAAATTTGTTAAAATAGGGGTAAGAAAAGCGAGCTTCCGTTGTTGATAACGGATATTGGCACTGCCCTGTTATAAGAATTTCACTTTCAACCAGAACTTAAAATTTTCTTCAAACTTTGAAAAAATTTTGTAAACAATGTTCGCGTGTTCGTCGGTATTATCTGGGTCTGCTGATAGTAATCTTCCTGTGTTTTTTCTCGAACAAGTGATAGACGTTGGGTCACAACAAGGATAAAATAAAATCGGGACTTCCCCTTAGTATAGCCGTAACTTTTGTGGATCCAGAAATATTTTGAATCCATCAGGTATGATTGAAACAATTGAGAGAGGAACATGCTTTTCGCAATAATTTGAAACTAATATTGTGCATAAAGGTGATAAAAATACCAGGAAAGGAAAACATGATGGTGTGATTGAAATAAGACTTTGAAACTGTACTTAAGTTTTTTTTTTTTTAGTCTTTAATGTAGACAGTATTGACTTGAACTTCATTTTCTAATAGTTTGATAACGTTCTTCAACTTTCTTTCATTTATTTATCTTTTTCAGGCAAGTTGAAGTTGAAAATTTATTATAACAGTGGCCTGGTAACCGTTCATAGTAAGTAACATGTCATTAAAAATCCGTTTTATTAAAATAATATTCTAAATATGTATCAAAATAATAATTTCTTTTTCTTAAATACCAGACTTATTTTTTGATTGAGTTGAGGGGTAAGATTTGAAGTTAAGCTTGAGTAAAAAATTCATCACGCATTAAAGTTTTATATTTCTTTATCATAAGATTCTTTCTTTTTTTACATTCATCAAAGTACGAAAAAGTACCAAAAAAAAAAAAAAAAAAGAAACTTTTGATGTGGATTTTCTCTCTTTCTCTCTCTCTCGTTTTTTGTTTGTTTGATCGAAGTACGAAAAAGTACTAAATTCTATAACTATATTCATATCTTCTTCCTATTCGTAAAGAGTAGCCATAACAAAAAATTGTTATTAAAACGATTTTGGGGTTTCTCACCTAGATCTTCAGAATATTACGCGCTCAATCTTAGGTTTTGCGAAAAAATCCGTTGGCAGCCCTGCACAAGAAATATGGAGAAGTATTTTGTATCGCTGTAAACAAGAGCTTGCACAACTTAGCTTGTGTGGACGACGCAGGGGCGGCCGGGTCCCTCTTCTGGTTTTTTAACAAATCATCGTTGAATATGGCCCCAAAAATTGGAAAGGGGGCGGGGGGTACAAGTTAAGTGCACTATTCGGGCACAGATACAGGGTCCATTATGAAAGTAATGAGCATTTACTGGCAAAATATATTTATTGATCGTAATTTGTACAAATGTTCAATATTCTTCAAAATACATTCCTCCTGCATCAATACACTTGCGGAGACGTGTTTGCTACGCCTGAAAGGCACCCTGAAACTCTTCCAAGGGAATGCCTCTCAGGAACGTTGTAACATGGTGTTGGATGTTTCCCAATGTTTTCCTTTCTTCTCTCTCTCTCTCTTGAGTCGCGGAAACAAAAAGAAGTCACATGAAGCTAAGTAGGAACTGTAAGGTGGTGAGGGATCACCGGGGGGGGGGGGGGGACATCCATAACGGGGTTCGTCGGCTACCTCCTCCTGGCTCTCTTTGAATGCCTTGTGCCACTTCCCAGACTGTGATCTTGAAATGCAATCGTCCTTGAAGGCTTCTTGCAGCATCTGGAATGTTTCGGTTGCATTTTTTTCCAAACCTCACGCAAAACTTTATGGCGTATCATTGTTCAAGCGAACGCTCCATTGCGTTATGTTACAAAAGTTGAAAACATACTTCAAGCGGAGGCACTTATCTCCGCTCACACTGCTCGAAAGCAACTGACGACTGGATGCATTGAAAGGGCATATCCCGCACCACATTTCCCAGCCGGTTTTACCGTGCTGCCATCTATCGTCGCGTCACAATAACATTATACTCTCTATTAGTTTACAGGGTGGGGGTAGTTTGTTCTTTACAGATGTGCTATTTTGCCTCTTCATTATTTAGACGCAGTTTTATAAAAATGACAATTTGTTCACGTTCACGGCAATAATATTTTTAATCCAAACTATATTCGATCTATATTCTCAATACAGAAATTAATTTATTTTTTACAACATAATTTTGGACTTATCATTTTGCTTTTACATTTCCGTACGAAATGAAACTTTTTTTAAATCTTCTTTTTGTTGTTTCCTCAGAAACTCTCTTTGTTTCTCCTCATTGCCAACGCAATAGAGAACGCAATAAATTATTGGCGTGCTCAGAAAATGTAGAGCTCGTCACAAATGACTTTTTTGGGACCCCCTCCTTATGTTTACCCCTACGTCTCTACATATATTTCACCAATCTCGGGCCCGAACAAAAAGGTGTCCCTTCTACCCCTGTGCACGCCCCTGCAATAAATTAATAAAACTCTAGTAACATTATAACACGTGTGTATCAAAATCTCGTCGCTGTTTTTCCTTCTCCCCTGCATTCATTCAGATGGAATCGTTTTAAACTTTTGCCGTTTGCAAGATTCCACGTCCTCTGCGGTCTGCGGTTAGACTGTAGGCAGTCTGGCGCTCTCGCCTGGAAATTTCATGAAACTGATGTCCAAAGCGTAGTTTTAAGCTTTCTTTGGCTGTCTTAATGGGTTTAATGATCCCCATGGATCATGCCATGGACCCGTGTTTGAGGAGAAGGTCATATCTTTATTTATAGTTATTAATGTTTTGTATTGGTAAATTTTCTAAGTTTAGAACTTAAGCAATTTTAGTCATTTGGTGGACCTCAAAAATCAGGGGTCCTAAGCACGGATTATTTGGCTCATTCAGCAATTAGATTTCTGATTACTGAACATATTTGTACTGTACTGTGTATTACATGTAACACACATTTTGTTCTTTGTTTCAGTAAACTTTTAGGAACTAACTTTGTTATCTGTATAGAAATATTTGAGTGAACGCATCCTAAAGATAAAAAAATTACATTTTCAGTTTGTTTGTGATTCACATATTCGGGTGATTTTAATCACCCACCCCTCATGCTCTCCAGCGCAAACAAACCCTTATTGCGCCCCGGATACGGAAAGCAAAATGTATGCATTTATCTTTTAGGAATGCAAAGTTTACTAACAGATTTGTCTCATTGGTTTCTAGTTATGCGTGCTGCAAAATTGAACTGGACTTTAGGCAAAGAGCTGAATTCTTATGTGAAAGTGAGTGACAAATTTATGTATTTTGAAGAAATTTGAAATTAAGTATTTCTTTTCAATTCGAGACCAGATGGATATTTTTATGCTACTAAAGAGAACCTTTAAACAAATATTTTTTACTAAAACATTCTTAACCTAATCCCAAATTGTGTTTGGCTATCTGTCCATCAGGTATGTCTGGTACCAGATGAATCCAAACGTGTGCACTGGAGAACACCAGTTCAGAAGGCGCAGAAGCATCCGCGATATGACACCAAGTTTTCATTGTAAGTATTTGACATTTAAATTGCAATATACTTACTAGTGATGTGCCGGATCATTAAAAAAGTAGATCCGCGGATACGGATACGGATCTCAAAATGTTTTTGCCCAATTCAACTATCCAAGTGTAAAATTTATTACGGAAGGTATTCCCGTCGCTATAATAACACTGTTTCTTCAAAAAATGTCATCTACGGCGAAAATATAATAAAGACTTTGATACTCTTTGAAGAAATCTCGGTTAAAATTGATGGAAAGTTGGAAGGAACGGGTCAGCGCAGCATTAATGCTTGAATAGAATGTGAAAATTTATTTCAATCTTGCTCGGTAGATGGATACAGGAGCAAGAATGTAAAGCTGCTACTGGATAGGCTAGAAATAATTTTTCGCATTTTATTTCAGCATAAATGCAGTGCTGACCCATTCCACCCAAATTACTCCAATCGACGAAATAACAGAGCCGGGAACACCTTTACATAGAGTAAATAGATACTTTTGTCTCATTTTTTTTAAAGGATGCCGGGAAAAACCGAAATGAAGAAAAACAGAAACAAATCAATAACAAAAACTAATATTAAACTAAAAATTAAAAAAAAAAAAACATGTCTCAGAGGGCCGTTGGCTTCTGAAATGATACCTTGTGATTCCCTATTTAAATTATAATAGGGAATAAAACCTAATTTAAACGGAATTTAAGAGTCTTTCATTCAAATATTTAAAAATTTTTAGAACAGAAAAGATCCGTTTAAGATCCGACAAAAAAGTAACGGATGCGGATACAGTTCTTTATTTTTCATCGGATATCCACGGATACGGATACGGATATCCGGAACATCACTAATACTGACTGAAATGTTGTCTCTGATGAGATGAATTCCGATGGCAGAAGGATCAGACGATAGTCTTCAACTTGGGTGTGGCGGAATCTTGGGTTCCCTGGAACTTTGACAGGGGTTCCACAAGTTTTTTGCTTAATCAAAGCGTCTAAATTTTAGTAAAACTTGAATTTTTATAAAAGATAGAAATCTGAAAGCGGTTTTGCTTGTAAAAATAAATGTAATATAAATAAATAGGTAGTTAAACAATTTCCTTTTATAAATTTGTTTTTAAAATACTGTTATTTTGTTTATTATGCTTAGAATATATTTAAAAAAGAAAAAAAAAAGAGAATCTCATTTGCAACCTTAGTTAGATGTTTGTACTGTGATAAAGTACAGATGCAACAATAATTTTGCAAATTTGAGTATAATCAAATAGTATTGATGTCCTATTTTTTCTGCTTTTTGAAAAGGGGGTTTCTTCAACCGTAAGCTCAAAGATGTCCTCAAAATAAAAGGTTGAATACTCCTGGATTAGAGGATTGCATTTGCTAAAATAGGAGTAAGGAAAACCGGTTTGATAAATATTATGTGTGTTTATATTGCTGGCGCCGTTGTTGACCATGTAGCGATCAATCAAGTTCTGGACCTGATTGATCTGAATGCAGTTTGCAGAACGTTCTAAATTATCCTACGTTCTTTATAAGGAACCACATTTTCATTTCTGGACATAATGAACTAAAAAAAAATGTGTATCCGAAAATCCAGTGCTGTGTGTTGGCAGGCGAGTAGTTAGGCTACATGAGGAATGGAGAATACATATTTTTCTCTCCTTCAGTTTCGCGTTTGAATTGTGGGGGCGAATATGACTAGTAGTCAGCCTAATGCAAAAAAAAAAAAAAAAAAAAGAAAAAGAAAAAAAGGGGCATTTGTAACAGGAGATAATTTATTCACAAAAATACACTCAGGTTTAGTAGAAGTTTAATATATCATAGTGTTCACATGTAACTCATTGTTTTTATGATCATATTTTAAAAATTTGCGTCAGTAGATTTTGTTAATAGGTATAAAGTAATGGACTGGACAACAAGATTTAGGTATCACATTGATTCTTTTTAATGATAACTAACTGATATACATAAAATACACCGCTCAGTAATTCCATCCGAGGACTGCAGTTTCGTGCTTTTTACCACTCATCAGCCCGGAATAGGAAAGTAACTGAGCTGGTGGCGAAAAACCTCTTAAGAGAACCAAGGGAGCCAACCAAACTGGTAGATAATGTAGAATTAGCACACCAGACGACTAACCGCAGAATGGTGCGGTTCAACCCAAAGATTGATGGCAAAGAATGGTATTTTGCAGTAAGTTACCGCCCTAAGCCAGGGCTAAGGCAGAGATACATAAAATACACCGCCAGCTCAGTTATTCCACCCAGATGGAATAACTGAGCTGACGGTGTATTTTATGCATTTCTGCCATTTTCATTTTTAGCCTTGGCTTAGGGCGGTAACTTACAGCTAAATAACTGATATACTTTTTGTTCTCTTTTTTTAGTACTGCATTTTTCTTTTTCTTATTACGTATATGCATTAATTCATGCGTTAAGACTTCAAAGCTTCTATTTGTGCTGCAAATTTTGTTTTTGTTTTATTTTCAGTGAAGCATTGGAAGATGATTCTTCAAAACGGCTATTGTTTTCCGTGTGGCATCGAGATTATGGAAGACAGTAAGTGAAAAGTCGATTTGTAATCTTAAAATTGGTCAATTATTGATTAAGTCATTTTCAAATCATTCATATTAAGCCGGTGCATCAGTTTAAGATTAGCCATTTTGGATCGGAGCGCGTGTTTAAGTAGTTGTCTTTTCTGGCGAATTATCGCGTTTGGTGGTTGTTCACTGTGAACAATTATTAGCTGCACGTGAATTGTTTATTAAATAAAATATTATTTTCGGCAAATTTGGCGAAATTCGAAAATTTGCTCTGGTAACCCTAGCAGTGCAACAATGAAAAATCCGATCCAAAATGGCTAAACTTCAGCTGACGCGTCGGCAGTGATATTAAAACACAAAACATTAACACTAAAGGGAGATATTTTAACTTGACAATTCTATTTGATTACGTTTAAACCGCCATTTTAATTTACGAAAATTTTATCTCTAATTTATATGTCAAAAAGTTTTATTCAACGGCTGGAATCCGCCATTATTAGTATATTGTAAATGTATTAACGCTAAATTGAGACATTTTCGATCATTATCATGTATTTTTTGAAAAGTTAGTTACTTGTTTCATTTTCAAGCTGTTATTTGTGTATTTATTTTTCGAAAAATTGACCTCTAAACTGTTTCAAAAAGTTATATTCATCATTGATGAGTTCGCCAGTCGCCACTATTCATAGTCTAAATGATATTTCAACTCATTTTCTATTGTTTTTCTGAAATTTCGGCATTTGTTTTATGTGTGATCAAGCTGACTTTCTATTCACTTATTTATTTTTCTAAAACAATATATTTTTAAAAAATATCTAATTTATACTTTTCACTCTTTATTTTTAAATTACACCTCAAAAAAGGTTTATTCACCACTGATGAGTAAACTTCGATTCGTGTTATATTTTTCTGAGAAAAATACCTTTATTAAAGTATATTTCCTTTTCTTTTTTGATTTCATACTCCCCTACAAAGGCTGTCCTCATTATTGGAGAAAAATGCCTTTATTAAAGTATGTTTCCTCTTCTCTTTTGATTTCATAGTCACCTACAAATGCTGTCCTCATTGGGGCTGTCCATAAATGATGTTACACTTTTTCCAACATATTTAACCCCCTTTCCCTCCCTTTTGTTACAAAGTGTCACACTTCATCATTCCCTTGTCACATGTCACGCTACTTTTTATAAACATTCTTATTTTTAAAAAATGCTTGATGTCACATTTCTTACTCCCCCTTATCAAACTGTCACAATTTCACGAATCCCCCTCCCCTTCAAAGCGTGACATCATTTATGGACAGCCCCTTAAAGGTTGCAGCATTATTTTGGCAAATCAACTACAAAAATATCAATCAACTATCTTTTAAAGTTTTTTTTTTTTTTCAATGTCTGCAATAAAATTCCACATTCTCACGGTTTCCTTTTTTGAGCAATCACGATTGCTTATTGTTCTCATTTGACTGTTTTGATGTCCTATCTTTTTATTTTCCCACCGCCACCCTCCGCACCCTGTCACCGTCGACCGGCTCCTCACGATGCTGCTCCTATAGCGAAAGCCGTCTCCAGGTTGCATCCATATCCTACACACACGCACATACATACGCAGCTACACACACACACGCACGCGCACACACATACACACACATTCATGCCTGCACACTGACACAAACACATATGCCTACACACACACATACACATACCCCCCCACCACACACATACACACATTCATATACACAACTACTCACACACTTATACCAGCACACAGACAAACACACATGCCTACACACACATACACATACCCCTACACACAAACACACATACCCCCACACACAAACACACACGCCTACATACACTTGTGATTGCGAAAAACATAATTTGAATTCAAAATGTCAAAATTCAAATTATTTTTTTTTCTCCACAGGAGAAGCGAATTGATTGGTTGCATGTCTTTTAGCTTAAAACATGTAATGGACCCAGATCACGTAAGTACGCCTTTTCATTATTTATTTATTATTATTCAAACTGATACTCAAAACAAAATGGTGTCTTCTTCGTGATCGTTATTTTGCGTGTCTGGCGACTTCCAACCCGGGAAGAACGTTCCGAATTATTAATTGATGTAGACGCTTAAAAAGTGATTTTAAAATATTTACCCAGGCCCGTCATTTAAGGGGTAGGGGAGTTGATCACCCTCTGGCTTTGAAAATTTGATGCTTTGGCATATAAGTGGGCGTAATTTTACTATTTTCCAATACAATTTGTAATGGGGATACACCAAATTCAAAAATCCCAGATTATCCAGATTATTCGGATTTTCCTTTATCCGGATTGCTTCTGGTCCCAGTTAGTCCGGATAAGCAAGGTTGTGCTGTACAGTATGAAATCCCAAATTCGGAAAACCTGAACTTTTCTCCTTAAATATTGGTGGGGGGGGGGACTTTTTTTTTCAGTTATTAAAATCCAAAATTATTAACGTTTGTTGTTGAAAACATAGTACTTTCAGTTCAGTTTAAAAAAAAAGTTTTTTCGCTGCCACGTGTTACGCGTGAATAATTGTTTTGCTTTAATTATGCAACAATCTTTTAACATTCCCTTTCGGTTAACGATGCTCCTTTTTTTTCTTTTCATAGTATGCAGTACAAAATCTATTGAATAAAAATACAAAATCATTTTTAGTAAAAATATGTTTTACTTATTGTATCGATCGACACATCACGTAATACTAAGAAGCTACATCCGCGGATTATATGCCGCCGCAGATTATCGCCGACTTATGTTTTAGCATTATGAAATATACTTTCATTCAGATTGATAAAAAAATAAATAAAGAAGTTTAGCGCAACATCAGCGAAAAACAGGAAAAACGAGACAATTTTGCGTCACTATCCAAAATCCGTAAAGGTCGTGGTCCATGCATTCCGGATTTGGGTTCCCATACTGTATCATTTTTCCTGTCCTGTAATAAAGAAGTTAGTTCATTGTTTTACCTGTCTTGTATCTTTCTTGTGTTGTTGTTCTACGGGGAATAGTCATCATCCGGAAAACACTGACATTTTCATTATTATTATTGAGCAATCACGATTGCTTATTGTTCTCACTTGACTGTTTTTGATGTTACGCTGATTTTATTTTCCCACCAACACCCTCTGCCAGCACCACCGTCGCGTCGACCGGTCTCACGATGCTGCTCCTCTTGCGAAAGCCGTCTCCAGGTTGCGTCCGTATCCTACACACACACGCCTACACACTCATGCCTGCGCACAGACATAAACACACACTTCTACACACACACATACACACACTCATGCCTGCGCACAGACACATATGCCTACATACACACACACGAACGCCTACACACACACACGCGCTTACACACACAGCACTGCATACGCAACACGCTCACACATGCATACATACACACATATAAACGCACTCACGTGCATGCGCCTACACAAACACACTCGCATTCAT
Organism: Uloborus diversus; assembly: GCF_026930045.1. NCBI lineage: Eukaryota > Metazoa > Arthropoda > Arachnida > Araneae > Uloboridae > Uloborus > Uloborus diversus. Next base: position 83,376,672 of record NC_072736.1, read on the forward strand.
ACACATACACGCTCGTGATTGCAAAAAACTTAATTTGAATTCAAGATGTCAAAAATTCAAATTAATATAATTTTTTTAAATACAGGGAAGCACCGTTTATACGTTTTTGAAGGGACTATATGAAAAAAGCGTACAAACGAAAAAACGTATGATAGGTATAGGTTAATGTGTATTAGACTTTGCAAGGACAAATTTTAAAAACGTATAATTGATAAAAACGTATTAAAGAGAAACGTATAAACGGTGCTTCACTGTATTTATCTTTTTTTTATTTGCATCAGTTTGAATTTGAGATACAATATCCTCGGAAGTAAGTCATCTCCAATCTTTTCAAATGCTTCTCCACAACACTAGAAAAATGGTCATCATCGTTTTATCTCAAGATGACAGCCATCATTAGCTTTCGGTTAACTTCGGAATCAGAACGAATACGGAATTTTCCCGAAGAAAGTGTTAATTGATCCAGAAGTCAACAGACATTTCACGAGTACCTCTTATATTGGTCGCTTTAAGCAGGGGAGACCCGCTCTTAAATTTTTGAGAGGACGGAAATTCTTTTGCCGAATGGAACAACAAACTTCGTCAAATGATGATTATTTTGCCGAATTATGATACCAATTTTGCCGAATAGAGCTCCAAATTCTGCCGAATCGTAACACAAAAGTTGCGAAGAAAATTATTTGGGAAGTCACAATGACTTCCCATTGGGGCAAAGGCTTTTTTTTTTTTTGTAAAAAGCAAGTTATGTTCACACAGACTCAACATTATACACTGTTATAACCAGAGGTTCCAGACGAGTGAATATATTCCCCCTAAGGTGAAAGCATGGTGCCCAAGGGTGCAATACTAGCCAGGAAGTAGAGCAGGGGTGCGAAAACAGCAGACAATCGTAGACAGGGGTGCCAAAACAGCAAGCAATCGCAAAATGACTTGCTGGCGCATGCGCTTCCGGCATACATTCACCATTCAACCACTTCAATATGGCGGACGAATGATAGGTTGCATCTATGCGTCGCTTCTATGTCTTTCACATTGAATGAAGTACACTATTGGATTAAATCTCAACTTTTCTACAATAATTCTTTAAAATAAGAAGTAAGTATAGCTTTTGATCACTTTGTAGCTTTTAGGGCTTTCAAACATATTTAAAAGTACGTTTAATGCTTTTCAGTTACCGTTAGTCCGTTACGATACCATCGTACCGTTAGTGTCGTGAAATTTCCATCATTCAAAACGCTACTGAATATATATATCATTATTTTCTTGAGTACTCGATAAGCAACATTTAATCACCAAAATAATAACCGCAATAAGATTCTCAATAATCAACAAGTGAGAACCTAAATAAAAATGATTCTTGTGCTTCGTAGATTACTACACAACAGCGAGCGCAAAAAATAAAAGAAATCTCTCTCCGCCTAGCTTTTTCTTTTGCTTTTTCGTTCAAGTGTTTGAATCATTTCCTGTTAGCGGTTAATATTTCGATAGCGTTAGGAATTTCTTTAAATTTTTAAACTGTCGAAAAATTTCATGCGCATTTTATTTTATTGTTATTTTGATTGAAGTTTTGAACGTTTGAGAAACGAATTTGTTTTTCCGTAACTTTATATCCCAGAATATTTTTGGCTCTTCATGTAAATAATTCATAAGTACCTCTACACTTTACTTTCGGTGCGGTTATTTCTCACATGATCATTAACTTAACTATGATTATTCAAATAATTACTCGTCTTTAACTTTAAATATATTTGTGACAACTCTTTGATACCAAATAAAGTCTGTAGATATTTATTGTTTTATTCATTTTTAATATTGCTTCGTAAAAAAAAACTCATCAGTACGCAGAATGTTTTCACAAGTTTTTTTTACCGCCCCGATAGTTATTATAATTATTATTATTTATATTATTTATTTTTAACAAAAGGATAAAAATTTCACAGGTCCGCAATGTTTTTCATTTGCTTTTACCGACCCGTGGGTCAAAAGAGGTTCAGAAACACTGATATAGAGAACGATCAGATGAATTAAAGCAATGAGCACTTCTTAACTATGTTGAAAACTCTGAAATATGATCAAATGCTGTAATTATAAGTTTTAATCATTTCCAGTACTGAATTCATGCAATGTGAAAAGTGTGCAAAACGTAAACTATCATGAATCAAAACAAAACTATTTAAAAAAAAAAAAAAAAACTGTATTCAAAAACACACACAAGACGAGGGAGGGGGGGGGGGAGGGGGAGGAGGATCTACAGTAAGGGTGCCATTTCTCTCTCCGAAGGTTCATTCTTTTCACCCCGGCTGCTGCCTATTTTTTAAAAGGCGCCTGTTTTTCACCCTAGTTAGGTGCAATTTCGGCTCCGTATTAGGTGCCGCTGGTGAACAAGCATTTCACCCCTGAAAGGTACCGAATGCAACCTGTAGTTTTAACTGTGTACCAACCACGAAATTTCATTTCTTCCATGAATAAGGGTTCTTGTTAAATCAGGACAAGAAACGAATTCATGTGCGGCTTAAAGGAAGTCCATTTAAAGCAGATATTTTCTCACATATTTCTTTCATCTCAATATCGTTTCTAAATACAGTAAAACTCCGTTACAATGAATACCAATGCAACGTGATATCTGCTTCAACGAAACACATTTTCAGTACCAGTGCCTAATTAATAGACGTTAAATATGCTCGTGGTCTCAATGTCCTCCAAGTTAAACGATACCTCGGGGGGGGGGGGGGGGTGTTGGACCAGGGATTGCTCAATTTCTGGTCTGGATCAAAAAAATCAGAGCTGCCTTTAAGGTCCCATGCAACTGGTTGAACCACAAATAGTGGTAGGTATGGGGAACCTTGGGGTGAAAAGTGAAAAGAACCTAATTCATTGCCAGAATATTGTTTGAATTCCATTATAACGAAAATCCCGTTACAACGCACCTTTGAAGTTCGTTGTAACGGGATTTCACTGTATTTATATTATTCTGTGAAGTCCCGTTGCAACAAATTTCAAGAGATCGCAAATTTCGTTCGTTGTAATGAGGATTTCGTTGTAATATAATTCAAGCAATGTAACGGAATTCAAATCTAGACTGAAACTTTATTTTGTTAAAAATGAATATTTCTTTGTATTGGTATTCATTGTAACGAAATTTCATTTTGTTTACATCTTTATTCCTCTTTTTTTTATTCTTCCAGGGAGTGGACGGCTGGTACCGGTTGCTCAAAGAAGGGTTCGGAGTACAAAAGCATTTTGCAGCACGTACGAAGCAACTGCAAGCGATCAAACCCTCTTGCTAAACTGCAGTGCCACCTGCATGGCATGGCACCCGCACATACCAATTGGTGTCACGTAGAACGTCATTGTGCCCTTTCCTCCTCTTTGAGCGAAATTATTTCTCGAACTGATTGTCTTCAACTCAGTTTGAAGAGAAAAATATGTGAGCTGTCTATTTATGTTGTTACTTATGCCACTCGGGAACCCGAGCCCGAGTAGCGAAGCTACTCGATTTTAAGGCAGAGGGGTGACTTCCATTTCAATCGAACGTCTATTTCTAGGTGGAAGTCCGAATTGGCTCAGATAACACGATAGATGGCAGCACCATCTACGGACAGATTGATAACTTAGAACCAGACCAGAAGGCGAATAACTTTCTGGTCTAGCACCCCCAGAGGTATCGTTTCACTTGGAGGACATTGTGACCACGAGCATATTTAACGTCGCGCAGTCACCATTAATGACGACGGTGGATCTTGGATCAGCGAGGATCGACCCGAGACATTCCGGTCACAAGTCCGATGCCTTACCGATCAGGTCACCACGGCCTTGTCTATTCATGTAACAAAAACAATTTCATGAAATATTTTTTAGGGTTACTGGATGTTTATAAAGTCTTTCACCGATAAAGACAATTCATTAAAAAAACATATACTTCAGATTTAAACACAACTTTTTTTTTTTTTAATTTATCCTTACCTCTAAAAGATTTTTTTTTTCACAAATAAACTTTTACGTGTGAAACTTTCGTAGTTCTGGGAAGACTTAGAGTATTTGCAATGTCGCACCAGACACTAACGCAACCAGAATTTACAACCTGGAAGCAGGGACGTGCACGGGGGGGGGGGGGGCGCCTGTTGGCACGGGGCCAAGCCTGCAGGGGGCCCCGAGATTTCAAACATGTGGGGTGAAATATATGTAGTGACGTAGGGGTAAACAATATGGAGGGGGCCCATAAAAGTCATTTGTGACGGGCCTCAAAATTTCTGTGCACGTCCCTGCCTGGAAGTAAGGATTTGGTCATAAAAGACCTCACATGGAAATTAACTAGCAGATTATAATTAGCACTCTGTGTACAAACTAAACGTTCTGGGGAGTTTTCCAACAACCCCATTCCCCCAGCGAGTTTGTTATTTCTTAAACGCCATTTTTAGTTTTCTAAAAATGGGTGTGGCGCTAACATATTTGGTGTTAGTGCCACACTTTGCTAAAAGCATGTAAGTGGCGCTAACATCAAATATGTTAGCGCCACTTACATGCTTTTAGCAAATACTGAACCAATGGGAGTGTGGGGGGGGGGGGGACTTGATGAGATAAGGATGAAAAAATAAAAAGAATTGTGCATAAATCTGAAGCAGTTTTTTTAATGAATTTTTTTAGCGCAAGACCTAATAAGCATCCAGTTTATTTATGAATTGATTTTAATTTAACATTCCATTTTGAGCGAAATTCAATTTATTTTGAAGAGAAATGTAAACTGTAAATTCATGACACAAGCTAGCTTTGTGCAATTTGTTTTCCAAAGTAATTAAAAAGTATTTATGCAAATCAAATAAAGTTAAACATTTCAAAAAGGCAAAAGAATTTGTTTAGAGTTGTAAAATGTATGTAAATTTAACATTAAACATTGAACTATTTTTAAGGCGTAAGTCAATTTGAATTCTATCATGCTTTTAGACATTAGTTTCCTACTCAGCAATTCAGGCAGTTAATTGCCGCCAAGTGATAATTCTGCCGTGTGCAGGTAAGCAGCAGTATCTGCAAAAATGAGTTTTCGAGATATTTGAAGAAATGTGTGGTGGATTCAATAATAGAAATGGGAAAATGTTTTAATTAGACGTTTTTTCGCCCTTTTTTTTCAGCGGAAACCAAGTAAACGAGCTTGCACAAAAAAGATAATGTTCAATAGATGTCAAAAATGCAAAAAAATTAGAAATGAAAAATTTGCAGTTACTGCATTTTATCTGCCCATGGCAGGTGACATCAATGATGAAATTCGGTTCTACATAGAAATGTTATTGATGAAACAAGTTTTGTTATTTTGCATAATATTCGAACTATTTAGAAATTACATGTTAGTATGTAATATATATTATAAAGTTTTTTCGGGTAAAATTTTGCATATTTTGGTCGACGTTACTGTACATAAGTCTGTTATTGTAATTGTTTTAGTAGTGCATTTGGTTTTATTAGAGCTTAGTGGTTTGTTACTAATTTTGAGATTATTGGATTTTTAATTGTTTCATTGGTTATTTAATTTATGATCATCATCGAACAATGTCCTAAGTATTTTACTTTTATTAAAAGTATATCTTCAGATTTCCTTGCTATTGGTTAAAGAAGGTGATGATGAAATCTGCATATATTTCAATTTGCAAAACGTGAATAATTTGGTTATAGTGCGAGCAGTATCAAAATCCTATTAAACTTGAAAGGCTGATGAAAAAATCAAAACGTTTTATCAGGGCTTGGGAAGGAGGGTATAATTCTCGCTAAAATTTCTCACAACTCTTAGCTATATTTTCTCATTCCCCGAAAAATTGGAATTCCCTACACGCATAAAGCTGTGTGGGGAGACTCAACAGCACTTTACAAATTGGATTTTAGTGCCCGTTGGCGTTGATTAATATGTTCCCCTTTTAAGAGCATTTTGTAAATATTGAATTTTAGCCCTGTTTATTAATGTTCACCACCATTTAAGAGTATTATTCAAAAATCTGGATTTTAGTCCTTGTTTCTTAATGTTTACCTTTTGAGAGTACGTAATCAAAAAAAATTTGGGTTTTAATCCCTGTTTATTAATGTTTACCTTTTAGGAGCACATTATTAAAAAACTGGGGTTTAATCACTGTTTATTTGTATTCACCTTTTAAGAGCATTATTGAAAAATTGGGTTTTAGTCCCAGTTTACCAATGTTCATCACTATTTCAGTGTTATTCAAAAACTGGATTTTAGTCCTGTTCCTGTTACATAATGTTCACCTTTTAAGAATATTTCCAGCACAAGGAGTATTTATAAATTGAGTTTTAAAGGCTGGTCCTAGCTGATATTTGTTTAGCTGATTGTTTAAGAAAAACTCTTCACATGTTCCTATAAATTTATTTTTATGTAGGTTCTAGGATTCATGCTGTAAAATGCGTAAAGCTGGAGCTCAAGATTTTTAAAGCAATTGACTTCTTCTTTATATAAACTAGATACTTTCTTTCATAAATTTCAAAAAGGATGATTTAAAGTTAGGTACTTTTTTCCAGTCAAAATGCCAAAAATATGCATGGAAATATGTATATATATTTTTATTTAGTAGGGGACAGAGTTAATTCATTTTTATTCATTTGCTTCTGGAAAACAACTTATGCAGCTTAGGTACTTTTTATGATAGAAGTGACATAGTAAGCTCTTAATTATTATAAGATTATTGGCGTTGTGCCAATCTAAGAATTTCTTCTCTTTCAACCCAAACGTAAACGAGCTCGCCCTAGGTCAAGCGTCTTTTTACGAGGGCCAGATTATACCATGTAAACTAATGGTAAATAGAAAAGCAAATAAGAAGTTAACATTAATGAGCTTTGCTTTTTATAATGAAATATTCTTATGAAGCATTTAACAAAGTAACATAATCTAATATAAATGAGCTTTGCTTTTTACTATTTAGAATTATTATAAAGCAATTTACAAAGTAGCATGCTAAAAATAATGGGCTTGACTTCTTACTGTGTAGGATCATTATCAAGCAATTGCCAAAGTAATATGCTAATAACAATGAGCTTTGCTTTTTACAATTTAGGATTATTATGAAGCAACTAACAAAGTAACATACTAACAATAATGAGCTTTGCTTTTTACTATGCAGGATTGATACGAAGCAATTAACATAGTAAGACGCCAAATACTAATCAATTTCCGTTACAAATACAATACAAAATACAAATGTGACGACCAGCAACAGGCTCTTGGCCCAATTAGGCTGGTCCTAGTCAATTTATTAGTCCTCAATGAAGATCAATGGCCCTCTTAAAGCTATCCACCCCCCTTGCTCATTACCACCTCTTACGGTAAGCTGTTCCAAGGTTCCACTACCCTGCTAAAATAATTTTTCCTAATACCAATGCCATAAGCAGTAGTTTTTCCTTATTTCCTGAGAACCTGTTGCGTTAAGTCACTTAAAAAAAATCTGAATAACGAGAGGACTAAAGCAAAGCTACACCTACAGAACATTAAACAGATTATTTCTGATAATTCAGCAAAAAAGACCAAAAACCTCGACGCTTTTCGTAAAAGAAGATCGCTCGATGGCTATGAATGATAAAAACTGGCTATGAGACATTACAGCATCCCTTCCCAAACAGAGGTTCGCGAACCACTGGAGGTTCGGGAGGTGCTTAAAAGGGTTCACAAAAATACTATTATAGTAACTTGTAATGGCGGACTTTTAAATCACAGGCGTAATACGATAACTTAATACAGTGGACCGGAGTCTACTGTAATATATCTATGTACAGGGTGTTCTGAAAATGACTGACTGTTTTCAAAAATTTATAACAGGAGAACGGTTAATGATAAAAAACAAATTCTTGCAGAAAATTCATGTGGTGGGCCCTAAGTTTTTCCCCCTCAGAGTTCCAAATTTTAGTTTAAAAATATTTCAATAGATGGCGCTGCACATAGTAAGCCAGTAAGTCAAAAAAGAAGAATTGAAATTCACTGCTTTTTCCTCCGATTGCGACATAGGATTACAGCCGACGATTGTTTAAAAATATTGTTTTGTTCTTTTGTTCAGTATTTTCGAAAAATTATGATGTAATTTTCTATATATTTTTTTTATTTACGTTCTTACTATCTGCAGCGCCATCTATTGGAAAAATTTTCAACTAAAATTTTGAACTCAGGGGTGGGGGGAGGAATTTACGGCCCATCACATGAATTTTCTGTAAGAATTTTTTTATCATTTACCGTTTTCCTGTTATAAATTTTTAAGAACAGTCAGTCTTTTTCAGGACACCCTGTACGCACTATCAGTAAATATGTCTACAAATGTTTCAACTTAAAAGTTACTATTGTATTCTTCCTTAAGTTTAAACAAATTACGATGTTGTATCATGAAGATCATTTATTTCTTCAGTTATGTACGACAATTTTTTGTCGATTGTTTCTTCAGAATATGATGATCTTTTATTTATGCATATAAATGTTTATTTTCATTTTGTCATTGTTTTATTCAACTCAAAACAAACACACAAAAACCATGACATACACACCTTAGAAGGGTTTTTTCCCCCAGCAGTCTGTGGTGCAGATTAAAAACCACAAAAAAATAGTCTGCGAGATGAACCGATATTTTATTAATCGTAAAATGCATAAAAATATGCTAAACTCTAAAACTACAAGCACATGCTAAACCTGTGGACCGTATCAAAGAACCCAAGAAATACAGTACGAATCGTTCACTTAGATGGAAGGTTTTTTTTTCTTTCAAAAAAAAAATGTTTTTTTGAACAAGTTTGATAAACCAAAAGAATGTCATATTTTTTTACGAAACTCGGCAAGTCCAAGTAGGAGCTTTTTCCAGGAAAAAAGATAACCTTTGGAAACGGAACGGCGAATCTTTCGTTTCGTTACGATGAAAGACACCAGGGTGCCCTAATGGGAGGTCATTATGACCGTCCAAAAATGTCTTTATTTGGCAAATTTTGTCTGACAATTCGGCCAAATTTGGAGTTCCATTCGGCAAAATTATCTTCAGTCGGCGAAATTTGAAGTTCCATTCGGCAAAACTATCATCGTTCGGAAAATTGAAAATTGCCACCCTCTCAAAAATAAAGTTCGGGGCGCCCCTGAAAGACACAAGCGATCTTTTAAGGCCGAGAAGAGGCAAACGATGGATCCTTGTTCTGGAATAAGGCCATCAACAACCACCTCTGACGAAATTGCGACAATAAAATCATGAACTCATGAAATCTTTTGAGTGCTCCTTGAAAGGCACTGAGATTAATTAAACATCTACAAAAGGCAAAATGTTACTGTTCAAGAGATAGAAAAATTGTCTGCACTTGTGAAAAATTCACGTAACAGGTCACCAGTTTCGTGAATGTGACCCTTTGAATCTCTTTGCCGATATTCAAAGGTGTCGACTATCCCTCTGCCGCCCTGCAGTTCAGTAGAGGCAGAAATTCTCAATTTACTGAATAGAACTCCAAATTTCGTCAAATCACCAGACAAAATTTGCCGAGTAAAGAAAATGTTGAAAGGTTACAGTGACCTCTCACCGCCCCCCCCCCCTCCCCCCCTGCAGCTCAGACGCGACTTCCCTCAACTGATTTGTGTTGCTCTACATGAAAATCAACATGAAAGAACGTCATTTCATTGATAATACAGTAAAACCTATGAAGTTGACCACCCTTGTAAGTTGAACACCTGTCTAAGTTGACCACTTTTTTCAGGCACGGAATTAGCCCTTATCTTGTAAATTAACCTCTGTAAGTTGACCACTTGTTTAAGTTGACCACTAAAAAAGTGCACCGCAGGTGGTCAACTTACACAGGTTTCACTGTATTAGAAATTTGACCAAGTCAAAGAGTCTTGCACCAAAGCTCTAAAGGACATTCTGGAAAAAACCAATCATGGACTCCTTGAATGCCAGGAAATCTAAAATCTTGTTGGAAGAGCTAAAATCAATTCAGGGGAAGTCTTTTTTGAAACTTTTTAATTTATTGTAACGGCCAGATCAATAAAGATCTCTTAATCGACTCACTAACATTACTTTCCGGACTGGAAAGTAATGGGAATGACCATGTAATTGTACCAAATATGTAATATGTTTTAAATGCAATGACACAAAGTAATTTATAATGTAAATCTACTGAGTTATTAATTTAAACTACAATTAACCAAGAAATTCAAGAAAAAGAAACCCCAAAACTCATTTTGACAGTTGTCTCCTTAGTAAACATATGTTCAAAGCCTAACACAAGGGTCGGCAAGTAATTTTAGTTGATGTCCGGGTACTTCAGAAAGTTTTCCGTCCAGGTCCAGCAAAATCCGTCATATTCTACACTGATTATTAAAAACTCCATTCACAGCCATTGGCGTAACTACGTACCACAAGACCCCGCAACGCGGTGGGGCCCGAAGTAGGAAGGGGCCCGAAAATGTTTGAGTTTTGTTTTCATTCAATTTCATTAAATTTTCCGTAAATCAAGCTTAGTTTAAAACTTTATATTGGTTCTAGGGCCCTCTATAACCCCAACACCTTTTGACCAAAATAAAACATCGGGGCCTTAGGCCAAACCCTTTTTCGGGGTCCTCATAAAGGCAAACATTACAATTTTTGCTATTTGCTAAAACAGTTATAGCCATTCGAGGCCCCCGAACAGAAGGGGCTCTAAGTCACGGCCTATTTGGCCTTTTAAGTACACAGGCCCTGAGTAGAGAGAAGGGGGCCCACGGACCAACTTCCCTGCGCGAAAACCAAACCTCGGTACGGTGCAAAAAGTATCATACCCTCCCTAGGCCACCTGCCACGGAAAGATGGGAAAATTCCTGAAAGAAAAAGAAAAAAAGTCCTGACTGCACCGGCGCATGGAAAAAGACAGCCAAGAGAAGTTTTTGGGTAGAACTGGATTTCGGATGGAATTAGAAGGGGCCCGAAAAGTTTTTAACTTTGTTTTTACTCAATCTTATTAAACTTATAGTTTTGAATGCTTATGTTGGTTCTAGGGCCCCAGAACTTATTGGCTTGGTGTATTGGAGGCTATTGGATTAAAATATCAGAGATCGTAGGCCCAAACTTTTCCGGCGCCCTTTTGTAGCCAAACATTACAATTCTTGTCATTTGCTATAACTGTTTTCACCTTTTGGACCCCAATATAGCAGGCCCCAAATAGCAGGTCTCTAGGCCACGGCCTAGTTGGCATATTCAGTAAACAGGCCCTCTTACATTTTTTTTTTCAAAATAAATAAAAAATAGGACCTTTGATAAGAAGGTGGGAAAGAAGGGATCCTAAAACTAAATAATTTCTTTTTACTTCACCAAAGACAGCTATTGTGTTTTTAAACTTCAATTTCGGAAACTCTCTGGGAGAGAGTCTGAAAAACCTCCTTCTCCCTAATCTGTCCAAAAATCTTTTTAAATTGCTTATTTTGAACTTCTATTCAAAAAATTCCGGGGTAAAGTTCCGAACCTCATCCTTTCCCAAATTTAAGATTTTAAAACGTTAATTTTCAAAAAATGCCGGAATACCCTCGGAACCCCATCTCTTCTCGTCTGGTCATCAAAGGTGGTCTACAACTGCATTTCAGAAGTTCAATTTTGAAAAATTTTCTGGGAGCCTCCGAACTCTCGTTCCTTTTCAAATTACCGAAGATCATCTAAAATTGCGTATAGGAAACTTCATTATCAAAAGAATTTTCCGGAAGTTTCATCTTTGAACAGCTCGCGTTTACATAATATCTTAAAAATGCATTTGTGGACCACTTTCGATGAAGTTAGGGGAAGAAATAAGGGGATTTGAAACTTTGCCCCTTAAAATTTCGAAATCGAAGTCCAAAAATGCAATTTAAAGATGGCTTACAATCGCATTTTTAAAACTTCAACTTCGAAAAATTTACCAAGAAGGTCCCTAAAACTTGCTCTCTTCTTAATATCACCTAAATTTCGTCGAAAATTGCGTTTTTGGAACTTCAATTTCAAAAATTCTGTGCAGAGTCCCCAATTTAATCCTTTGTTATAACGTCATCAAAGGTGGCCTGCAATTGTGTTTTTTAAAGTTCAATTTCAAAAAATTTCCGGAGGAGAGCCAGCGAGCCCCCCCCCCCCCCCATTTTCGTTAACATTAACGAATTTTGTCTAAAATTACGTTTTTAGAACTTTAATATTGAGATATTTTCTGAAGAGTCCCCGACTTCTCCCCCGTTTCGAAAAATTTACGGTTAAGACCCCCGAATCTTCCATCCTTCTAACATCACTGACGAACGTTTAAAACTGGAAATTCGAAATGTTCTTATCCTTTCACCTAACATCATCAGAGGTGGCCTATATTGCATTTTTAGAAGTTCGATTTCGATAAATTTCCTGGGATAACCGCCAAAATCCGTTTTTTCAACATTATCGAAGGTCGTCTTTTAAAATTGCGTTTTTCGAGCTCCCATACCAAAATATTTGTGGAAGAGAGTCACTGACCCCTTTCCATTGTGTCACAAAAAATGGCTTGCAATCTCGTTTTTAAAACTTCAATTTCGAAAAATTACGTGCCCTGAACCTCTTTTTGCCACATATAGTCTGAGATTCCGTTTTTCAAACTGGAACTTCAGTAGAACTTTAGAAACTCCGAACTCCTATTTCTGTACAAATGTTATATTTACAATTAAATTCATATTGGTAATTCTTTTTCTCCTCATTGCAACGAGTTATCCGGATTTCTGTATACCTAATGATTCCTTTCTAAACTAAAATCTCAATCCCCCCCTCTCTCTCTCTCTCTATATATATATATATATATAAAATATATATGTGTGTATGTGCATGTTTGAAAAAAAAAAATGGTGCCGACAAAATCAAAAAAATGCACTGTAAATTACATTAATACGATTTTTAATAGGGGGCCCAAAATCAGATTTTGCGGTGGGGCCGAAAATTTGAAGTTACGCTACTGAGTCACACAATTGCTTCTAAAATACTAGAAAAAGTGATAAAGATGGCGTCAAAAGGTGTTGTTGCTAGCTTTTTTTTCTTCCTTTTTCAATAATTTATTTGAGCAATTTATGCTTTTGGCTGTCCGAACCTGGTCCGCCAGTTGCCGACCGCTGGACTAACAGTTATGAGATGCAAATGCTATTAGATACAACGTTGAAAATAAATGAGACCGCTAAACCATGGAAAACTCCGGGGTAGGGCCCAGTAACCATCCGTTAATCTGAGCCTAGTAAGGACTTACGATTAAAATAAAATAGACGGATAAATTACCTCATGTTTTTCTCCTTCATAAAACTCCGGTTTCAGCTGGTTGTCAATAAAACAATCTCTAACTGGAAATGTGTAGCGTGTAGCAGCACCGGGAATGACAGCTGTTATTTCACATGCCCAGCAGTCACAATAAGAGATACATACGGAGCAATTTTATTATGAATTATTTACAAAAAAAAAGCATAAATGTGCATATTCGGTTGCAAAAGCTCCAAAGCTTTAACCATGTCTATGGCAACAATATTTATTTACTTCTATCACAATTTGTGGCAATAACACGCAGCCGAAGAAGCAAAATTAAATACCTATGAAGCGAACCATCAGTTCTCGTGAAGTGTGAAATATTTTTCATGAACCTTACGTAAGTGTTGTTTTTATGATCTACTGATTAATATTTTCAATATTTAATTAACATACTTTCTTCAGCTCATCAATAGCACTGTTTGCATCTTTGATAATTTTTGCAATTGGAAGTATGCAACTTGGACTAACGGTTGAGGAAATGAAGGTCTTGCAGGTTAAATGGGAAAACTCTGCTATAAGGGACACTCTTAATATGGAGTTGCGAATTGCTAAATTATCCAAAAAAGGTCACGATGGGTTAGGTTGGGAACTACTGCATAATCTATACAGCTTATTTCAATGACTCTTAATTCCGTCTAACATATAAAGTTCGCATGAAATTATAAAAAAGGCAGGATCTGAGCTCCAGTGAAGCTTCCATGCGAATTAAGCCTTGCGAACATAACTGCCTAAACTTGCCTCGCCGTGTTCTTAAGAAATAGTAAAATTAATCAGTTTTTTTTAACGTCTTTATGTATAAGGTTAAAAGCTTTAGATATTGTGAATATTGGCAGAACCCAAATAAAGTAGTTTATTGCATGGAAACTTTCCAATTCAAAAATAATCTTGCTCCTATGATCAAAACGTTACGTTAAATAAGCATTAACAGTCCATTCACCACTGTAGGTTTGTAAGTGCGCGCATTAATGGGCTCTTTCTTAAAACAAATAAGTGGTTTCTACAGCTACAGAAAGAATAAAACTTAAATAAAATACTCAATGCTCTTTTTATTACCTCATAAGCGTTCTGTTTAGCGTCTTATAGCAAATTAGTCTGGAGATCTTTACGACTGCGTGACACGAAAGACCGAAATATCCAACGTCTTCGTTTTCCTTACAGAATCTTGAGGCATATGCTGTTGCACCAAGAAAGGGATGAAACTTCACGTAGATTTCAGGTTCTTATCATGCCTAGTTTTCTTGCTTATTTGCTCAATGCTGGTAGAAGGCCTCAAATTCCAAGTTGCTTACAGGAATAGCAAGAACAAAAGTGTGAAAGAATCAAGGTAAGAAATATAAAATTGCTTCATTACATAAAGCTCTAGACTTGGAATTCTGAATAGTAGCCACTGGCTACCAGAGTATGTTATATAATTTTCAACAAATGAAGAAACATATGATCGCCATTTTGGCGACTAAGGCTTTATTTTTTGGTAGCTATTTTCAGTGAAACGGTCGCCCGCTGGCGACTGGTTACAGCTAATCTAGAGCTTTATACATTACTAGTAGCACCTGCAAGGTTTTGCCCGTAGTAGAAAATTAAAAGGCCATTTGGTTCTCATGTATATTTACAAATAATGGATGATGAATTTCTCGCCAATTTGCTATGTTCATTTGTTTGCCCATGTTACGGTTCCACGTTATGATAATTTGGTAATTTACTTTTCCACGTTGTGATAATGTACTCGGTAAAATTTTCTTAAAACTGGAATAGAAGCACAAAATCGAATTTTCGAAAAATCGCTTCGAGGTGCACATCTCCATGCTATAAACTAATTCTGTGCCAAATATCATGAAAATTGGCCTAACGCTCTAGGCGCTATGCGCGTCACAGAGATCCAGACAGAGATCCCCATATCCAGACACAGAGACTTTCAGCTTTATTATTAGTAAAGATAGCAAATAAATTAGTTGTGTTACTTGCTGCAATCAAATTAAGAATATGAAAAGTACTCATTAGAATGAACATGTGAGTCCCTTTTCAGGAATTAAGTAAGAATATAAAAAATAATTATCTTATTATAATTGAATGAGGCAAGGGTTCCCAAACTTTTCCGACAACCTTTGAAGATTTAGAATTTTCTCACGGCGTCCTGTACTCTATATCTACTGTATCATACATATGGATAGCGTGGATACTTCTCGGAACCTCTTGCCTCTATCTCTGGCTCCAAAGGGTGCCACGGTACCCACTTCGGGAACCCTAGATTGAGGCACACCATTTGGAGCAATTGATACAAAATTTGATATCTGAAAAAGAAACTATAGTAAGTTAAGGCTCTCTCCGTCTCAAACTGATCTACATTTAAGTTGAACATTTTGCCCCAAATTAGTTACTACTTTTGAATACTTACGTACTGGTTACTGAAGATTTTATGATTTCGTTTGAACATTTTTCAGAGATCTAAGGCTGTTATGCAATCAATACGCTACATTTTTTAACCGAGCATTCCCCCCTTAAATTAGTACCAAATTAGTTGCGACGTTTGGATATTTATGTACTTGTTATTAACACTGAACATTTTATGATTTCATCTGAACATTTTTCACTGATTTCAGGTTGCTATGCAATCAAAAATTTACTTTTAATTACCAAGCATTCCCTCCTTATATTGGTTCAAAATTAGTTGTTGGATTTGAATACTTATTTACTGATTGTTGACAAGGAAGATTTTATGATTTCGTTTGAAATTTCTTACTACTACTACTATGCAATCAATATGTAGCAGTTATTTACCAAGCATTCTCTTCTTAAATCAGTGTCCAGGGTTTGCACACTCTTAAGACATGTCCCATTTTGGTAAAACTACTGTTTGCTTATGGTGGAAATTCTGGACAAAAGGAAATGTATGGAAATTAATGAGGGGTAGTATAGGTATATAATCGAGCGAAAGCATTTATTAGTAGACAATGGGTACTAGATTGAAGGAACCAAGACAAGATAACGTTCAAGTAACTCGTTAAAATAATTAAATTAGTGTACTGTGTACTTTAAATAGTGAAATTTCATAGCCTGAGCAAATTGACGCTAAATCTCAAGAGAGATTTAGCGTCAAATTCAATGATCTTAAAAGATTTTTTGCAGTTTGCCAATACATGAAACATTTTCCCATCTACATAAGTTTGATATAATTTCAAATTTAACAGAAATTGTGCGTAAAATGAAAATAATTCGAAAATTCTACAACAACAGTAATAATAGTAATAAAATAAGTGGAGTTTGATTTTTGTGCTACAAGAATTACCATGCACAATTTGACCAAGTACATCTTGTGAAAGTACCGGAAATGGCGTTTTTTTTTTGCTGGTGGTTTTTTTTTTCTTTTTGCTATAAAAATGCAATTTTTGAGGGGCGGTGTCAAAATCGAAGAAGCGCCCCTGTCTATGCCACTGAGTACTAGTAGTAGAGAATTTTAAACACATACCAGTGTAAATGAAAAATGATCAAATAAGCTTTGTGCTTATTTGATCAACAATATGAACGAAGTGAAAAACTAACATAAATAAAGCACAATATATCTCAAGAAAATACAGCATGTGGATTTTTAAAGGCTACAATGGAGTCTCTCTCTTCATTAGTGCAAAAAAAAAAACTCACCACACGACCAAACAGTCGTAAGAGATCTGAACGTTAACCACGTAGACACTTATTTATACCAACCCAGATGCTATGACAATTAATGGTCATTTCTAGTTTCTCCTGCAAGTGTGGACTTCGTTACGTTGGTCAGACTAAAAGTGTTCTCAAACACAGTCTGAAAGAGCATGATAATTCTGTTAAACATAAAGAACTTGCTCGTTCTTCCATTGCTTAGCATTGTTGGACTTCTGGCCACTGTTTTGAATTTTCATCTGCCAGAATTATTTGTAAATGAAAATGTTCTTCGGCATATGACCTCGGTTTTTTGGAAGCTTACTATTTTTGAAAAAATTCTCAATCTATAGTCAATGATTTTTCCAGCACTCCATTTTTTCCTGATATTTAGAAGCAATGTTCATAATTGCTTTTTCGAATTTTTCGTTTTCTCCCACTATTTTTGCTTCCTAGCTACTGACTGGTTGTCTTTGTTGACTTGTAGTTTGCTGATCGGTTGGTTGTCGCTTTTTATCGTGAATTCTTTTTGGTTGGCCCATTTGGTATAAATACCAGTGTCCACGTAGTTGACGTTCAGTTCTCTCACCACTATCTGGTTGGTTTTTCACTTTAGTTATACATGCCAGTGTACTCGTTATTGAATTTAAAAGGAGGAGACTTGCCTGGTTACAGCTATAGAAAATATTTACCATTTTTGTTTTTTTGATTTCATATTCTAATAAGGTGTGAAATCTCTTTATTTGGTACTGTGTAGCCCAGTGAAGAGATCATCCCCAGTCCAGTGCGCAGCTCTTTGTTTGCGCAAAGGGAACTGCGACGGCTTCAGTTTGGACTCATCCAGGACTTGCAGATTACTCAAAGGACAAATAGAAGAAGAAGATTGTCCCAGCAATGCCAAATGTGTCAACAAGGACGGCTACTCCGTGTTCAAAGTAACGAGCGCCTGAGGAGACTCAGCAGAAGCCAGATGACCAAAGGGATAATCTTGACGAAAGGAAATTATCCTTTTGTGAAGGCACACCTCTCACTTTGGGAGAATCTCAAAGTGTAATACAGTAATAACGTTTTACAAATCAATAGGTAAAATCCAGGGCTTAATTTGCATGTGAATACCCAGAGCTTCTTCTCAAGTCAATGCCTAAAATGTAAAAATTTTGCCTAAAATGTAAAAATAATTACATTTTAGGCAAAATTTAAGCTTTTACAAGTAAAAATAGGCTGTGAGGACAAAACAGCTAATGCACTTCTTTTCAAATCAATGCAAATTTGAACAAATAAAACGAAATTTAGGCTATTTGCATCGTGGGAACACTGTAAAAAAAATCCGGAAACGTTTCTGAGTATATCGTGCAGCTGCGGTTCATGAAATTTTCAAAAACGTTTCTGAGTATTTCGGAATTCTCTTTCTGTAATGTCCAGAAACGTGTCTGAGTATTTTGGAATCCTCTTTCAATGTTTCTGAGTATTTTGGAATTCTCTTTCTGTAATTTTCAGAAACGTTTCTAAGTATTTCGGAATCATCTTTCCGTAATTTAAGAAATCGTTTCTGAGTATTCTGTGCAGCTACAGTTCATGAAAGTTTCAAAAACGTTTCCGAGTATTTCGGAATTCTCCAAACAATTTTCAAAAACGTTTCCGAGAATTTCGGAATCCTTTTCCCGTGATTTTTTTTCTAAAATATAATTCTTTACTATAGTATTGCATATCATATCAGTTTCAATTCTTTCATATATAAGAGCAATGAAACAAGCAATTTCAGAATCATTCGTGGATTTTTTTTTTTCTGAATTTCTAATGACAAATAGCATGGTTAACAACATAACATATGCACAGTTATAAATTTTTGAAAATTTATGAAATAATATAGTAGTTTCATTTCTAATCACAAAATCGTCAGGGGAGGGGGGTACTTTCTCAAAAGTGGGATTGTTTGTTAAACAATCTTAAACTTCAATTTTTCTCTCAATATTTTCAGGACAAAATTATTAACATATTGTATTTTTAATGGAGAACTTAAAAACATATCTTATATCAAACTTGATAGCTTTTATTTTCGGATAAAATTTGACAGAACTTACCTACCCTTCGCGTTCTGGAATTCATTCACCTCAAGTCAATTTCTCTGACGAAAAAAGTGTACCGAAAAGTACCAACAGAGAAATTGGTGAATTTAAATATGACACCAAGTCCTCCTGCTGGAACCTTTCGGGTTGATTCTTCTGTTCTTGCATTTTTCCAGTTCATCACAAATATAAATACTTAATCTAAATAGGTTACTGATTTTATTTTTACAATGTGCGCAAAATGCATTATATATTTTATTTATTAAAATATTGAATTCTATTGCATGATTATTCCATTTCATATATACGAAAATCCCCCCCTCCCCGTACACCATAAGAGTGATGGTGCACCCATAAAATGCTATAAAGCGCTCCCCCCCCTTAAAAAAGCAACCCCTGAAAATGTCAATTTCAGTCTGCGTGGTGAACGCCCCTCGTCTTCTCCCCATATTTACATTGTATATTAATAACATAGTATTTAAAAAATGATCACTTTTAAAACAATGACATGAAATAATATTACTTTTTATTTCGGCATGTAAATGCAGCTGTTCCATTTTTGCCACTGACTCATTCCTCCTGACTGTCCTACATTAAACTAGTATATCTACGAAGGAAATGTTATTTACCGAACACAACTAATGTCAAGGAATTTTTTATTGTCAACCACATTTAACAAAATGAATAAGCACATGAATTAAGTGCGTATCCATGTTGCTTACTAATAGATAACTGGGTCATTTTCTAATGGTATAAATATTTTTGAATAAATGAATAAATTATAGTAAAAAAAGATAAATAATACTGGCACATTTTTTGTGAAGTATATTACAATACTAAAAAACATTTGCATTACCATATTTTTAATGAGTTAAACAATTGATTTTGTTTATGAACCAATGTATGTATATCTAAGTATTTTAAAATAACTTTTCTGTGATTGCTTTTTAAATATGTCTTATTTCTTTTGCGTAATTAATCAGTTTCAATTGGTTACAACAAATAGTACACTGCGCACATAGGTATGTAGGATAACTTTAAATTAATTCGATATACCCAAAAACAGTTACAATTGGAGCCTTATCAAATGCAAATAAACAAAAATATAAATATAAATAACAATATGTTTTAAAATATTCTTTAATACTTACAAGTGAACCTGAGCGGAAAGTAGCTCCATTACAATTGGATAAGTAATCCAAAGGGTTTCGTTTCATTAAATATAAACACGGGTGTTGAAACTATTCACGCTTGAACACACAATATATATCTAATCATGGAACGCTCTGGAAATTGTAAAGAAGCAAATCGTTATTAACTAACTTAATAGCTGCGTACATCGTCTAAAAAATTAAGGGCAGCCCAAAATGCAAAGGCGAAAAATTAATTTCGACACAATTTACTACTCTCTAGACATAAAATAACAAGCAATTCAATACTAAACAGTTGCTGACTGCAGCAACCAGAGATAAGGAAAAAAATAAGCTCTCGTTATTTCCGACTCACTGGCGCCAGTGATGGAAGGATAAAATACGTTTCGAAGCATTGCGTTAGCACTTCCGCTTCTAGATTTTTTGAAATAACAAAAAGCTTTCTGAATAATGAGGAGTTCGCTATTGGATGAAGGATTCTTGCTATTTTGGAAACGTTTCCGATATATCTAGAAACGTTTCCGAAATTTGTTACAGTGAACTAAAGGGGTTCCTGCGGTAGGAATCCAGTGCTGTGGAGTTGATGAGAAAATGACTGACTCCGACACCTTAAAATCTGTCCGACTCTGACTTCGTAAGCATTGGCAGATTGACGTACTTAGAGGAAAAATGATCGACTTCGACTCTTGGACTTTTAAGTCATCGACTCCCGACTCCTTTAACTCAACATCAGTCCGACTCTGAATCCATATCCCTGGTACAGTCGATAAAACCAAGCGTGTGTTACAGACACGCATGTAATGGGACTTCGAAATGCGTGAAAAAACGGTACTGTGCGTAAAAGCGCAATAATGGCGAAAATGCGCAAATTTTGCACCTAAAAATGCGTAAAAGTTGTCAGGTTTGCACAAAAACAACCGGAAAAGCCTTTTCAGGGGTTTTAGCTATATTGCCAATCTCAATATGTTTCGGAAGGTAAAGTGCAGTATCTGCAAATTTTTCTTTTTCATTTTTTTGCATTTCTTTCATTTATTGCACTTTAGCTTAATTGCACAAGCTTGCTTATTGAGTTTTAATGCTGAAAATAAAGCACGAAAAAAACGTCAAATGGGGTGGTTTCCTTCAGTCAAAAGTACTACTTTTAGTCATTGAAATGGATAAAATGAGCAAAAAAAAAAAGAAAAAAGACATGGACCCAGAATATACATTCATTTTTCCAACAGTTTTTTTTAAATTCATTTTTTAAAATGTCCGATTTTTCAAACAAGGCGAGTTCTTAATGAAGTCACAAATGATGCACTTTGCCGCATCTTTCTACTACGTTTCCACGTTATGATAATCAAGCAGCGAATTAAAATTGCACTCTACGCTTGCTATCAACCATATTGTTGCCAATACACTTGTGTAAAGATGCGAATTAAATATTTTGTTCTGTGAATGGCAACATTGAATGGCCTTTCATCATTTGTGATGTCACATGACAGAAGTGTAAACAATGAAAGCACACCGATTTAAGTATTTTTTTAAAAGTATTAAACTTGAATAAATTATTTAAAAAATGGTCAGATCCTATATTTTTAAGCCTGCTCTTTCAGAAAAAAATACTTTTAAAATTTTGGAAACGACCCCATTCCAATATTTTCTACTATTAGTATGGAATTCAAAACGCGTTTCTTCGGAATATCTCTATCGTTCGTTTTGCAGATACTACCCCTTTACTTTTTCACGTAACCATATACACATGTAAGGTCCACCCCCCCCCCATAGCTAAAATTTGGTTTATACTATTGAGTAAAAATTGGATACAGAAACTTCTTCAACAGGTTACTGAATTCTTTCAAATGGTTTCAAGCGTAGAGCAGGAATTAGGACCTGAAGGGAGCAAATCCAATCATTGGCTTAGGAAAAATTGAGGCAAAGATCCCAAGTCACGTAGTTCAACTACGACGAATGGGAAACAGGTTTTACTTGGAACTAGTGAAAGAAACGTGATGCAGTGCAATGTTTCTTTCGAAAATGAATGCAACGTATTCTATATTTTTCCAAAAGATTGAAAAAACAAATAAATAAACAAATAAACAGCTAAATAAAAACAAATGAATAGAAAGACAAATATAACATTTTTAATAATCTAAATGGGTTCCTAAAATTTACGGTACCATCAATAGCACCTTGCTAGCAACACGCAAGTTGCAAAATACTCCCTAGAGGAATTCAACTCGAAAAAGGGCTATGTTCAATTAAAAATATTACTGAAATATGGTCACGTAAGACAAGCATGTTCTCATCTAATGTGATGCTGTGTATGACTTTTTTAGAACGTTTTTAGCGTGAATTCGCTAAGTTATAATTGGTATAAAAACATAATACTAGAAATTTAAAGTGCCATGTTCATTTTATCTCCGCAGTGATGAATTGCAGTTTTTTGAGTTGTGGCGTATTTTACAATGATGGATTGCATGTTCCGAATTGTGGCATACTTTAGAATGCTTAGTTGAATCCTTTGAATCGTGAATTAATTTGCAATGTCAAATTGCAGCTTTTGAACTGTGGCATATATAGCAATACTGAATTGCATATTTCTAATTGTGGCATATTTTGCAACACTGAATCGCATATTTTGAATTGAGGCATATTTTGCAACACTGAATCGGATGTATTGAACGACGAGTTGATGAGAACATATGAACGATTGTTGATGAGAACATATGAACGATTGTTGATGAGAACATATTGATGAGTTGATGAGAATATATTGAATTGTAGCATATTTTGAAATACTGAATTGCCTATTTCGAATTGTGGCATATTTTGCAACACTGAATCGCATATTTTGAATTGTGGCACATTTTGAAATACTGAATCGCTTCTTTTGAATTGTAATGTGTTTTAGAATTTATAGTTGTTGAATGTTACAATAATTTGATTTCCGTCTAAAATTATGAAGGGATAGTGTAGATTAATTTAATTTAGTAATTTTGTGCATTTTGTATCCTATTAATGATGCAATGAAATATCTACGAAAAAATAAAGGCTCTTCGGTTACCTTTAAAATATTCTACAGACTTCAAATGATCTCCAAGATTAATTTTCACAGCAGCAAAACGTAATTAGAAATGCATAAAAGTTTTTTTAATGTGTTTTTTCCCAAATTATGCAATTAACTCAAAAAGATTTTTTAATTCACACGTTTAATTAACTATTTGACGCACGATTTATCAATAAAAGTTGAGTGTTTTTTGAAGTACGAAGTACTTTTATAGTTAATTAAGAATCTGTTAATTTTTGTTCTGCCAATTAATCAATTAAACACACAGCTTTCATTTTCATCATGGAATCATACAGCATAAGCATCTTACTAACTTTACTGATTTCAATCCAAATTATCACTATCGAAAGCAATTCTATGAAATACGATTTGACTGTAATCGATAAATTTCCAGAATCTGTTGTATTTAAAGAAATTGATGCACCAAATCGTATTCACTGCGCGTCTTTGTGTTTTAAGGAAGGTAACTGCAAAGGTTTTGGATATAATCTTAACAAAACGTGCTTTTTGATGAATCAAAGAATCGAGGAGGATTTCTGCGTTTCTGATGATTGCGATGAAGATGTTGGAATCAAATTTTACATGGTAAGTGTGGAATATCGTTAAATCAGGGGTGCCCACCCTCCTCAGAGAAAGGGTCCTCCTGTTAAAATCAGGGCTCCGGAGTTGGATTGATTTTGAGGTAAAGGAGTCGGAGTCGGTCATTTTCTCGCAAAGTCCCTAACTCTGACAGTGCTTGCGGAGTCGGAGTCAAAGTCGGACTGATTTTAGGGTAAAGGAGTCGGAGTCGGTCATTTTCTCCCAAAGTCCCTAACTCTGTCAGTGCTTGCGGAGTTGGAGTCTAAGTCGGACTGATTTTAGGGTAAGGAGTCGGAGACTCTAAATTTGAGTTGGAGTCGGATCCATAGACGGCCATTTTACTCCGACTCAGCATCCCTGGTTAAATATCCCCGTAAGTCCATACTGGACTAGACTGGAAAAGACCATCACGGTCTCCTAAACAACTGTACTCTCAAAGCAGTCTGTCTAGGGCCTCAGTCCTCCTATTTGTTATGTTCATGTTTTGTAGAAAAATATCTCTGGAGAAATTGTCATGATGAACATTCCTAAACTAAATCTTCTTTAATCTTCTTAAATCTCAATGCGATTTCATTTGTGTAGGTTGTAAGATTTCTTTTTTATACTTCAGTATAAAAGTACAAATCTGACAACCTACAAAAATGAAATCGTATTAAGATTTTCGCCTAATATAAGAGCGTACAAAGTAAACCAAAATTTCTGCTGAAATTAAAGTTCCGTTTTTGAGTTTTAAATATATTTAAATTTCGCATCATCAATATTTTTATCTTATGTTTAAAAATTGGTTAATCCTTTTCGCCTTTTTGTATCAAAAAGAAAATATTTTAATAAGCTGCGCTATAACAAATGCTTATGCATGCCCAAGTAAAGGAATATTTTTTCACCGTTGATAGTCCCATATGTTTCCAGTTTAAAATATTTTTCTGAAAATAATAAAAATTTGTGATCATTCCAGGCTCCGAAAGTGGTGACAACTACTGAAGAACCTACAACAACAAGTACTACCACAAAACCTACTACAACTACAACAACTACCAAAAAACCTACTACAACTACCCCAGAACCTACAACAACAACTACCAAAAAGCCTACAACAACAACAACCAAAGAACCTACAACGGTATTTAATAACCGTTTTCTCAAAATTTTCGGTTAATAATTTCCTCTCTAGTTTTAATAAAATTGCTATACTATACGAATTATCAAAGTTTATGTACTGTAGTATAGTACAGTACTTAAACCTCGATGCGGAAAAAAGCACTTTAGAGCTTCGTTAAGATAAACTCCCTAAGAACGAAATTTAACTTAAGGTTAAAAAAGTATTGTCCCCGACAAATGATTTTAAAATAATAATAATCATAATAATAGTAATTTATACTCGTTTCCATGCTAAACGCCATGAATGCGGATATATAACTAGTCAAAGTACTGAGTTACTTTGAAAGATGGTTAAGTAGAAATGAAGGGACCATAGTTGCGGCCCGAACTCAAATTTTTGAGAGGGCGGAAATGATCAATATACCGAATAGAACGCCAAATTTTGCAGAATGGTAATCATTTTTCCGAATTATGATAATTTCGCCAAATCGTTCCATTCGGCAAATTGAGAATTTCCGCCCTCCCAAAAATCAAAGTCATATATGATAGCTTTTTAGAGAGCTTATTCACTTATATTTGAAATAACAGGCTAGGAGGGTTTAAGGCTATTGCAAAGCATTTTTCAGCCTCAACGCAAAAAAAAAAATTTAACTAATGGCCTTTTTGAAGCATGTTCTCACCCACAACGCTTTTAATTAGTTGCGTTTGCAACAGTATTTTTAGGAATGTATATGTACCTTTTGAACTGCTAAGAAGAAGTAATTTTTCATTGGAATCAAGTCAATTTCATTCTTCTTGGAGCAAGCTCTCGAGCTCTCACTATATTCATTTAATTATAGTTTTTCAGCGGAGAGATCGCTGATATGATGAATTGGAAGTGAAAACAGATACATAACTTCATTTTGTAATTACAGTGGAATCCGATTAATAGGACCCCTGTCTAATCGGACCAGCCGCTTATTCGGACCAAATCTTTAAAAACCAAAACACACCTCATCACACCAAGTCTAATATTATTCGCTAATTGGGACCGAAAATCCGTTTAATCGGACCAAAGAACATGATAACAAATTCGAAAAAAATTAAAAATCACCATCTTGAAGCGAGTTTTCAGTGTATCAACGCACTTAATAGTTAGTGCAAGAAAAAATAATAATGGTTCGTTGTAACTTTCAATTAAATTCAGAAATATTTGTTGAAAAAAAAAAGGTTAACGAAACTCCTATTGCATGGCGGCACTGTTGCAGCAGATATCAAAATTTCAGCGAAGTTTCAAATTTCTTCAGCTCAGTTAGCACGTTCAAAAATATGTAAATTTTTTCAAATAAAGAAATGTTTAGTTGTAAAATACGTAATTTACATTTCATTGGAATTTTTAATGACCAATTAGTAGTTTTAACCACTTATTTTTTCACTCTCACATTTTTAGTTACTTCTGGTTATTGAAATGAATCGATGGATGATGCTGACTGGAAGGAATAACTAAAACCTTATCAGTTCGAACACGTTGTTAAACGAGTCAACGAGTGCGAGCATAGTATTCGCGTTATTTTAATTTATTTTTTAATGGAAAAATTTCGCAAACAGCAATATTTCTTCTTTGTATGCTCACCATACATATCTGGATCACAATAATCATATAAGGACATTTAAATGTTTTGTGTATAGCGTGTTCGGTCAAACTTTACAGGTCGTATTCGCTTAATCGGACCAGCCGGTTATTAGGGCCAAACCCTAATGTGGTCCTATTAACCGGAATCGACAGTAGTAGGATTCATAAGAACGCGCAAGTAGTAAAGCGTTTTCACTGCTGGTGCTTCTAGCTGATCCTACCTACTTCAAAATGAAGGTTTCAGTTTCTGCTTCTAGTTTATCTGCCACCTCTCCGTGACACTATGCAATAGTTTCATTTAACTGTGTTTCAATCGACGTATAGCTATGTAGTAAATTCGTTTTCTCGCTATGCGTTAGCCATACATTTTCACACTGACAGTTTTTTTTTTTTTTCTATTTTAATCAGGAGAAACAAACAACAAAAGCCCCAACGACCACTACCACAACTACTCAAGCTGCTACAACCCCTGGTTAGTATATATTTCTTTGTTTGTAGCTCGACGCGGATTGAAAACCGTACGTTTTGCTACTTTGAAAAATTAAAAACCGTTTATGTGGATGTGGATTAGTATTTAGGGGCATATTTAACTATAACAGAATTTGATTGAATACATTTTGATAAGTTGTATTGACCAATAACGCAGCCAGAAATTTCCTTTGCCCCACACAGAAGGAAATTTCTGGTAGACAAAATTGCTACTGGTAGATAGAATTCTATTAAAATGTCCCTGTTAATTTTGTTTCAAAAGAGTGAGGGCGGAATATAAAATTAGATAATAATTTAGGAGCTCATTGAGCTTGATTATGTTCAATTCTATCAAATTTTATCAACCGGGAGCGTAGAGAGAGATTTCCTACTAGGTGGGAGCAAAGGAAATTGCTGGTTAGATAGAACTGAACGGCTGGGGGCAAGAATGTGATATGCCACATGGTGTGAATTTTTCAGTTGGTCAATTTCCAACTAAAAAAATATTTGTAGAATTTTTCAAAGGTATTATACGTTCTATATTCTGCAATACTAAAACCAGATATCTTTTTCTCCAAATGACATAATCCATTTTCATGTTTATTTCAATTTTAGTTATGAGAAACAAAAATCTTATCGAAAAGTCACTCCTTGTGGCTTGTCACATTTCTGCCTTGAGCAATTCAACTGATCGAATTCTATTAGACCGAATCCTTTTCGAATTAAATGAGCCTCTTTAATGTTTATTGTAGTTGTTATACTTATCATTGGCACTGGGTTTTGAAAATCAGTAGGGGGGCTCAGCTCGGAGCCCAAAATAGAAGGACCTTAGTCAGGTCTGTGGTTAGTCCACTAGAGGTTTAAATTTTGAAATTTATCTTTATGTTAAATTTAGTTTTCCAACTTAAAACGAGCTGATGTGTGCCTCACATGACTTCCTTTTACTCCAATTTAATGTCATTTTCCCATTATTGGCAATTTTAATGTGATTCAATAGTTTACTCTCTAAATATCACCAACAGTGGCCAAATTGAAACCAGATTTAAAAATAAACGCCAAATTTGTCTCCAAGTTGGCGACAAAACTTGGCGACCAAAAGATTGGTGATATATCGCCAAGTGTCCGCCAAATTGTAACACCACTTGCGTTTACATCGAAGTTAACAATGATTTCCCCCCAAAAAGGGAAAAAGACACCCTTAGAAACACCCGAATGCAACCAAAAGGGGAGGTGCACAATTAGACCCCACTAGGAGACTACGTACCAAATTTCAACTTTCTAGGATATACTGTTCTTGAGTTATGCGACATACATCCGCACATATTCATACATACAGACGTACATATAGACGTCACGAGAAAATTCGTTGTAATTAACTCGGGAATCGTCATTATGGATATTTCGCGTGTCTATACGTTCTTAGGCACTTATCCACGTGTGGTAGAGTCGAAAAAAAAAAACTCCATATTCATTCGGGGGTGAGTAAAATGGAAATTAAGGTCGATTTTTGAGTGAACTTTTTTTCGCGAATACAATACTTCCTTTTTTGTAAAAGGAAGTAAAAAACATAGGCAACTCAAAATTAGGTTAACTTTCTATAACAGTTGAGCTGCAGCGAATTCTTTGATTCCCAGACTGCTCGTTGAATATCCTGATTGAACGTTAGTATCATATGAAATGTTAATTCAAAAATTAAACTCATAATACAAATACGGAAGGTTACAAAAAGACGTTAAATTATTTAATAAACATTTGCGCACATAGTGTGATGCAGTCATATGCGTGAAAACATAACAGACATAACCATTTCCTTTGCACGGTTCGAACGCTATACAAATTTTATCAACAGAAACCAAAGTTACAGTTTCAGATAAAAGTTCTTGCGATTAATTTCGGTTTTTTTCCCCGACCCTCTCCCTCTCATTCGTAACTCCAATAAACTATAGGAGGCACTGCAGTCACTGTCTAATGTCGGATGAAAAAGGTAAAAGAAACAAATGCCGTATATTCGAGCTCTGGAGTAGCGAATTAAAGTGTGCAGTAGAAATTTATTAAAAAGAAATACTTATTGAGGAAAGTATACCTCCCTCAGGGCCTGATTACTGAATAGGCAAACTAGGCCATGGCCTAGGGCCCTCGATACGTAGGGGCCCCCAAATGGCTGAAATTACTTTAGTCTATGGCTAAAATTATTTCAGCCAACGGCTAAAATTATAAAGTTTAAATACAGGGGGCCCCCAAGAGTATTTGGACTTGGGCCCCTCAATATCTTAATCAGGACCTGTACCCCCTGTTATATTATGTGCTTGTTTTGTACAGTATTGAATTAGAGTAAATAAACAACATTTGCGTAAACATAATTCGCAGTTATATGTCAATGGTGAACACGTCCCCTTCCATTGATTTAAGAAATTAGTTTCAATAATTGAAACTTGGAATAGCGACAACCCTATGATTCGACCGCTTTTGCTTGATCAAACCTATACCATCGGTTTTGTGATATTTTTACCAACATGTTTTTATGTGTGGTGTTTTTTATACAGTAAAACCTGTAAAGTTGACCACCTTTATAAGTTGACCACCTGTCTAAGTTGACCACCAAAGTACTGCACCGCAAGTGGTCAACTTACACAGGTTTCACTGTATGTGGTTTTTCCTAACTTATGTGGAAACTCGATGAGGGTAAATTACTCATTCTTGGGTACCTTTTAGCCCCCTGTCAACCTGATTAAGGACCAGAAAAAGGTAAGCAACCTTACTTAAGGTTTTATATACAGCTTTTACTCTTCAATTTATGACACAATTTTTGAAAACTCGATGAGGGTAAAAATTACTCATTTTTAGGCACCTTTAGCCCTTGGAAACCCTGATTAGTTCACGTGCAAGAGGTAGGCAACCTTACATAAGCGTTTCGTTTACAACTTTTACTCTTTATTTATGATAACAATTTTTGGAAACTCAATGGGGGTAAATTACTCATTTTTGGGCACTTTTTAGCCTCTGGCAGTCCTGCTTAGGGATCAGAGAAAGGTAGGCAACCTTACTTAAGCGTTTTATTTCCATGTTTTACTCTTCATTTATGATAACAATTTTCAAATACTCGATGAGGGTAAATTACTCATTTTTAGGTTCCTTTCAGCCCCTGACAACCCTGATTAGTTCACGTGAAAGAGGTAGAAATTCTTACTTTCGCGCTTTATTTACAACTTTTACTCTTCATCTATAGTAACAGTTTTTTGAAACTCGATGAGGTCAAGCCTAAGTAGGATCTTAGACTAATATAAAAAAAAACTCGGTAGTGAAAGGCATTATTACATAGTCCAACTCGAACCGGAAAAACAGAAATTATTCTGTTTTGAAGTCGTATTTTAAGCTTAATTTGTTACTCACTCATAACAATTTTGTTTTGCTTTTTTTTTTGAACCCATTATATATATAACAGAATTTTTATGTTTTTATAGCCCGTGAAAAGAAAGCATTTGAAATCAAATGTTCAACAGATGCAGATTTTCTGAGAGGCTTTGTTTCGTAAGTAAAAAGTATTTTTCAATATTGATGTAGTATATGATCTACCACTGTAATAAATTGGTAATTTCAAAGCACTGTGTTGTACTAAAACACTGTGTTGATTTTATTGGCATATTAGGTGAACCTAGACACATTTCTTTCAATGATAGTCGATCGCCTACTACTTCAACAGATACTTTTCATTTATTCTTTCTTTCTTTCTTTTTTTTTTTTTTTTTTTTTGATAATTTTTGAAGTTAATCTTCTTTTGACGCGATAAAGGTGAAATGAATCGAAAGTTGTGAAACAGAATATAAAAGGAAGTGACGCCATGAATTGATGAATCTATTTCCGACATCGTCAGTCTCTGTAAAACTGTCTTTTCCGCGTAGATCCGCTGTGCTGCAAAACAGAGGTATTTCAGACTTCACAGAAAGTATCATTAAATAAAACTGATTAAAATGCAGATTTTACAGTTCAGAATCTGAATGTACCAAATGTTTAATTACTATTATAAATCCGATATTTCGTCTTCTTATTTTTTTAAATTATTTTTTTAAATTTCAACAACATTTTGCCAAGACTCGGAATGCAAAAAGAAGTGACGCCATGAATCGAAGAACCAATTGCCGAACCGATATTGTCAATCTCTGTGAAATTGTCTTTTCTGCACTGGTTCGCAGTACCACAAAATATGGGTACTTCAGTCTTCAGAAAAAGTATATCATTAAAACTGATTAAAATGCAGATTAATTTTCAAAATCTGAATATACACAATGTTCCACTAATTAAAAATCCGACAGTGCTTCTCTTTCATTCTATTTCATCTGTATTGTTCTTAGATTCAGAATCCATGCTTATTAGCGACGATTTATCGAAAGCAGAAAAATGGGGTCAGCGAAATGTGGTTCGACTTTTTCACTAGCCTATGGCGCCCCGATGGGAGGTCTCTGTGACCATCCAAAAATTTCCTCATTCAACAAATTTTGTCTGATGATTCGTCGAAATTATGATCAACTGGAAACATTTGGAGTTCAAATTCGGCAAATTACCATCCTTCGGCAAAATTTGGAGTTCCATTCGGCAGACAAATTGCGAATTTCCGCCTTCCCTGAATAAGACTCATTAAAAAATATATTTAATTTTGGTTCGAAATTTCGCTGAAGAAGTTATAAGTTTACTACTTAAACACAAATCGATCTGTACACGAGTCGAGTCAGTTGAATTAAAAGAAAACAAGGGATAAATTGAAACCAACTCTATTATCACAGTAGTGGTAATTTTTTGAAACTAAACTGTTGGTGAGCGAAGAATAGGTAACGTATAGAAAAACGAATAATAATAATAATTTTTTAAAAGCGTATAAATCTATTTGTGAACTTTTTTAATCAATTTTTAACGGCGTCCAAACGGTAGCCTCAAAAAAAAAAAAAAAAAAAAAAAAAAAAACTTTTGGTGGCAAAACCTGGCACAAAAGCATATGAAATGAATTATTCGTAAATCCACAATGTGTTTTTCTCCCACCACTGCACATTGAACTCGATTTGGCAAAAATATTTGCAAAAACTCTGGACAGGTTGGACGTGACTTTCTTCTATCGCATCAGAGAATCACACGAAAACTGGAACAATGAAAAAAATAAATAAATAGGTAGAAATCAAAATATCATATTGAAACATTTTTTGACCCATAATTTAGTTACCCTCGTGCCCCCTTTATCGAAATGTAAGGTCCCAAAGTCTGCCGAAGTGAAAGAAAAGCCACCAAAGTTCAAAACTTGTCGAGAAATAGGAGAATATACTACACAACTCACCGTCTGCATGTAGCAAAACAGCCATCTGCAAAGTGTCGGTGACAAGTAAGTTCCATTTCTCACTAAAACTCGCTAAATTTGGTGACTCTTAAAATTTGGGCAGATTTTAAGACATTATATTTTGAAAACGGGGACACGAGGACAAATAATTTATGCGCCGCTAAACACGTTTTAACCCCTTCCCGCTCGCTCCCGTGTCTATGCCATGCTGGGGTGTGCAATATTAACGCGACGAAACTATTAAAACCAATTCATTAATTTTGCCCAGAATACATTTTATTTCTCTCTTTATACACTAGATGGCAGCACCAGTCCATATTAAATGTAATTGCAGAGATGAAGAAAGGAAATTTGGTTCTAACTTACCAGATTGTGACGTTGGCCTCTGTATCTCAAGCTTTAAAATTTACCACACAAGAAAAATTTACTTATCTTTACTTATTTACACAAAATATTAATAAAATTATTTTTTAATGTATAAAAGACGTATTTCTTAAATTTTCGCTGCTTGCTTGGGCTTGCTTGTTGACTTTTCATAAAATTTTAATTTTTTTTTTTAAAATTTCAATCTAAAAAATATTGAAAATGAAAAAATGAATGCACATGTTGTTCATACACTTATTTTTATATCAATTTCTTAAATAAAAAAAAAATAGACACTTTTATGACCGTTTTCTTGAAAATTATCCGATCGTTAAGGGGTTAATATCTTTTGATTGCAATATTAATTTAAAATTTTTTTCATTATTACACTGTCGCATAGTTTCCCGGTCAGGAATGAACTCAAAAATTTAAATGAGGCAATAGTAAAAGGACGGGGTTTTTCCTTGGAGCTTGGCTAATCATTCAAATCAGAGTGCAAATTTTATATGATAAGTGTGTCTGCAGCAAAAACTGTACGTGATGGACCATTTTGGTTTTAAGTATGAATTAAGCACGTTTCGTTTATACAGAATCCCAGTTTTGATTGAAGGACAGGGGAAAAAAATCAAATTTGCTGCAAATAATATAGTGTAGTATGGCACACAGCTATACAGAGTAGCCTGTACGTACCCCCTTTATTTTCAACATTGTGTTCCTTATGGTTGAATGTTTGTTATAAACAGTTACTTGAAGTCTTAATAGTCACAAACATCGGTATGAACACCATCCACGTAAAACACAGATGAATGCTGCGCCATATTCTCGCAAGTGTTTTGCGGAGACACTCCGGTGTCATGAGGAAGCAGGCGTGTTTCACAGCTGCTCTTAACTAAATGGACACGACAAAATGGAAATGAGCAGAACATGGCAAGCAATTTTGCCAACATGTACCAAAAAAAAAAAAAAAATCCTCCACAGTTAAAAAACACACTCCATGACTTCCTTTTACTCCAATTTAATGTCGTTTTCCCATTACTGGTAATTTTAATATGATTCAATAGTTTACTCTCTAAATATCACGAACAGTGGCCAAATTGAAACCAGATTAAAAAAAAAAAAAATTTGCCAAATTCGTCGCCAAGTTTGCGACAAAACTTGGCGATCAAAAGACCGGCGATATATCGCTAAGTGTCCGCCAAATTGTAACACCACTCAGTGGCGTAGCGAGAAAAAATCCTTGGAGGGGGGGTTAATTTTTTCTGAAGTTTAAAGTAAAGCTATATGCACTCAAGTTTACACTCAAGTGTGTGTGTGTGTGTGTGTGTGTGTGTACATGTATAATGTATGTATATACAGTGAAGCACCGTTTATACGTTTTTGAAGGGACTGTATGAAAAAACTTATAATTGGTATAGGTTACTGAGTATTAGACTATGCAGGAACCGATTTGAAAAACATATAATTGATAAAAACGTACAAAAGAGAAACGTATAAACGGTGCTTCACTGTATATATAATTCTTTGGGGCTCATGGGCAGGGCCGATCCTAGCAGGTGTGCAGAGTGTGCACCGCACAAGGGCGGCCAAAGCAAGGGGCGGCCGCAGGCCGCATCATATAGTTCTTTTAATCAAGCAAAATTCCTCAAGAATTTCTCAAAAGATAACTTATAATATGTCAAATAAATATGCTGAATTTTAAATGTTCAATTATCAAAGTAAGTGCCGATTTCCCTACAGCATAGCATAGTTTAAGAAAAATAGATTGTTAGGGAACATTGTGTTGGTTCATTGTCCATTAATATCTACTCTTTACACACATGCTTCATTTGGTTGCAAAATTTATGACATAACCGGTAATCATGCTTGTATACAGGGGAAGGGAGATGAGGGAAATGGCCTCCTCCTGAAGTATGAAAGGGTGCCTTCTAAAAGGAACAATCAGGGCCCAGGGCGGCCACTAATGTTTCTCCCCCCCCCCAAGCTTTTATAGAGCTAAACAATGAAGACATATGTCATGTTATATTTTTAAAAAGCTGTACTGATTAGATACTCTCGCAAGCATTTCAAACAACAAATTCTGTTTTCAACAATCGGGGATGCGTGGAGAGACAGTGGAAAATTGCGACTCCCCTGAGAGTCAAACATATATGAATGACAAACTAAAATTTTGTAGTTTTCCCCCTTTACAGCATTTTTTTCGAATTAAAATCACGAATAAACTGCCCCGGGTAGTAAATTTAAATGTGGCTCCAAAACGAAGATTCAAAAGGATGCCATGACCTCTTTGATGAGACTAAAGAAGGCTTAAAATGGCGTTTTTAGGACTTTAGTTTCGGGAAATTTAGCTGTTTGAACCACCGATCTTAAGGAAATCAAACATAGCATGAAAATGTTGATTTTAAAATCCAAAATGGGTTTTCAGAGGACAGCCCTTCTTAATGTCATCAAAAATTGCTTAAGGACGTCTTTCGTATTTCTTTTTCGAAATTTTTGCGTATGAGGGCCCCGAAATCCATTCCCAAACATTACTACCAAAGATAGTCTCCATTAGAGTCTTTAGAGAGGCCCCTAATCTCACCCCCTCAGTTTGAAATTGACTTCAGTTTCAAAAAACAGTTCGTGAGTGCACATTGAACCTCCGCCCGCTCTTTGTTAAATTGTTATCAGACAATGCCTTAAATACGATTTTGGGATTTCAATTTCTAAAAAACTCTGGAGGAGAACTGCCTGGCTTATGTAACTTTTCTAGGCGCTAGGACATATACCCATCAATCGTTGAAGTGAGGTGGACAAAAATCTATAGTTTTGTTTTTCAGATATTAATATCGAAAAATATCCAAAGATCCGCCGAAGCTTCCCAGTTTTGTTAACGTTACCAAAGATAGCATAAAATTGCGCTTTTAGAAATATCCTCTTGGGAGCTCCAAAACCCTTCCTTCCCAAAAATAGCCTAAAAAAGATTTTAGTTCCGAAAAATATTTTAGTTCGGAATATTTTCACGTTCCCCTATCGTTTTCAAATGTAGCCAAAAATAGGTTTTTTGAAACAATAGTGCCGAGAAATTACCGGAGGAAAGCCGCCAGATCCCCTACCGCCACCAAAGACAGCCTAAATTTGCGTTTTAAACTTCAATTTCGAAAACTTTCAAATTCTCCCTCTAGCAACGTCAACAAAGATAGCACAAAACTGCTTGTTTAAAACTTCAGTTTCGGAAAAATTTCGGGAAGAGTGCCGATCTTTCCTAAGCTACGGCCACAAATAAAGCTTCGAATTGATTTCAATTTTGAAAGAATTTAGAAGAGAACTCCAACATTACTTATCCCCTGAAGTCTCGAAAAAGTTCCTAAAACAGCGATATTTGACGCCAATTTCGAAAATTTGAATATACCCGACTCTTTTTTCCTTGCAACCAAACACAACCAAAGATTACCAAAACTATTTTTGGTACGCCAATTTCGATAATTTTCTGGGAACAATCCCCCTCCCCTGATTTTCCCTCCTCCGTCCTTTCTCTGATGTCACCGAAGACAGACTATAAAATGCGTTTTTACGACTAGGTAATTTGGTATCTATTATTTTCTTCGAAAATATAAATTGTATCTAAGGAGTTTCTTATTACAGTAGACCCTCGTTTAACGCGGGTTCATTTTACGCGGTTTCGATTATACACGGTTTAAGATTTGACACCTTTTTTTTTTATTTTACGCGGATGCGGCAATGCAAACAGATAAAATTTCCCCTCTCCAAAATCCAAACTCCTAAATATTGCAGATTGCACGTAATAAACTGCATTTTGGCGTGCTAATAATCGAGCTTGGGCCAATGGAGACATTTTATGCGATTGGTTCCAGAGCTCTTTCCAGAAGTAAAGTAATTAAACTCACACAGTTCAGAACTCACTGGAAGAAGAGCTTTTAGGAGTGACAAAGGCGATCAAAACCAACGAGGGTACCGACATCAATGACACACAACCAAAAACGTTCACATTGAAAAATTTGAGCCATTCCTAGACAATAGAAATGATCTGTCTGATTTGTTAGTGAAGGAAAAATTCTGTCATGGAAATGACGCAAGTGGTCATGGATGCGTTAATGCTCTGTAAAGAATGAATGAGAAAAGTTCTTAATGACTGCCAAAAGACTATCATAGCCCGCTCCTCTTAATAAACAGAAAACGAAATTGATATGTGTTTTCTTTATGCACGTTGTGCAAAGTCGATATAAGTACACGTTAAACTTATTACACAATTAGTCATCACTAGAATAAAGTATTTTGTTATCTACGGTACCAAACTCCTATTTTAACACTAGTATTAGGACTCAATTTACGCGGCTTCGATTTACGCGGCATTTTCGTGGAACGTAACTACCGCGTAAAACGAGGGTATACTGCATAAAACTTTTCTTCCTTTTTATAAGTTCATCAGTCTTGTTTTTTCCTTCTTTTCCTTTTTAAAATTAGAACTTGCTATAGAAATTTGAAGAAATACTTATATGAACGTCAAAGATTATTCAAAATATGCCAATTACTCTTGAGGGGCGGCACATTAGGTCTTTGCACAGGGGCGGCCGACACCCTAGGATCGGCCCTGCTCATGGGTGGGGTTCTAACCCCCCTATCCCCCCCATGGTTACGCCACTGATTCACCACTTGAGTTTACATCGAAATTAACAATGATTTCCCCCCAAAAAGGGGCAAAAGACGCGAATACGGAAGTAAAAAGGTACATTCACTTCCAACTACTCTGTACTCAGTCAACTTTCTGGACAAATTAACCCTCCGTTATAACCCAGACTGGCAGAGGCGTAGCTAGACCCGACTTTCGGGGGGGGGGGTTACTTCTTATATATATATATATATATATATATATATATATATATATATATATAGAGAGAGAGAGAGAGAGAGAGAGAGAGAGGAGCGGACTGGCTGACTTTGGCCCCGTCGGCAAAAGAATATTTTGGCCCACTTCTGTAAATTAGTCAAGCAAAGACATTAAACTACTACTAGTTTCCATTTTTCTTTAAGTTCCTAAATCTAGATTTAAAGTTCTAGAATAGAAAATTCCGAAACGTAAAATATAGCTAACACTGACACATTTTCTATGTGCCTTGAAAGGATACTTATGGTTATAAGCCTGAAAAGGCACATTTTTAGGCTCCTATACTGACAACATAGGAAGGACACGAGGAAAGAGTTGAGGAACCAGGTAAATCCCCCCAGAAATTTTTTGAAATTGGTTAATCTATATAGGCCAAAGAAAAGAATCGGGATACGGGGTTCTAGTTCTTTTCCAAGCGATAATTTCAGAGTTGATGTCAAAAAAAGGCAATTTTACAATTTTCAGCAGCATTGAAGGAGAGGGAAAACAAGGGGTTCTCCCACAATTTTGTGTTTTCTTAACTTTTTTTTTTTAATTTAAATCCATTTTAGTCTATTTTTGTTTACAATAGAATGCCAGGGACTCTTCCCAGAAATTCTCCGAAATGGGAAGTTTTAGAAATACAATTTTAGGCTACCCTTAGTAAAATTAATGGAACAGCATAGGGAGCTCTCTACATAAACGTTAGAGTTTGAACTATTAAAAAACGCAAAATTAACTTTGGTCATGTTTGAGAGAATAGGAGGGTCAGTGATCTCATTTGTAAGTATTTAAAAACTGAAGTATACTTGACCCAATTTTAAACTACATTTCGTTACTATGGGGAATCTGGCGACTCTCCTTTGAAATTTTCCGACATTGAAATTTTAAAAATATAATCTTATAATATGTTTGGCAACATTGAAAGGAAAAGAGAAAGGTTTCATCCAAGATTTTTTAGAAGGGCACCGTGCCCTTCCATTTTAAGCTAACCTTCGACCTATGTCCTTGAAACGTCATTCTTTCGTTTCAATCATTTATCCACAAAAATCTGATTAGAACATATCTGAATGTTTTTTTGCATTTTCTTTAAAACTAAACATCAAAGAGCTTTTTAATATTTTAAAAATAATTACTGTCGAAAACACTTGAACTTTGTATGTACCTAGTATACCAAAAAGTAAAAGAAGCACCTTTTTTATTCAACAAAACTTCTCTATCCTTTTATCCCTTTTATCTGAAAGCGCACTTCCCCTTTTTTGGTCTGGAGGAAACACTAGTTCTCTCTGGGCATTTTTTTCTGAAAATGAAATCAATTTTTGGCTATAGTGCAAATAAAAAAGGGTTACGAACTCTCCCATGAAAATTTCTATAAGTGAAACCCTAAGCTATCTTTAGTGACTTTAAGGGAATGCCTCAGGTTCGAAGATTTTGTCTGGCAATTTTTGATATTTAAAGGGTCCGGGAAACAAAATGTCAAATTTTGCAATTTTTTTTTTTTTTTTTTTTTTAATCATTTAAAAAAACTTCTCCGTCTTTTTCTGCTTAAAAGGGCGTTTGAATCATGTTTCTATCTTAATTGGAACGAAATATATAATTATTTTTGTTGCATTCTTTTAACTAATATTATATCAAACTTTAAAACTTCAAACGCGTTTCTCACCATGATGCAATTTTTCTCGATTTTTCGCATTCAAACTCTTTATAAGTCAAGAGCTGATAAAGATAAAGTAATGAAATTTGGAGCATATCTTTTTCAAACAGTTTACTTTGATTTTTATACGGGGAATTTGAAAAAAAAAAAAAAAAACCCATTACTTCAAAAAATATGATTTTTTTAAAAAAGTATCCTTGAATTCTTCGAAATTTTTCTTCAAATATTTTCTATTTTTATTGAATTAATATTTTTTAAATCGTCGAATAAAAATTAAAACTTAGATATTTGTGCATAGTTTTTTGAAAAAAATTTTAAAATTGAACTAAGAATATTTTAAATTTTAGCAATTTAAAGCAACCCCATTTTTTTTTTTTAGAAAACAATAACTAAATTTTTTTTATTTTTTTTTTTTTTGATACTTATGTTATGATTTTGCGAATCAAACTGATGGTGAATCAGTGCAAAAAAATTCAAAACTCTAAATTGTTTAATACCATTTTTTTTTTTTTCAAAATGTGTCGCGGACCATTTTAAATCTGTAATACACAATTTCCCTCTTGGACCTTGATGCAAAAACCAAGAACCAGGTAAGTCCAGACTCACTCATTTTTGGTAAGACCAATAAAAAACATTAGTGTCCAATCGAAAGGCTAAATTATTTACTACAAAGCAGAGGTCTAATCTTACATTTGTGACCCGTTGTTGCACCAATCGGAAACAATCAATTCTCCGCACGCAAATATGAATTTTTAAAAAAGGAAAAGTTTGGGCATCAAAATCCTCAATTGTAGACTTAATACTATCGTGACATTAGGACTACAAAGGGACCTCATACCTGAAATACCATAGGGACCCAGGGTTACCAACTGTTCCGCATTTTGCGGAGTTGCTGCGCAAAAATGACGAAACTCCGCGGCTCCTCAAAGAAGTTCTTTTGCACCGCATTTCCCTGCCGAAGTTTTCTAGCTTAAATTTTGCTAGTTCATCATAGCAAACATGTAAATGTGGGGAATTAAGGATGCTTATACTCAAAGATTGAAATTGTGTATAAAGCTGTTTTATTAATTTAGAAATAATTATTTTCATACTAGTGCTTAAAATTAAAGCTCTAAAAAAAAAATCAGATAAGTGATTTTAATTAATTTTATTGATTTTTATACAAAATTCCGGACTGATCCGCAGAATTTTAAATTACTCCTCAAAATCAACACAGATGTTCCTCAAATTGTTTCTCCAAGGTTGACAACCCTGGGACCCCCGTTAAATCTAAGTCTGGCCCTGATTACAACTAATGTTGCTAAAAAAACAAAATAAGAGAAAAAAAAGCTTACCCCCCCCCCCCCCAGTCCCTATTACCTCCCCTGGAACTCAGGCCTAAATCCGCCTATGTTTAGAAACTCGCTCTTCTAAGTTGAAATTTTGTCCTGTTTCAGATTCAGTTTATCGTAGTCCAGACTTGCTTTCCCGATGCGATTCTGAGATGAAAATACTCGTATAGTCATAAATTACATTAGACTAATGAAATCGATTGCCAAGTGACAGCATTTAGTTGAATCTGCCGCAAATAGTGAATATCAGGCCAAGGGAGTGTACGAATATTTTTGAGGCCCGTCACAAATGACTTTTACGGGCCCCCCTCCATTTTGTTTACCACTACGTCCCTACTGTATATTTCACTCCTCATTTAAAAAATCTCGGGCCCCTT
This sequence comes from Uloborus diversus, assembly GCF_026930045.1. Classification (NCBI taxonomy): domain Eukaryota; kingdom Metazoa; phylum Arthropoda; class Arachnida; order Araneae; family Uloboridae; genus Uloborus; species Uloborus diversus. The sequence goes on from NC_072736.1 coordinate 83,417,478, forward strand.
TCAGGCTCGGAAAAGGGCGAACAGGTGTTCCTTCTCCCCCCCCCCCAACCTTGTGCATGCCGCTGCTCATGTATCAACGCCCCAAAGCATGACCCACACATTTATACCAGGGCCGGGGCCGCATTGTCTAGTGGTGCAAGCCAATTGTTGTTAATAGACGTACTAATATAAGATTTTTGAAAGCTCTTTTTTCGTCCCGGGCCCTTTTTCAGGTCACGTCAGAGAGAAAGTTGACAAAGAGAGGAAAGCATTCACACTTGTGGACTTCGGCTATTTACTTTGGCCCCTGAGGGGGGGGGGGGCTAAGGATGGGAGAAAAATTAACCTGCTTCCGAACGCTTTTTTCCCATAGAGTGATCAAAATTCATTTTTTCTTCTATTATTGCGCTTTAAAAAATGTTAGATGTGAATTAAATGTATTAAGTTCAATAAAAAATTGCTTAAAGTGGCCCACTCGGCCGTTGGCCCAGTCGGGGATCCCCGACCAGCCGACCTGGCCAGTCCGCCCCCGTATATATATATATGTGTGTGTGTGTGTGTGTGTGTGTGTGTGTGTGTGTAAACCTTTTTTAGCCTTAAAAAAAATAAGAGGGAAGTGAATCTTACATACTTTGGAATCGAATGCCCCAAGTCCGATACTTGTGTCAAACAAAACAAAAGCAAAGAAATTTTTTTATATTTTTCTAATTTTGGAAAATTCAACTTTTTTTTTCTTTTTCCTCCATTTAATTTAAAGTGAAATTTTCTAGCAACGTCTTGTCAAAACCAGTCAATCCAAACCAATGAGCGTGTTCCGTTCATTTCAAAGTGACTACTTAATTTAGAGGCTAACACACATCTACAAAAGCTGGCATCCCTGAAAGCTAATGGATACTTCCATTTCCGCCTGTAAACTGGATGTTTGACTTTCAATCTCATCGGTGGACAGACTATAAAGACTTTTTACTAACTTGGTTTGCACTAAAAGTATGACAAAAATAAAAAAAGACTTCTTGAATTATAACCCGCAAAAAATGAAATTGCTTTTCCTATCGTTATATTTATATGTTGCTTTTTATGTATTTACATTTATGCTAATTTTAAAGCAGTTAATAAAATTTGAATGAAAAAATTTGGGAAGAAATATAGGCGGTAGAAAGTTATTCGCTCAAAGCTGCATACCGTGTGTTCTCCTCTCAAGTTTCTATTTTTATTTTTATTAGCTGCTTTAGAATTTACATAAATATCTATTTGAGAGAGCAACAGCAATTTTCGAGTGTTATAAACAGAAGTCTTTTTTATTTTCTACTTTTTAATGCAAACCAAGCTAACAGAAATAGTCTAGATTCATTTCGTTTTTTAACATTTTATTCATGTAATGCTATGCAGTTTTTCTTTTTAATTAAAATAAAATCACCTTCAGAAGGGTCCGATGGGACTAGGGCTGCTTTGCAGACTGTACTTCGTTTTCTTCAGATGACGTTAACTTTCTCTTTTTAGAGCAATCCTTTTCTTCATTTTCATTTTTTTCTTAGGGTTTAAAAAAGCTTGTTGTCGGTTTTGCTCGCTTCATTATGCATCAACTTTCACTTAGAATGTACTATTTTAAACAGCTGTACGTTTCCAAAAGAATACGCAGTAAATACTGGATGAAAAATCAATGTGATTGCGATGTATACTCTGGTTAGCAAAGGTCGTTTTGACTGTGATCTACGACACACACGAGACCAGACCAATCTATCGTCTCAAATTCCAGTTATATGCTATCATTTTCGGATTTGAAGCCCAATGATCTTTAAAGCAGCAAACAAAAACATTTTCTTCAACTCAGAAACAGAGCAATTATCTTCAAGATCTGAGAGGGCGGTGGAAAAAAGGGAGAATTGCGTTCCACGAATAGGCTTTCTAGGAAGATTAACAAAAGGACAGTCGTTTCGCGGCAGGCACGTAGCTAGAACTTTGTTAAGGCGGGGGGTCCAAGGTTGCACGAACTTCAAAAGAGGAGGCTTGCTAAAGCAGAATTAGTAGCTGATAATTACACAAGACTAAGATAAATCCAATTAAAACTGATCATTAAAATATGATAATTAATTAAAATTAATTAAATAATTGAAATTAATAGAGTCATTAGTTAAAATTAGTTAACAAAAAGTTTATGTTAAGTGGTAAATTAATTATTGTCAGTTTGTAAATTAACATTAAACTGAAGGTTATCACATACAAAGTTTCCAAATATGGTTGAACCTTTGTCCTCCTGAAAATAAGTGATATGTATTTTCTATTAATAAAAAGGGCACAATAAAAGAAAAACGGAAAACGAAAACTGTTCTAGAAATTACTTGGAAAATGCATGCGATACTTTAATAAAATATTAAAGCTTTGTAATATATTTCAACAAAATATGTACATTTGTACTTATGCCATTTTATTTGAAAACTAGAAAGTCACCCGTCAAGCCATGACGGGTGAAAATTGCTTCAACTCTTCTTCATTTGAACGAAGCAATTGCCTGATTGGTGATATTTTGATAGTTGAAATTTTAACTCTAACACCAGTGCATCAACCCTAAACTCCAGTAGATAGCGTTCATTGTTTTCGTTTCTTCATTCTTCTGATATGACACAGTCTTACCAGTAAAACTGTTCAAGTTACCGGATCGAGTTCAGCCTTGTCACAATAAAGCCTTTCCTTGCATGTTAAACATTACCAAAACATATTATCGAATTACATATCATGCCGTGGTGCGAATTCATTGTTGAAACACGCGGGTTACTCGATCATCGGCATTATTTATATGAGGATAAATAAATCTATATCTATGGAGTCGAATGTATAACTAGTATATGAATGTTACATAACGTAACCCTGTCCGATTTGAACAACATTTCAGGCAAAATCCCACAACTCTCTCAACGAAAATAATAACAAGGTTTCATTTAAAAAGCTTGAATTGGTTTTTATTTATTTACATTTATAATATTCTTTTGATAACACGAAATAGAGTGATATTTCCAATCTTATCCGTTTTCTAATTATCATTCCTAATCATCAATTAAAAGCTTGAACAAACTATTAACTCTTTGAGGGACGGAGGCTTCCTTTGTTGCAACCATTTTATATATATACAGTCGACGCTCATTATAACGACCACACATTATAAAGACCGTCCCATTATAACGACCAGTGGTAGAAGTCCCAACTTTGTTCCTATAAACTCTATGTTAATTTGCTTTCGTTATAACGACCGTTCTGTATCGTCTAATTCAATACAGCGACCGAATCAGCGGACGCTATTTCTTGTGTTCTTTCCAATAAAACAAATTTGTAGCTTAAAATGGCATTGATTATTGTTTACGGACATCTGCCTGAAGTTTTCAATGTCAAATAGAACTTTAAGAGGGGGTGGGGGGGGAGGCATTACCATTCACCACAGCTAGCACAGAAAAAATAATGGAAGGAAAAATCGAGAAAATTCCAGATTCCTACGAAAAGGGAGTTGACAGATGTATTGGTAGTTTGGTGTTTGAATCTACTATTTTTAAATATTTGGGGTTCTCGGGGGACTTCTAAATGTTTCTTTGGAAAGCAAGAGAAACACAATTAATCACCTATATCTGAAACAGAAAATAATGTTTTGAGAAAATCACGTCTGCTAAAAAGGCAGACCTCTGTTTCTGGTTTTATCTTCAGAAATTGTTGTGGTAGTAGTAGTAATAGCAGATCTGAAAGTGTGTAACATTTTTCTCCCTAAATTTTCTACTTTAAAACTTGTTTAATATTCTGTCATAATATTTTGCACACTACTTTTCTAAAAATTCCTATGATAAAAAACATTTGGGCATGCATGATGACGGTGTACATTTTTTAAATTTATACCTCTTATAACGACCACTCGTTATAAAGACCTTTTTCTCTGGGACGGAGATGGTCGTTATATCGAGCGTCGACTGTATATACAGTAAAATCCCTCTAATACGGACACTATCGGGACACATTTTTTTGTCCGCAGTAGAGAGGTGTCCGCAGAACAGGGGTTTAATAATGTTATTTGCATTGGAACTGGGGAATTAAAAATTGTCCGCATAAGAGGGGTGTCCGCCTTTGAGGGGTGTCCGTTAGGAGGGGTTTCACTGTATTTTCTTTCTTCAGCCAACTGACACAGTGATTTCAGTTAGCTGGAAAAAAAAAAAAAAAGAGAAGCAAGAAATAAATGGTGTTCTCAAGTGAAGTCGCTATTCCTAAAAAGGGTGAAAGCTGTTCGAAAAAAATTTAAATATCGGAAAAGGCGTATTTTATCATTATTTTTTTCTTTCTAACGGGGCTGTGTTAGAGGATTTAGCCTTTTGCGGAACAAGTGCGAACCAACGATATGGCATCCAGTCATTCATATGCCACCCTTAAGGCGCGGATGTGAATGTCACAGGAAAATTTGATGCCCAGTTTCCACCAGATGGAAACACCTGAGCTCTCTTCGATGCGAAACTGCAAAAGGAATTTAATTTTGTCAAGAGTATTCACAGTCAAACGACCTAAGGGATCTTTTACATGACGATTAATGGAATGTATACCTAATGAATTAAATTAAGCATCTGTGTAATTTTATTTTAACAACATGTTGTTAATTTTAACAACAGTACATATCATATTTTACGACGCAGGTAATGATTTTTTTTCTTCAATACGATGTTAGCAAAACACTCTATTGCAAGAAATAGTAAATATCTTTAGCTTGAAGAAAATAAGTGTTTAAAAAAAAGGCAATATATAAAAGAAAAGCTCAAAAACATTTACCTCGTATTCACCTTTTTTGTTTCTTTGCTTGTAACGCAGTAAATAGCGGTAATTTTCACCTAGTAATTTATAGTTAAATGCACATGCCTGTTTTTTGTTACGTTTAATGCTATCTTCACAATTTACTAAAGATGGATGCATAGATGCTAATAATTAAATAACTCCTTAGTACAAAGCCAGTGAATAACAATCAGAAAATGTGTTCCATTGATGCAAATACAAATATGTTTTATGGAACAACATCGAATAAGATTTTTTTTCGTCAATTAAAAACTAACTTTTTCTTTTGGGATCATAGAATCACAATTCAGTAAGATTTAAAAGTAATAATTTCTAATAAATTACTTATTACATGCCTTAATATGGCCGAACTTGTAATTTCATAAACTGATCACAGTAAAATATTCAAGTAATTTTCAATTTAATTTTTCTATACAATTTTTATACCGTAAAAAGTTTGCTACATCAACTTCAAGTTTTATTTATTCATTTATTTTATTTATTTTACCTTCAAACACGATTTTTTTTTTGGGGGGGCATTTAATATGTTCTATGATCATGCTTAAATATTGGGGGGAAAACATCAGTAAAAAATCTACGTAATTTGTTACTCAGAAAGGAGAGAGATGTTAAAAGTAATCTAAAAGTTCAAATAAAATTTTTATCAAAAAATAAAATGAATCTGAAATGAACCATGCCAAAAATAAAGGCGTTAAAATAAAAAAAAAATCAATAATTATTTTTCTCATCCTCAAACACACGAAATGTGTAGAATTTCTTTTTTCGCTGCTGGCTTAGAATCTAAAATTAGTTTTTAAATGGAAAAACACATTAACACGTAAAATTGCTCGTATTATCAAGAAAACTTTAAAAGGGAGCACTACGACTTACCTAGTTGGGGTAAACTTAATTTTCTTTTGCATACAATTTTTTGTTCAAGATATGTTTCCTATAAGTATGACGTAGATAAAAACTGCGTGTTAAAACAGAAAAGAATCGGAATTCAATTACTGATTCACCAGGAACGCACCTCACTCTGACTGTCTTTCGTACAACATGCGTCTACGAAATCCACGAAAATCCAAAAAGAAAAGAGAAAGAAATAAAGAAAACCACGCCAATGAGAATGTGGGATACGGCGGAAGTGGCAATAAATGCTTGTTTTTACTTTGCCAATGGCAATTTGATGGACCAAGGAGAGGGGCTGAATTTCAAGGTCACAGGACCCAGCTGGTTTGAAAGTCGAAAGGAACATTTCCCCGTTTCGGACGGAGTAGGTGACACAGCAAAAAACGGACGAAAATTGGGAACCTGCAGTTGTTGCACGAGGTTCTCGTGTTCTGAATTGACTCAAGCGCTGAGAAAATTGCCGATTACTGGGAATATTTAAGGGGAGAATGCTGCCTTTTATAAAATTATTGTCTTTCGGAAAATTTTTGTTGATGCGAGATGCAACAACTGAGAAAAAAGGAGAGGAGTCTTTCGGGAAGGGAGGGGGGGTCCGGACCCCATGGACCCACCCCTTGGCTACGTCCTTGTTCGCGGGTTTCGCGCACTTTCTTGGAAGACGAGTAAAGGGGTAAAATTCACAGGTTTTACATTTAAGATGAACATTTCAAGTTTATGGTTAAAGATCATTCAAGTTAAAAGCCATTTCGCTCTGTTATCTGGATTAGTACTATTCTTTGGTTGCTCTCTTTCTTAAAATTGTGATTCCTTAGAAAACCGAAATGATAGGAGTAAAAAGAAAGTATACGATTTTTTCAAGTGATGAAAAAAGGAAAATCGTAGAATATTGGTCAAGTTAGATTTGCAGCAATTGCTAACCTCAAAAGAATAATGAATCAAAAAAAAAAAAAAAACAGGGACCAAAAAGCAATAAGACTTTTTCTTGAAAAAGATATGCTTAAAGTTTCTTTTACTGTCAAAATGATTCCTTCAACTTGCAATAAAGCACTTAATAATGTAATAACAGAATAAATACCTAACAAAACTAATACAGAGGAATTTTAATCAAGAGCCCACATTGTCTTTAGTATCGATTTCAAATTTTCACCATCATTTTCCAGATTTCTATAAAGTTTCTCAAAGCCCCCGTATCTCAAAACCTCTTTATCTCGATTTTTTTCTTCCCTGTGAAATTCGAAGTATACAGATTCGACTGTATGCAATATTCCCACTGCGCTACTCATAAAATTAAACATATTTAGCAATTTGCAGAATCGATGACGAAGAAAGGCTGCATATACGTGGATTTAACAAATCAATCTCATTTCTAAAGCGAAGTGTCAAATTTCAGTCAATTATCAAAAAATTGTCGCAGTAGAGGGAGGCGTCTTGATGCTTGAGGAGCAGATTTTCAATGGCATTCGGGGGGGGGGGGGGCAAAGTGAATTTTTGACCTTTGTTACTCAAAAAAAAGTCGTTTTGATTTTTTTTCTTTTTCTTTGTTTTTTTCTTTCTTTTCTCTTTTTTTTTTTTGAGACAAACGTTTCGGGGGGGGGGTTCCCCAAAACCCCCTCTTAGCTACGCCCCTGCAGACTGGCCCATAATTTAGGGGGATGGGGGGGTTGACATATGAATGGTTTTTTCATAACGTGCGTCCCAAAAGTTTATAGACAATCATTTTATTGAAACCACAAGCTAACTATATGAGTAAACAAGACGAAATAAGCTATGCAAATATCAAATGATGACGTAAAAATGATAAAACTCTCAAACAACTTTCATCGATCATAGATCTAATTTTAAAAAATATAAAAGAAAAAATGCTGTCCCAAAAGTATAATGACAATCGATGAAAAATCTGATTTTAGTATTGATACTCAAAATTTGCATACTACAAGGGCATTTTCTCGTGACGCACAAGTTTTCTGATATAAAAACGAACATGCATTTCTGTTTCTGAACGATTGCCAAGATGTCCCACAATGAGCAGTTCTCTAAAAAGGAAATTTGGAAAATCTATCGTTTGAAAGGGTGTGGATGGAAAGTGGTAGACATTGCAAGTAAAACTGGACGCAGAGCTGGTATTTACCAAATTTTGTCAAAGGATACCTAATAGTTTTGAAGCAAACTTTCGTTCCGGAAGACCAAAGAAAATATCTAAAACGACAAGACAGAGAGATGGAAAGATTAGTTTCGACCCAGAGCCAGTCAACACGGTCAGTTTGTAAAGAAGTAAGCTTTCTAGTTGCAAAATCAATAGTACATCGACAACTGCAGGTAATTGCATTTCTTGTTTATCGCAAAATTCGTCGTTCGCCGAAGTTTACAAAACTGCATAAAGATGCTCGTGTTCAGTAGGCCCGAAACCACATGATTGGGACAAATGAATGGTTAAATGTTCTTTTTAGTGATGAAAAGAAATTCAATTTATATGGTCTTGATGATTGGGCATATTACTGGTACGTTATTCGCAAGGAACTCCAAACTTTTTTCAGCAGACAACAAGGGGAAGGTTCACTCATGATGTGGAGTGCATTCTCTTTCAATGGAAGAACCGATATATCTTCTTTAAAAGGTCGTCAATGTTCCAAAGGTTACAGGAAAACGTTTGAAGAACAATTACTTCCATTTGGAAAGTTACTTAGTGAGAACCAATGGAAATTCCAATAAGACAACTGCTCCATTCATGTGTCTAACTAGACAATAATGTGGTTTAAGCAAAATAACGTAACTCTTTTGGACTGACTAGCCTTTAGCCCTCACCTAAACCCAATAGCGACCCTCTGGGGAATATCAGCTCAAGATTTAAACGCTAATGGAAGTCAGTTTGCAACAATTCAAGATCTTAAACTGCAAATTGAACGCAGTTGGTTTTAATTAAAATTTTGAACATTAAAGGAAAATAATGATTGAAGTTTAAATTTTTATCACAAATTCTGTGATTGTGTAATTTTTTTCAAAATCAAGTATAAATATTGTACTGATATTTTGTATGATTCTAAATTGTTTCGAATTAGTTATTTCTCTTTTTAACATGTAAAGCATGAAAATCTTGTTGTCTCTAAACTTTTGGGACACACTTTATAAGTAGGCTTGGATTTCCTTGTTTTTCGATAAAATTTGAATTGATCATACACACTGTGTCCTGCTCCATTGAACATACACCCTCGCCTTCCCCCTCTCCTGGGAAAATTCGAAAAGATGGGCCTGAACTCAGAACGATTTACTCTATCATTTACAATTTTTTTTTCTACAGGAAAAAACAGTTTTTCAATGATGAAATAGTGTCACCACCCACATGTTATCCTCTCTATCCTGATCCGTACGTCGGTGGCAGTGCTAAATCGTTTGTAAAGAAACCGGACGAAGAAGCCTACTGCCCGAAACACTTCGCAATAACAGGTAAGTGCTTTAAAAATCACGCTGAAGGTAGCGAAGGTGATCAGAGCTTTCAAACGGTACCGGTAGATGGAGCTGAGTTTCTAATCACAGGACAAAATGTATTTCAGTGACGGAAACATCATCCGTCATTGAAATAAGAAGTCTGATAAGGTTTTGGCGATGGGAGGTATTGAACCACCATCCTTAGTGTCTTGACCTCGTTCCAAGTGATTTCCACCTCTTTGGACTTTGGGGGGGGGGGATTGGGAGTTATGCTCGTCATTTGGGGATTCGAGGTCACGAGGAAGCAATTGACCCCCCCCCCCCCCGGTTTTGAAAAATCAATGTATTTACGTGTAAGTAAGTGTTATTTTTGTTTAATCATAAAGTGTGTATCCTTTCACTTCACCCTTGGAAATTTTTGCTAAGACGGACCTCTGTTGGGAGCTCAGCATTTCAGAACCGATGCTGCGGTTCAGCAAGCTTAATGTGGTTTCACATTCCTGAAAATGATTTCATCAGGGATGAGCCAGCTGAAACCCACTTTTGGAGCAATCTCAGGCGCAGGCAAATAGTGACTTTGGAGCAGCTTGGCTCAGGAAAATAGTGACTTTGGAGCAGCTTGGCTCAGGAAAATAGTGACTTTGGAGCAACTTGGCTCAGGAAAATAGTGAACTAGGAGCAGTTTGGCTCACCAAAAAGTTTGTTTTGTAGAAACTTGGAGCACGAAAATAGTTTAATTGGAGCGGCAAAAAGTATGTTTTGAAGTAAGGAACTACTACACACACATTTTCATCCATACAGGTTTCGATGGTTTGAGGCACAGCTGGAACAAATGCCCCGATTATTAGGATGGCTTTGCCATCACGGCTTTGCCAGTAGTAGAAATTTAAAAGGTCGGTTGGTTCGCCTGCATATTTACAGATAATGGATAATGAATTTCTCGCCAATATGCTACGTTATTTTGCTCGTCCATGTTATGGTAATTCGCTTGGTAAAATGTTCTTAAAATTGGAATAGAAAAGTAACAAAATCGAATTTTCGAAAAATCGCTTCGAGGTGCTCACTCCTATGGTACGAACTAATTTTGGGCCAAATTTCGTGAAAATCGGCCCAACGGTCTAGGCGCTATGCGCGTAACAGACAGAGATCCAGACATGCAGACTTTCAGCTTTTTTATTGGTAAAAATTACCAATATTAATATGGTATTTTACATGCATAGTAAGGAGTGTTACGACCTTTTCCCCCAGAAGGTAAATGGGGTTGTTTCCATGAGTCAAAAGTGCTACTTTTAGTCAATGAAGTTGATGGAATAAGCAACAAAAAAAAGGAGAGAGGAAAATTGCGTTTAGATAAACGTGTGTACCAACGCTTAAATATTTTCAACTCTTTTTCCCTCCTTTTTTTTTCATGAAATTAAAAAGGTTACTGATATGCGGTGTAACTTGCTTCTTACCAGGCCCGTGTCCAGATTTTCATAAAGGGAGGGGTTTTGAAAATTATAAATCTTTATCTGAGGGGGGAAGGGTTCAATCCCTCACAAACTTAATTTTTACCTAAAATTTCCGATCCCAGATCCCAGTAATAGCATTTCTTTACCTGTAAGAACGGCTCTGCCCCCCCCCCACACTACCTCCAAACTCCGAAGAATAACTCTTGCTACACACAGGGGCGGATCTAGAGGGGGGCCATGGGGGCCATGGCCCCCATGGCCCCTCCCAAAGCCTTGTGATTGTAGGAATTTTTTTTTAACAAAAAAATATATTATGAGAAGGTAACAAAATTTAGCACATGTGTTTTGCGGAAAAAGAAGTGTAGGCCTTAATTGGGAGATAAATTATATCCCTATATTCAAAACAAAACTTTCATTTCCAAAATTTTTCTCCATCTTTTACATTATTTCTCGATTCAAACTACAGACACTTGGACGATCTCTTAATGCTGCTGTTCTCAGAGTATACCTAGTGTTCACAAGAACAAAGAGAGCCTAAATTTTCGTTTTTATGACTTTAATTTCGGAACTAGGGGGAGAACTCCCCTTTCCTATGCCCTTTCACAAATGCAACAAAAAATTGCATTTTAAGTCTTTTATTTGGAAAAAATGTCAACGGAAACTAGCTTATTCAGCCCTTATCACTTAACTTTCTTAAAAGCAACTTAAATGAATTTTTTTGGGACTTCAATTAGAAACGATTTTTAATAGGACCCCCTCCCTCCCTAGTTTATATCGTGATGATAGCTTAAAAAGAAGGTTTTTGGAAGAGCTCACGAATTTTCCACCCCTTTCTAAAATATGTATACATGTAGTTAAAAATGGAATTTTTAGAGCCTCAAAGGCAAAATATTTCCAGGAAGGAAGGATTCTAAGAACCTTCACACTTCCTTTAATGTAAGCAAACATTACCTAAAGGTGCATTTTTAGGCTTGACAGCTGAAGAGCAAGAAGAGCACACCTCCTCTTCTAACTTCTTAACGTATAATGACAGAATATTTTGGTTTCTAAGCTTTATTTTCAAAAAGTATTTTGGGGCCAACGCCCGAAACCTGACCTTTCTCCGTACATCATCGAAAATAAACAAAATGCGTTTTTAGTTTCATAATTTTCAAAAATTACTCGGAAATTTAAATTTTGAAACATTTTCGAGGGAGATTCCTAAATCCACCCCTCACCTAATGTCTCCTTACCCCAAAAATCGAGTTTTTAAAACTTCATTTTAATAAAATTTCTGGGGAGTTCGGAGTTTGTTCAAAACTTTCGGATGGTCCCTCCCAAAACAATCGGCTGGATCCGCCACTGGCTACACAAGTGTGACCGTAGTATACAGCTTCTTTTTAATAAAACCTTATCAGTTTTATTAGGAAACCTTGTTCGTTTTTTTTTTAAATCAAATTTGTTTACTACGCGGTATATTGCAATTAGTATTAAAAACTGTCCACCGAATCTTTTATATTGCAGCATGTATTACATTCTGAAATAATGATTAATCAACTAAATAAGAGCTTACTGTAGATGCAAGTTAATTACCAAACACAATCATTAATGCATAAGAAATATTAATGCAGTTAATTAAGATTTTTAATTGACAAATCATTGAGATATTATTCCACCATAGTTTTTCCAAAATATCATTCTAATTTGTAAAAAAAAGAGGGAGGGGCTTTCTTTTTTAACGCACTGCACACAAACTTTCACATTAAAATTAATAAAAGTCAAATATACATTCTCTTGGCTTATTATTTCTCCCCAATGGGAGGGGTTTAACCCCTAAAACCCTCCCCTTGGACACGGCTCTGCTTCTTACATATTTTTTTATTTTTAATTTTCTTTTTTATAAGTTATATATTTTTAAAGCAGACAAACAAATCAAAATCCTGGAAACTCTGCGATTGTTTAGTCTAATGCGGTTGTTTCTATCAGTCCATAGTACTAATTTAAGTCGCTGAATTTGATAGAATGAGCCAAAAAAAAAAAAAAAAAAAAAAAAAAAAAAAAAAAAAAAAAACATGTATCGAAGAAAATCTTTTACTTTCAAAACTCTTAATTTTTAATCATTTTTTTAAATGTCCGATCTTTTAAATAAGGCGTGGTCTTTATGACGTCACAAGTGATGCACTTTGGGGCTACTCTGGGGCTACTCCACTGCCGCGCTGAATGTTTACGCTTGCTGTCTACCGCGTTTCCAGGTTATGATAATTCAGAAGCGCAATTAAATATTGCGCACTACGCTTGCTATCAACCATATCGTTGCCACTACATATGAGTAAAAAAGTGACTTAAACATTGCGCTCTGGATTAATGACATCAGTGAATGGTATTTCATACCTGTAATGTCATGTGCAGAAGCGTAAAAAATGAATTGATTATTAATTGTTAAAAAATATTAAACTTCGTCAAATTATTTAAAAAATGGTCAGATGCTATGTTTTTCAGCATGTTCTTTCAGGGAAAAAAAAAAAAACTTTTAAAATTTCGTAAACGACCCATTCTGGCTGCCCGAGTGATAGCCATGTTAATTCATTTCACTGTTTTTGAATCCAACTCTATTCTCTGCTTACTATGCAGTAACTTGCGAAACGTATTGAACACAGTCTATAAATTATTTTATAACAAATCGCGTATAGGGGGGAGATGGGGCATGTCGGTCCTCATATCCAGAATCTGCACACCCCCGTCGGAACTCTAGTTACCTAACTTTTTGAAACACCTACGTATTATTGTGACTAAAGAATGAGTTACTTTCTCTGATGAAAATCAAAATATCGCTCATTTGAAAGAAGAATGCCTCAATACGAAGAAATGAAATTTTACAGGAGAAGCTTTTGAAGTTGAACTCTTCAGGCAATTTGCAATAAGAAAAGTGAGTTTGCTGTGCTCTCCGGTGAACAAAAAACCTGTTCTGACCTGAACAGAACAAAAAATCTGTTATTATTTTCCAAAGAATATAACGTCATCTTTTCCCAAACAAGCGATATATAGAATTTAGATGTCCTAGGTGGGTTAACATTCTATTCACGTGACTTGAGTAAAGATGCGAAAAGCGTATGCTGGAAACGGCAAGATGGTAACTTGCTTATGATATTCTGAGCCTTAGAATTCAATAGGAGCAACTCTTTTTGTTCCCGAAATCAAGGACGCTTCGAAATTAAATTTTTGGAAGGCGAAAAGTTTTGCCGAATGGAACTCCAAATTTTGCTGAATGATGATACTAGGGTTGTTTCCTTCAGTCAAAAGTTAATTTTAGTCACTGAAGTAGATAGAATGAGCAAAAAAAAAAAAAACATTGACCCAGAAAATAATTTCATTTCGAAATAGTTATTTTTAATTAATTTTTTAAAATGTCCGATCTTTCAAACAAGGTGTGGTCTTTATGAAGTCACAAATGATGCACATTGGTGCTACTCCACTGCCGCACTGAATTTTTACGCTAGCTGTCTACCGCGTTTCCAAGTTGTGATAATTCAGAAGCGAATTAAACACTGCGCTCTGTGCTTGCTATCAACATTATCGTTGCTATTACATATGAGTAAAGAAGTGAATCGTTTCGATCTGCGTTAATGGCAGTTCATCATTTGTGATGTCATGCGCAGAAGCGTAAAAAATGAAATTGAATCTGCGCACCGGTTTAAATATTTTTTTTAATGTTAAACTTTATCTAATTATTTAAAAAATCTTTCAGAAAAAAAAATATTTTTGAAATTTCGGAGATGACCCCACTTTGCCGAACAGAATTCGAAATTCTGCCGAATGATGTAGAACTAATGCAATGAGTAGAACTTCAAATTTTGCCAAATAATCAGACAAAATTTGTCGAATAAGGAAAATTTTAGGAGGTCACAGTGACTTCCATCGCAGCGCCCTTGCCCGAAATGGCACACAAAATTCACAAGATTGCTGAGTAACTTTAGGTAATGGGATTTTTCGCACGACAATGCATATCAGTGTGATGAACTGGCCAGCACTCAGCTCAAATCTCAATTCGTTAGAGAAAATCTTGAAATCCACTCGCGTAACTTCTACAAAAGTAGAAATTTAGTGCAAGAGCGACTTACTTCAGCGACTTAAATCAGCGACTAAGGAAGTCTGAGGCAGATCTTCTTCCAAAAATCTTTATAGTGTAGCATTATCAACTGACAATTACATATTCTATCTTCTTAAGGGCAATAGAAACATCACAGACGACTAAAGCAGGGGTGACAACAGAAGGGGGGACTATGGCGCAAGTTACGTCATTAAAATTTGGGGGGGGGGATTTTAAATATTTTTGAATTTATTTACTTAAATTCATTTATTTATTGATTTTTAAATCGAATTATTAATTTAATTTTATTTTATTCTGTTCATATTTTATTTCATTTATTTATTAGTTGCTGTGCGTGTGTATGTTATTGGTGTAGTACAAAAACTTCTAATAAAATAATAATTATTATTAAAAATAAATAAATAAATACATAAATTTAAAAATAAATAAATGAAAAAAATTAAAAATAAATTAAAAAAATTTTTTTTTCTCCAATAAATCAAAAAAAAAAAAGCTAAAAATAAAGAAGAGAAAGAGGGTTGAGAAAAATTGGGGGGGGGGGGTATTTGCGCCATTGAACTTGGGGGGGATGGGCACCCCTGAACTAAAGGACTTTTGTGCTTTGTGAAATGAAAAAAAAAATGTTTTGCACTTAAACTTTTGTGTTATTACACACACAAAATTTGTTTTTAAAACAATTCATTCATTTCTCTTCAAGGAATTGTTTCCGGAATTGACATAAGAACTTCAAATACGGTTGTTTTGTATAAGTAGAATTTCAATGCATTCCAGTGTTCATGTTTCATTTTGTTAAAACATTTAATCTTGGCTAGCAGTAAGTTACCGCCCTTGCCCCTAAGCCAAAGCTATGGCAAAACTACATGCAGTATACCAGACAGCTCACACCCAGAGACTCGTTCTTATTAAAACTCATCAAAAGCCCGAGTTCTAATAAAAACGAAACTGCAGTTTCAGGATGTGATGACCGGGCTGTCTGGTATATTGTAGAGCACCTTGAAAAGGACAGGCTAACTTATCCGACATTTTGGTTCCAAGTCAGAAGTGAATCCAACCTCATTTCTAGTATTTATAAATGCGTTATAATATTCGCTGGATGCTATGTCGTAAAACAATTGATGATAAGTTGTGTAAAATCTCTCTTAAGGCGAATCTAGAAAGATAACTTAGTTCACAAATTCAACAAAAATGTATCAGGAAATGTTTACTGTAATAAATCTTATTTGTTTTTAATTTGTATTAGGTAAATCATCTTCATCTACTGAATAAAATAATCAAACATCAATCAGGCAACACATCTAAAGTTTGGACACCAGTTTTCTGCAATGAGGCTTTTGTACAAATATTATTTTTATCGCTCAACAATTTTGGAACCAAAATGTCGGATAAGTCAGCTCCTCTTATGTATGGGCCTTAGTATATTGCATGTGCTTAGACTTTTACACCGCACTGTATTATTCTCTATTTCTTAATATATTTTAACTTTTAGCTCCTGAAACAATTTTTCTAATCGAAGACTAATCCTTTTTCGCCCACAGGTATCAAATTCAAGACCGCTGCGGACTACTTGGAGAGTGTAGAATTCACTTGCAAGGAATTAAAAGGTGACGTCATGGAAAAAGATAAAATCAGTACTGAATACAGTGCAGATGCTAGGTCAGTCGACTGCGGCGATCTCAATGTCCTCTCTGGAGTCAAATATACACAGCGAGATGGAGAGCCGATTTATGACCTTGAAATAAAATGTCAAAAGATTAAACCGCCGGGTTTGGGAACGGTTGGATAACTCTGGAAAGGAGCGCCCAGTCCAGTTCAGTATGTTGTCATGTCTACAGTCTGTCGTTCGCAATAAAAAAGCTCTCGCCTAAATAATTGCCAGCTGACCCCTATGGCAACAATGTTAAAATCGCATGTAGCATATGGCACTTTTTAGGGGGAAACGTTGTAGCACCAGCGGCCCCGGTTGGCTCTCGATGGCATCCCAGTAGCAACCTTAAAGGTAACCATTTAGTTTCGTACGGCACCTCCAAGGGTGCCATTCGGCTCCCTCTGGTACCCTTACAGATGCCATAGGTGGCAAAATGGCACCCTTAAGGAAGTGCCTCTGGTGCAACAACGATTCACCCTAAAAGGTTCCACATGCAACCTGCAGTTTTAACAGTGAAAGAGGTGAACCCCAGTTTTCCAAGGGAAGTCGAAAAGAATGGAACAACACTAATAATAACGGTGATATTCACCAGATGATAAATTCGATCTTCGGGCAGACACCCGATACGCCGATTCAAGCCTGCTTATTGGCTGAAAAAGGCTTCGACCTAGTGGTGAGTTCGAGCAAACCGTTTTCTAAAATTTCTCAACGCTCCCCGCGTACCGGTTCTCTGCAAATCGGTATATAAAAACAGAAAAACTCATTCCGTAAATTTCTGAGATTTCCACGTAAGGAATCTATGCAAACGAGTACAAAGACTTCCTTGAAAGTACTTCAGGAAATTCCGAACGTTAATGTTGTCCCTAAAGGTTACCAGATTTCTGAAATGTTCAATCCGGAAACCAGAATGCCCCCCCTCCCCCAGCATCGCGAGATTTAAAAGGGTACACACCCCTGGCTGGTTTTTACAATGTTTTAGAGGGTAGATGGTTATTAATTATTAGCCTAAACCAGTTGTAATAACGAATCAGACAAGCAGATAAATTTAAACATTTTATTTCTTTAATGTTAATATTTTTAAGTTACAACACTTTGAATGAGGAATAAAAATTTGACCAATATTAACATGTACTTTCCATTCGCAAAGGACTTTTTTTTAATGTCTTTTTTAGTTTTACTCTTGTACTAAAAATCCTAACAAGCTAATCCGATATTAATTATACAAGTCAATGTTTTAAATGACAAAGTAATTTTCTTTAAAAATCATTCACTGTTAGTTAGTTTTAGTATTTTTTGGTCATCTATGATCAAATTTCTTTTACCGGGACGTGAAGTAAACCGGCCGGGGACACCGAGATTTTGCCTGAAAACAGGGACTGTCCTGGTCAAACCGAGATCCGGGACGTCTGGCCAAAATATCCAGAATATACCAGAAATATCCTCAAAACCGTCGCTGAAATGCCATTGAAAATAAATGAAGCTTTAGCTTGATGTAAACAATTTGTGAAGAGAAAAGAAATAGATTGACTGTCGAAAATATTTTAAACATAATGATGATTAACTTAGATTATTACTAAAACATTGGGATCAGGAGTAAAGCTCCAGATTATCGGTCACCAGTCGTCAACGGGCGACCATTTCATTGCAAATGGCTATCAAAGAATCAAGTCCCAGTCGCCAAAAGCGGCGACCTTTGTTTCTTTATACATACGTAATTCGGAAAAAATATATCCAATGAAATGGGGTTTTTGTAGAGTATCATAATCTTTTAATTAATTGTTAATACTCCTCATACAAAATACTTGATTTGCTTTCTGTGCGATGCAGCAACGTAGACACTCTTTTAAAAAATGACTACCAAAAGTGCAAAAAGCGGCAACTATTTTTTGACTCTTAGATAGTTAAAGACTAGACTACTATTCATAATTACTAGTCTAGAGCTTTAATACGGGATAACAGAGTGGTTAAGCAGTAATAATTTCCACGGTACATGCTCCTCGAGTAAAGATATGGAAATTAAAGGAAGCTAGTGAACACTAAAACGCTATTTGGAAGTATTAAAAATAAAAAATAAAAAAAAGAAAAAAGAAAAAAAAAAAGCTATGTACTTTATTGTTGAAGTAAATCAGCTTGAAAAATAAACATTTATTTATTTATTTTATTGTTATTATTTTTTCAAATATTTCATTGTTATGTGTTTAATATTTAACTGTTTATCCCCCGTAAAAAATCTAAATAAATTTCAAGCGCATCACCCGTGGCGGTTTGGCTGTCTGACCTAGGATCGAATCCTTGAATACGACTGTTGGTTCCCGACATTTTGGCGCATTTAGCATCAATATTTTCTTTCTCCGGAATAAAATCTATTTTTGCGTATCTCTGATTTAAATTACAAACTAACATTTTTTCAGATGCATAGCAAACTTTTATATAATTTAAGAAAAGCCTGTTAACTACAACTACTACAGCTGAGAATGAACGGGATGTGGCTTCGATGGCTATTTACAGAGACATTGTGGCGAGAGCTTTACTCGTGAACGAGACACAGTAACAGAACTTCAACTACAAACGGATTTCTCTCTCTCTCTTTTTTTTTTTTTTTTTTTTGAAGCCAACGTAAAATTAATCAAGAAGTGCTGAATTTGTTTTTACAAGTTTCGTTCGCACATCTTTCTTTCTTTCTCTCTCATTATTTCGTTTTTCTTTTTTTCCCCTCTCTTTTTCCTTTTATTTTTTTGCATTTGAACAGTTATTGAACACATAGATCTTTATTTGACGAAAAGAAATATGTTTGTAATCAACAGAATTGAAAATACTACTCTTGAATAATTAAATAAAGCAACATTGCAGATCCATGCTAATTTTCCTCCTTCCTTTTCAAAAATGGAAAAACACACATACATTTTTTATACACTTCGTTACAATTTTAAAATAATTAGTTTCTGAACGTACATTTTAGCTTTTTACATTTCTCTATTTCAGGGGCGGATCCAGAAATTTTTGTAAGGGGGGGTCAGGTTCCAATTTCCAGCGTCCCCCCCAAATGGGACCAAAACCCTATCAGATTATCCTCCCTCCCTTCCAAAATTTTTCAATGACTCAAATCTGCGCCATGGATCATATTCCTTCAAATTTTGATCATTAGTCTTATAGTTCTATAGGCAGACAGCTTGGTCACGTTAACGTAAGCTTTGAATGTATGAGATTACAGCTATGAAACAGTTGGAAAAAGCACTAACAGCACTTTACAGCTCATTCCAATTCTCTGAATTAATTAGAACAGAAGACACAAGGGTTCACACAAGATCTGAGTAGTATACGCTGCTAAATAACTGCTATGGTGCAAGTATGTTCTAGCTACGTTTTTAAAGGAAACTTAGTATTTATCGGCACGAAAACAATTAGATCAACTGATGCAAATAATGATATAAAATCTTCTTGTGTAGAAATGAACACCAACAATGACAAAGGTAAGATAGTAGACAATAGATCAAATTTAAATTAGAAATTGAAAAAGATATGAAATGATTGCAAACAGTAAAGAGTCAAAGAATGGCTTAGGGCGGTAACTTAATGCAAAGTACCATTCTTTGCCATCTATCTTTGGGTTGAACCGCACCATTCTGTGGGTACTCGTCTGGTGTGCTAATTCTACATTATCTAGCAGTTTGTTTGGCTCCCTTAAGAGGTTTTTCGCCTCCAGCTCAGTTACTTCCTATTCCGGGCTGATAAGTGCTAATAAGCACAAAACTGCAGTCCTCGGCTGGAATGACTGAGCTGGCGGTGTATTTCATGTATTTCTGCTTCAGCCCTGGCTATAGGGTGGTAATTTACTAAAAATTGATTTCGTGTTCTATTTTAACCAAAAAATTGTTTGATAATAATCACAATAAAAAATTTTGTCACAGGGGGGTCAGCTGACCCTTTGACCCTCCCCTGAATCCGCCCTTGATCTATTTGGTTGCACCCATCTACAAATCGCATGAAAAGATGTCTTTCATTACTCACTGAAACTCGCCAAATTTGGCTACTTTTCTTAACATTTCGGCAGACTTTAAGACCTTATACTTCGATAATGGGGACAAGAGGGCAAATAACTTATGCGTTCATAAACCGTCTCCTCAGAGAAAATGTTAGATATCTAATTCCAGAAATAGCGCTAGATATCTTACTGTTGCTCTGAGGCGACGAAACATGTTTTACAATGCTCTTTCGATTGCTGCTTATTTATAAAACTAAAATAATAGTTTAAAAAACTAAAAAAAAACACGCTTTAGTAGCAAAATGAACTAAAAAGTTAAAAATAATCTTTGAATGACAAATATATAGTAAAGTAATTGATCAAACACTTAATTTTACTGTAATAGAAAAAAAGCGCGCGGGGGGGGGGGGGCTGCCTATTTACATTTTTGCATGGATAGCAAGTGTAAGAAATTTAAGACAACTGATAAGAAGCCCTCCACGCTTTTTTTCTATTACAGTAAAATTAAGTGTTTGATCAATTACTTTATATACTTGTCATCCAAAGATTATTATCAACTTTTTAGTTCATTTTGCTACTAAAGCGTGTTTTTTTTTTTTAGTTTTTTAAACTATTATTTTATTTTTTACTTTTTAGTTCATTTTGCTATAAAAGCGTGTTTTAGTTTTTTAAACTATTATTATAATGGAATGTATCTTAGTATTCTATTGCATTATTTGCATCAGACATTTTGAATACTTTTTGGTAAATTCATGTGCAAACATTGTTACACTCCGCAGCTCTGATTTGTACGTTGTAAGTAATTCTAATAAGGCACTGGCTATTTGTCCAAACGAAAGTTGGACCCACAAACATACAAGTTAAGCTTATAAAAGCGTGTTAATTAGAATAAACTAGTAACTTATCGTTAATAAATTAATTTGATTATAGAATATTGCATTGTCATCGGGTCTGAGGTTGCATTCCAAATTTTAAAAGAATCCGATCACAAAAAGTGGGCGAAAATTGAGTTGCAAGAATATAAATTTAATTTCGGCGCACACGGGATTAAAACGCATGCCCAATGATTCCCGGAGGTGGACGTCAGCGAAGACCCGTGCCTTAGACCGCTCGGCTACGAACGCTCATAAAGTGGTGGAATGTACTAACAGTAATAAGCCACTATCTCTTAGTCCGAAGGAGAGTTACTCACAAACATACAAGTGAAGCTAATAAAAGCATGTTAAAAAATCATGATTTCACCCTCGTGGGATTTTCTGGTAAGCCACGCTCTATTTAATGCGGATGAATTCTATTCTATTCTATTCTATTCAAGAGTCACAACTGACTTCAACTGCATTTATGTCGAGGACTGCATACTAAGTGCCTTGCCTCCATTGTTTTTATATACCGATAGATGGCAGCACCATCACCGGATCGAGCAGTTAATGAGAATTTAGAACTAGTCCAAGAGCTAATAGCTACCTGGTACTAGCACCCCCAGAGGTATCGTTTCACTTGGAGGACATTGAGACCACGAGCATATTTAACGTCGCCCAGTCCCCTTTAATGACGACGGTGGGTCTTCGACCAGCAAGGATCGAACCCGAGGCCCTCCGGCCCCGAGTCCAATGCCTTACCGATCAGGCTACCACGGCCCCATGCGGATGAATAATCGCATATGAAAATAACGATGCCAAACAAACTAATAGCGTTCAACAGATAGAACGTATGGCGTCAAAATGATGTGTCTGAGGTCAGCTTCTCGTATTTTTCTGAGTCTCATTGCATCCGGTGATGTAGTCGCGTAAGATTTGCACCAGTCAAATTCGTTTAAACCATTGAACTCCTTGTTTTTTTTAAATATGTAAACTTTATTTTAAAGTTTTTTCTAGAAATCGCTACAAACTACTATTTTTTATATTGCACTACTCACTATTTTACTTTTTTGAAAAGGTAGTGCGTTACACTACAAACTACTAAAAAATGTAGCTACTACAGTAGTGTCGCTAACTGCTTTATCCCAGATGGTTGTTTTTATGATCTAAAAAAAAGAAAAAGAAGAAAGAGGGGGGAAAAAAGGCATAGACCAAGTGACTACAAAATTTAAATTGTCTACAGGCCACTGGCTGCCAGCTGGAAGTTTCAATCTTCAGGTCTAACCGGAGACCTATTAAATTTAGCTATTAGACTAATTTCAGCCCTTTCTTTCTTTCTTTCTTTCTTCTTTTTTTTTTTTCTTTTTTTGTAGCAAAAAGTACGGTGTTCCGAAGTTGATGCTCATTTTAATGTAAATTGAATACGGCCCCTTATCAAAATTTTACTTTAAAAGAAGACTTGAATCCAGGCCCGGATCTACATACCCGCAGACCCCGCAGTAAAGAGTGGGGGGGGGGGGGACCAAAATCCGAGAAACCAAAGAATATTTTTAAAAATAAATTTAAAAAAACTGCACTTAAATTTTTAAAGTTGAAAATATTTTTATTTTAATAAGCATTGGAAGAAAAAACGAAACTTAACACATGTTACTTAAGAACGTCAGCGAATCTTAATTAATAGAAATAACTTACCGGGAGTTACCAATCTGTGATGTTTAAACACATTTTTTTTAGTAGAAAAAAATATGTATGGAACGCATACAAAAACTCCTCAAAGTTTTAAAATATCTTGATGAAAGTTTCATCAGTTTTAAAATTTAAAGTGTGAAAACAAATGCTTAACTTGGTCAAAAGATTTAAGTTAATGTGTTGTATCTCAACTTACATAAAAAGCACACAACACCTAAAAATTAACAACGGTTAATAGATGAATAATATGAAGATTTAAAAAATAAAGATTCAAAGCATTCACAAAATTAACCAGAAATGCCGTGAAAACTGATCGAAGCCTTTTCGAAAAAAATGTTTTAACCAGTTCAGGTAAACAAAAATCCTGTGAATTTTTGTTCACTACAGGAAAAAAATCTTTAACATTAACACAAATGAAATAAAATTAATTAGTGAAGCAAAAATGAATTTGTCGAAAAATTTCAAGCAAGTAGAAAGAAGGCGATAACCAAGAAAATAGTTGAAAGAAAACCCACAAATCTCAAAAATATGCCCGAAACTTCTAAGACATACGGAATGAAAGCTGAATCATTGACCAAATCAAGCAAATTCCATATAATGTAAAACGCTTTTCAAAACCAAGATTTACAGAGGAAAATAGTTTTGGATTTTTTTTTTTTTAAACTTAAATTCAACTAAAAGATAGAATGAAATTAGAATGCAGTAAAATCCTAAGATTATCCTAAGATTATTTGCTTATATAACTTATGAATAAAATGAGTATCCAAACATCAGGTTTAAAAGCCCTACATAACTACTAAAATCTTAAAGTAATAGTAGTAATAAATTAATCAGAGCATTTAAACAAATGAATTCAAAAATAAGATAGAAATATTGAAGCAGTTAAAAACAAACATTCGAATATAAAATAGTTATTTTTTGGGGGGGGGGGGGATTCAGAAGGTGGTTAGGGGCCTTGATGTCTTTTGCTAGGGGCCCCAAAATAGTTAGATCCAGGCATGCTTCAATCCATGTCAATAAATTGATCACTTACTGGTTTTTTAGTGTGCAAGATGGCTGAATAATCAGGATTCCGTTTTTTCAAGAATTATGCCTTTCGATACAGATGTCACTGGTATAGAATTAACAAACCCTTGGGCAACTTCGTTTATCTTGCAGCTGTTGTCAGAAAAGTTTTCTTTGTTAACTACCGGTCAAAACTGAGTCGTTAGACAAAGTCTTTCTGATACCTGCCGGTCTAATTATGTATGCAGCGGCGCTTTATTCGGTAATTCCTCGAAATTCTGCTGCCAGATTTCCCACACGTTGAGAAACAATTCTTCTTGGAAGTAGGGGGAAAGAAATACGTTCCAGGAAACTTATCAAGAAAATTAATACAAAAGTTGCCATTCCTTTCCCACCATGAAAAAAATATTTTGACCCAGAACCTGAAAAAATTCTCACGAGTCGCTTATCTTTACACCTCCGGCTACCTGCGGCACCATAAGTGTATCATCAGTACAATAGCAAGTCCTGGTTTTCATAAGTACACTACCTTTTATTAGCTGCCGACACAGATATTGCCATACGGACCTGAAGGGCCAAAAGGTGTGTTAGTCCGTCTTGAAAGGCGTCCGGCGCATCTATTGTTCGCTCAAGACTTATCGGCAGTCAAGGAAGATTAACTCTTTTTGGAAGTTCCACGGCTTTTGTATGCTTCCGCAGAACTTTACAAGTATTGTTCCTTCTTATCTGCCGCTAAAGCAAGATTTTTTTTTTAATGTCTTTTTTTTTAGAAAGATAAAAGATATGAGGATGTGACATTTTATAATTATTTATAATTTTTATACGCGGCCAACTTTTAACCTGTCTAAATCTTAAATCAGGGGCTAGGATGTCCATGACCTAAAAAATCCTTCAAAATGTCCTTAAAAATAAAAGGTTGTTTTTTTTTCTAATTGCATGTCATTTCAGTATATGCCTGTCATTGAGGAGGATCAGAAGGGGGCAATTGCCAACCCCACTGGATTTTAATTTAGGCCTAGATGTACAAAGCAATTACAGTTCATTTTGTAAGATATTGATTGGTGGTCGAGTGATGAAGATATCTGTTTTTCATTTTAAATGTCGTGGTTTGATTCTGGGTTTTTACACATTTGAATTAAATTTTCATTTTATAAAAAATTAGTAAAGTTCACGTAATGCCAAAAAATTAGCAAAATTGATCTTAAACAAAAAAGTACAACGTAGGCTTGCCAGATTTCTGAAATGTTCATCCGGGACACCGGAGTGCTTCCCCCCCCCCCCCCCGCCAACTTAGCAAGTATTCAAAAGAGTACACACTCCTGGTTGGATTTGAGAGGGTAGTTCATTCTTAATGCTATGAATAAATGGTTACTAATTATGATCCTAAACCAGGGGTAATAAATAATACATGACGCAAGCAGATACATTTAAACGTTTCATTTCCTACATTTTAATATTTTAAAGTTACTTTAATAAGAAGAAAAACTTTGAAATGAGGAATAAAAATTTGAACAATATCTACATGTTGTACATGTTGTTTGCTTTGGCTAGGACTTTTTTTAGAAAGTGTTTTTATTTTATTTTATTTATTTATTTATTTTAATTTTATTGTAAAAATCCTCTCAAGCTAATCCGACATTAATTTTACAAGTCAATGTTGCAAATCTGTTCCTCAGAGCCAGACTAACGTAAGTCACATAATCGCTCCTTTACAGGAGATAGGAAAAACATTTGTCTGACTAAAATTCTTCATACAATGCAGTGATAAACAGATAATCGTAATTGTTGGACTTACGCCAGTCTGGCTCTGAGGTATAGAAATGACAAAGTTATTATTTGAAATAATCCTTCACAGATTAATTTTTTTTCAGACTTTTTTGGTGATCTGTAATCGATTTTTTTTTTCCGGGACGAGAAGTAAACCAGCCGGACGTCTGGCAAGCGTACCCAATAACGTCCTCCACCTAAAAGATTTTCAGTGCTGCAAAATAGTTATACCAACAAGCAACAATAATTACTTTCGTGAAATGGTGCATTCATTCTACATCGAAATATTATATCTTCAAGTGTAGTAAGGTCGCAGATGAAAATAAAACAAAAAATGAATTTATATGTGTGAAAAATGAAAGTAATATCAAAAGATTAATAAATCTTTACTAATAATAAAGCTGAAAGTATCTCTGTCTGTCAGGATCTCTGTGACGCGCATAGCGCCTAGACCGTTCTGCCGATTTTCATGAAATTTGGCACAAAGTTAGTTTGTAGCATGGGGGTGTGCACCTCGAAGCAATTTTTCGAAAATTCGATGTGGTTCTTTTTTTTATTCCAATTTTAAGAACAAAATAATCATAAGATGGACGAGTAAATTACGAAATTATCATAACGTGGAACCGTAACATGGGCACAAGCCAATTAGCGAGAAATTCACCATACATTATTTGTAAATATATAGAAGCGAACCAAAAGACCTTTTAATTTTCTATTACGGGCAAAGTCGTGCGGGTACCGAATGCCGGACATAACGTCCAAATCCAAAACGTCCATGGACATAACGTCCATGACCAAAACGTCCAACGGACAAAACATCCGAGAGACATAACGTCCGACGGACATAACGTCCAGCGGACATAACGTCCAACGGACACAATGTCCGACGGACAAAAGGTCCAAGGACAGAACGTCCACATTTTTGGACAGCTAGGACATAACGTCCAGTTTTAGAAGTTTATTTCTAAAATTTAATTAATAATAGGATTGGCATTGAACAATAGGTTATACTCAAATAATATTCATAACATCGTTCATTATTCCGTCAAACTCTGTTCTCTTGTGTGTGTGTGTGTGTGTGTGTGTGTGTGTGTGTGTGCGTGCGAGGTGGGGGGCTGCTTCTAACATCGGATTATAAAGTATATTCATAAATAGAGCTGATTAAAAATTGTCTACTAAATGTCTCATGTATTAAAAGTAATAAAATCATAGTTTTAAAAGTACTTTTTATTACACACTGGATGGTTATAATCAAAAGTAGTTTATAAGCACCCCCCACCCCCCACCTTTTTTAAATCTTCGAACTACTACTCGTTTCTGAGTAACAAATTATAATCTTAGCCGACCCCTTATCTTCTGTATGGAGAACGTTTTGTCGCCGGAATGGTGTATCCTTTATTAGGAGGCATTATTTTTGGGCGGGAAAACTGCCTGCGCGGATCGCGGGATGTCACCTTTTCTCGGTTAGTGGAAAGATTTCCTAGCCTAGATCGTCCCCCAGGCGAGTGGGCTGAAGGCTTAATGGGGGAGGGGGGAAGATTTCTGCTCTCTTCTTGTTGGGAGTGTAGTAAGGAAGGTATGGATTTGAGAATGAGCGTGAAACGATTCCGAAACTGTTGCGCGTTACGCGTTCTTTCCCTCAGATGGAAATGCGACATTTTAATGGCGACTTTTTTTTTTTTACTGGAAAACTGGATTATCATTATTATTTTCTCTTTTTTTTTTTTTGCTTCCTTTTTTTAATGAGTCTGGCCTCATGTAAACAAATTAAATTATTTAATGCTTTGAGAAAGAGATTGAAGAAAAACCTTTAATAATTTAAACAGACACATGGTTTAAATTAAATAATTAAATATTTATAAGATGGTTTTAAAAATGTCTTACGTATTTTCTTAAAATATTTATAAAACTAATTTTTAACATTTTGAAATAACTTTAATCTTTATCTTTGCTTTAATAGGGTTGTTTTCTTCAGTCAAAAGTATTACTTTTAGTCACTGAAATTAATAGAATATGCAAAAAAAAAAAAAAAAAACATGTAACATGGAGACAGAAAAAACTTTCAATTTCCCACCGCTTAACTTTTAACTTTTTTTTTTTAAAACAGTCCAATTTTGAAAATAGGCGTGGTTTTTTATGACGTCACAATTATGTACTTTGGCGCATTTCCGCTGGCACGGAATGCTTACGCTTGCTGTCTACCGCGTTTCCAGGCTATGATAATTCAGAAGCGAATTGAACACTGCGCTCTACGCTTGCTATCAACCATACCGTTTCAAGTACATGTGAGTAAAGATGCTAGTTAAATATTGCGCTCTGCTCTAATGGCATCGGTGAATTGCATTTCATCATTTGTGATGTCATGTGCAGAAGCGAAGAAAATGAAATTGAACCAATTAAAGTATATTTTAAAAAATATTAACTTTGTCAAATTATTTAAAAAATGGTCAAATCTTTTTTTTTTTTAGCATGCTCTTGCAGAAAAAATACTTTTCAAATTTCGGAAACAACCCAATAATTTATTTCGTTTTCTTTCATTCTTTCTCCTTCCTCCTTTTTTTTGTATCTCTTTTCTTTTTTCAAATCAATTATGATTTTGTTTAAATATTGTGACTCACCTTTGTTAGACTCAAAGAAACAAAATATTTATTTCTTTTTATAAAATATTTATTCATTCAAAACCAAACTATTTAGCTATTTTTTAAGTGATCGAGATTGTTTATAATGTTTCACTTTGGCATAGAGTTTTATTCACTTAGTGATTAGTAGTTTGCGGCTTACGTAGTGTCTATGATAATTTATATATTTATAATCTCATCTGCTTTCTTATCACGTTAAAAATGCAGTACTGTGTGGTTTCACATTCTTTCTTTCTTTTTCTTTCTTTCTTTGGTGATGTCTTTCGAATCGGAAATTCTTTGCACCTGTTTTTTTTTCTTTTTATTTCTGCATACATTGCAGTATTATTTATCTTTAAACCCTTAGATACTATAACCGTTGCGCAACTTTATAAATGATTATTTTTTAAATCATTTCTAACCTAAGATTTTCTAGTGCGAAAGATGTTCAAATGAACTTATTTAAGTAGATTTTTCATTTTCGTTTTGTCTGCTTTAAAACAAAAAATTCTTTTTTCTTTTTTTTCAATGAACCAGTTTTTTTTATAAAGTGGCACGTCTTTTACATAATATTACAGCTACGGGCAGTTTTTACTGCATTAATTTTCTGCTAATTGCTTCCAGTATTGTGGTATAACTCTCAACATTTCAACTTTAAAATAATCGACTACAGAGCGCAGATTCTCTAAAAGAAGAAACTCCCCCGGGCAGGAAATACTCTTCCAAGACCAAACGCCTTGTTATTAGAGATATACTGTATTCAACGTTAAAGACAATTTAATTCAAATGAAAAAAAAAAAGGCGTGCACGAGTTTCGAAGATCCAAGAAACCTTTTCTTAAATGCTTCTAAGACAAGTGCTATTCTTTACCAGTTGTTCTCAATCTGGGGGGGGAGGGGGGAGGTGCATCCAAAGGATGCGTAGAAGAATTTCAAAGGGGCGTGAGGGTATACCGCTAAAATAAAAATAAAATAAACAAATATTAATTTAATTTTGCATCATGAATATTAAAAAGCAGCGTTGGCTCTCACATTAATGTTGTGAAAAAGTGAGTAATGGAGCACGCGACACTCACCTAGATCCTGAATTACATCACAAAATTGTATACTTCTTTCTTTCTAGCGCCGTTATCTCTCCCCCCCATAGCCCCCATATCTTTCATAGTTTTACTGACTATATTTATAATTCAACTTACTAGATGCATTGCGTATAAAACTTAATAAATGAGTGTTCTGCATTTTCTAAGTTTAACTTGCTGTTGTCCTTCATTTTTGTTTGCACTCTATTTCGGTCAACTTTTTTTTTTGGTCGAGAGAGAACGAACTTTACGCGTCATTTTCTTACATCTAAATTTTGAATGAATTTTAACCAGCTAAATCCATTTACTTCAATACATAAAACCCAGACATTGAATACAGCAAGGTGTAATACATATTACATAAAACCTGCAACGATTGCGTATCGAAGTGTAAAAATCTCACATTTCAAGGACTTGGTCTCTCGACATTTTATTATGGAAGAACAGATAGTTCCCAGTAATTTGACCGCGAGTTATCCAATTCAAGTCCTTTTTTCACGACCTATTCGATGTGTATATAAAGATGATTTTTAAGCATACTTTTCTTCTAATGTTATAATTCATTGTCTTACATGAATATGCCAATAAGTATGCTCATTTCTTTCTTACTGAAAAAAGCGTTCCTTGTAACGCCGAAACACGTGTCTGCAGTAACCTGAAATTTGCTTTTCGACGTTGATATTTCCTATTTTACTATTCCTTACGTTTTTCCGTATGAATTCTTCGATCAAGTTTTCAAGCAACTGAAGGACTATTGTTGATATAATTGCGCTTAGTATGTGGTGTTGGGTCTCTAATTTCTATCGAAATAACACTTTGATTTTCTTCCTCCATAGTTAGCATCTATTTGAGAGACATTTAAAAATTAGCCCCCACCCCCTTCTTCTCCAACTTTATAATTTGACTTTAAAGGTTATTGCCGTTTCCTTTTGAAAATGTCCTTGCATATGTGTATATTTTATTGGAAAAATATATTTTTTATAAGATAATTACCATCTGTATAGCAATGAGCACATTTCGAATCATTTTTTGATAACTGTTTTTAATATTCAAAAGTTTCATGAACAGTTAAGACAGCGGCGTTTTGATTCTTTAAAATAATGTCTAAATTATAAAGTTGGGGAAGAAGGAGGGGGGGTCTTATTTTTAAATTTCTCTCAAATAGATACTAACTATAGAGGAAGAAAATCAAAGTGATATTTCGATAGAAATTAGAGACCCAACACCACATATTAAGCTCAATTATATCAACAATAGTCCTTCAGTTGCTAGAAAACTTGATCGAAGAATTCATATGGAAATACGTAAGGAATAGTAAAATTGGAAATATCAACGTCAAAATGCAAATTTCAGGTTACTGCAGACACGTGTTTCGGCGTTATAAGGAACGCTTTTTTCAGTAAGAAAGAAATGAGCGTACTTATTGGCATATTCATGTAAGACAATGATGACATAATTGTTCTATATATATATATATATATATATATATATATATATATATATATATATATATAATATTCTTAGAACTTAAAATAAAATATTATACATTTAGACAGCGCAAATGCAGCTAAAGTGTTAAATGTATATTATATATATCTCATTTAAAGTCTCACTCGTAAGTGGCACACTAGCAAGTGTATGAAACAAAAACAACAAAAAACATATAAGAATAATAACAGTATAAATTGAAAAACTATGCGAAGTTGAACAATATGAACTTTAGAATTTTAGAATGGGCAGTAACTGCTACGTTATCAAAGAGCTGGAGCAGTTGGCATAATATATCTCTATAGAAACCTGCAAATTAATATATAATGCCAACTGATCCAACTCTTTGATAACGTAGCAGTTACTGCCCATTCTAAAATTCTAAAGTTCATATTGTTCAACTTCGCATAGTTTTTCAATTTATACTGTTATTATTCTTATATGTTTTCTGTTGTTTTTGTTTCATACACTCGCTAGTGTGCCACTTACGAGTGGAACTTTAAATGATATATATATATATATATATATATATATATATATATATATATATATATATATATATATATATATATATATATATATATATATATATATATATATATATATATATATATATATATATATATATATATATATATATATATATATATAGAGAGAGAGAGAGAGAGAGAGAGAGAGAGAGAAAGAGAGAACAAAAGTACCATAAAGTGGAACTACTTGGACCCGAAATTTCATATTTTTTGCGAGTTTTACACTGAATGCTTTGTTAAACCCATAATCTGAACTGATAACCTTGTTTTTACCACTTTCAGACGTTCTGCTACCACTTTAAGCCTTTTTTGAACAACAATTTTAACTCGATATTTTTTTTCTATTTTTGAAAATTGGGTTCAAGTAGCCTCGTGCTGGGGCTACTTGATCCCACTCAGCAAATCCATTAGAAAAAGCTGTAAAACAGGTGGTGGTATCAAGAAAGACCAATGATTTTGAAAAATAAACTCAAAACGTATATTCTAGTGAGCAAACTATTTATATAAATCGCAAATTATTTATATAAGTTAATATAAAATCAACATTTACATAAAAAACATTTTTAGGCAAACATAATTTCTCAAATAGAAACAATATCCAACTGCAGCTATAATTAATTGAAATGCTCTTTATTTAAACGTTACAAAGAATGAAAACCTCTCAATTGACTGGCTTGGATGATTTTCTTTTCTCTGATATTTTTTAATAACTGCTCCTCCAAGCTACCAAACACTACAGGATGCCCAGGCTTGTTTTGCGAAAGATATTTTAATTTCCTTCTAAGAGTTGATGTACTGAAGTCAAAATGGGCTGATGCCATTCTCTAAGACATTTCTCCGGAATTAGTTGAAGCTGGACACAATTGTAATTTTTCCTCTTAATAATCAGCATTATTTCCTACTTCAAAGGGTTCTCTTTTACTTTCGGATCCTTTTTATCCTTAGATTTGCAAAAGAAAAAAAAAACGGGTATAAATAGTAACTAACCTTTTTATTTTAAAAGATTACAAACCTTACTTACATAATTTAGTGATGAAATGTGGTTTGAGGTTGTTTGAACGCTGGATTCAAGTAGCCCCATTTTAAGGCAACCAGTGCACTTTTACTAACTTATATTAGTTACTGTTATTAATTATATAGCTATGACCTTAAAACACTGTTACAGTGAAACCTGTGTAAGTTGACCACTCGCGGTGCAGTACTTTGGCGGTCAACTTAGACAGGTGGTCAACTTATAAAGGGTGGTAATTTTTTTTTAAATATATTTTGTTATTTCTTGCACCATGTATTATTATTATTATTATTATTATTCTTTTAGGAATTCACCCTTACTCTTTCTGTTCAACTCCACTTTCATTGTTTACCATTATTGAAAGTAGCAATAATTAAAAATACTATTCAAATACTTTTGTTATTTTTCCCTTGTTTTTAACTATATTAGACACTGCAGTTTTAGAAATTCCATATACGCCAGCTAGTTTTCTGTGGCCTTCTCCATTTTCAATTACTTTTAATATTTCATACTTTTAATTAATCTCAAGTTCCACTAACTTTCTTTTTGAAGCCTTTTTATATAAAACTTATAGCAAAAAACGCAACAAGCTCGACTCTCCCAGTTCATAAAGGCAAAATTAAAATGTCCTATCTCTTAATCCCTTGCACCAGAAACATGTAACTTTACTCATTACTCATTAGCAGGCCCAAATCTGCGTACCCGCAGTGCCTGTATAGATCCGGGCCTGCTCTTTTTCGCAGAATTCCTGTGTTGCCACAACGTGTTGCAACTGAAAGAAAAGACTGAACTTTTCTACTGACACCTATTTTCATTGAACAGAGTACAAAAAGCTATCTCAAATAGAACAACAAATGAAAAACAAGTTTGGAGAATAAAGAGCAGCATAAGCTTAATGCTGCTGTTTAGTTAGAAAAATGCTAGTACTTCATTAAAGCATTAAAAACATTTTTTGAAAGCTATCAAAAAAAAAATATTATTATAATAAATAAATTAATAATAAAATAATATGCTGAAGAAAGTTAAAAAAAATAAATAAACCAAGTGGTCAACTTACAAAGGGTTTTTTGCAATACTCCAGACCAAATTTGGCATACATTAGTGGTCAAGATAGACAGGTGGTCAAGATAGAGAGGTGGTCAAGTTACAGAGGTTTTCCTACATTATATGAGATAGGGCTAATTCCGTTCCTTACAAAAGCGGTCAACATAGACAGGTGGTCAACTTACAAGGGTGGTCAACTTTACAGGTTTTACTGTATTTTATTAAGAAATAGAATGCAAACATAAAACTATCTTGACCTTGATGATACCAGATGTTTCCATGAACTTAGATGTGAAAGTTTGCAGACACACAAAAAACAACTGTTTAGACAACTTGCTATCATAACCTCAATCAGAAAAAGCTAGGAATAGCAGAAACTTTGTTTCATAATCCAGCCTCTATCTAGCACTGCTACCTGTCATGGAGAAAGTTTTTTTTTTAATTCTATACACTGAGTTATAAGGATCAGGAAGGATTTTAAACACTTTTTCTCATGCGTTCAGGTAGCCCCTGGAGGCTCAATTAGCCCCGCTTTACGGTTACTTCAAAATGTATTCGAACTCTTCACTAGTTTTTCAATTGCATACGATAGTAGTTTGTGTTTCATACCAATTATAATTACTTTGACTGAAAACTTTCAAATTTTCCATATTTCCTCTTCTGGTGGAATCCATTATCAAGAATGCGAAGATGAGGACAGGCCCGTCATTTCGAACATTTCGAGGCGGGGGGGGGGGGGGGGTACCCCTTTATACCCGATACAAATTTATACCAAAAAACAGCAAAACCACACCCACTTTATCCAATTACATTAATTTTTCAAAACCAGAGGGGTCTTTTAGATGACGTGCCTGGATAAGGAAGTAGTTTTCAGCAGTTCTTTCTATAAAAATGCATTTTTTTATTTGTGCACAAAAATTCTATTGGTCAAATTGACCCACTCCACGGTTCAGGTATATGTGCTAATAATTTTAAAAATATTTAAGTTACGGATGTTTAAATTTGGCAAATCGTAGTTGACTTAAAATGATTAAAAGTTACAAAAGGATTTTCTTCCACAACAAAAAAGTTTCGCGATGTGGTAAATTGGACATCGTTTTGGGTCAAATGGACCCGAAGTGGTTCGAATTTTAATGCAATTTTAATCAAGTTGAAAATAAATATCATTTGAGAAAAGTGAGAAAAATACCATGAGGATTAAAACTTTTACTTTGTCAGAATCAGAGGAATCCATCTTTGTAAAAAATGATTGAAATTATGAATCTATTGGGGAAAAAAAGGGGGGGGGGCTACAGTTACAGCCTGGGTTATTTGCAACCACAAAAGTTCATAAGTAATTGTATTTTTTTTGCTTTTTTTTTGGACGTTAGTTGCAGATAAATCCATAAATACGACCTTTTCTTAATAAAATGTACATTACTGTCTTTTTCAGGTGTTTTTCGAATCTTTTAACTGAAGAAACTATTTTGTCAAATATTTTGCATGTTATAAGGAAAAGAAAAATTGGACTACCCATGGAAAGCCATTTCTTGAAAATGAATACTGCCTCTTCCAGTAGTCAAAAATTCTTAAGAGTAGTTATTCTATTTTCCTCATATAAATGTGTCTAAAGCAGTTTAATTATACCCATGCAAAATAAGATTTCCGAAAAGAGTTGGCCACAGAAAGAAATATAACTTAACTGCAAAAGAAAATAAAAAGTCGGTATAGGACAGCAATGGCATACCCAAAGATTGCAGCAAAGGATTACATGCTGCACCCTCCAGGTTTTTATCATTATATTAAAAACGGTAACACCGAGTTTTGAAACTCAGTGGAACTGTTCAAAATCAAAGTGAGGGGAGGGGTTGGGAAATGTGGTAAATTTTCAAATGAGATCTTCACGAAAAAGTGCTTCCTATACTTTTGAATGAGAAACACTTGATAGAAAAGGATACATATATTTTTTTAATATGAGGTGTTTTTTCTACAGGGGTAAAGAGTGCGGTATTACCCAGCATCTCACAAACATTTTGGGACATGTTTGAGTATCACAGCAGTTTTTGGCGTTGACTCACTGTTTGCAGATGTTTTAAAGTTTGAAACAAAAAAAATATGATCCCTTTTTCTTCCTCTTATTTATTTTAACATAATGCTTTTCATCAATTTTTCGAATGCTATTACTGTACATCATAAAGAACGGAGAATGACCTCATTTCTGCACCACGTGAAAATTTATCAATTAGAGATGCTGAAAGAGACTTGATTTTGAGATTTGGCATATTATAGTATGTGTGTTTTGACTGTGGAGTAATTAGCCACGGGGAAGAACTTATTAACAATACAAATGAGATTAGCTGCTGTAACAGCTTTACAAGAGTGCAACTTAGATATTTTTCAGAATATAATTACCTAAAATTTTTAGCCTATTTCCTTAGCCAATTTTCCTTAAGCCAAAGCTTCCTTAGCCAAGCTTTCTTAGCAAAAAAACCTTTCATAACACTGTACTGCAGGGTGGAGCTTATTTTTGAAGTCTTCTCACCCCCTAATTTGGTTCCTTTTTGTGAAAAAAAAAAAAAAAAAACAGGCAAGTTTTGGCAATTTGATTCTAACAATATTTAGAGGTAGCTCAACGATGGGAAAATTTTTGATGCATATGCATACATTCATGTATCCAACACATGGGAATTTAATTTAAGGATAAAATCATAAAAAATACATTCATTACTACTTCAGTTTTCTATTTAAATTATGTAAGGGATTACTAGACTATGTAAAACTATAAATAATAGGGGAAAAAAACAAATGAGCCGCTTTGTGTTGCTATCACAGAATACATGAACTACCGTTAAAAAATGTTCGAAATATTTTTTCTAAAACTTAGTTTTTAGAAATCATGATTATTTTGGATTAGAATTGAAGACTTTAATTCTTAAGGCTAAACTTGGCTCTTGCTTATTTCCAAACAATATAATTATTAGACGGTAGCAGTAAAACTCACTTAATTGCACTAAAAATATAGAATTTAATAAATTGTAACTGTGATAGAAAATTAACTTATAATCTTACTGAAGAACTTGATCATTTATTGAGCTGCTGGGAAAGAAATTTCTTAATTTTACGCAGTTCCTACAGAAAAAAGTGAGACTGAAGCTATTTAAGATTGGTAATGTTGATATGGCAGCATTTGTTCAATGATTTTTAGTCGCACCAGTCCAAACACTGATCCCAATAAACTAAAGAAACTTCTTCCACGTGCTAGCAAACATCATATCATAGAGTATAGATAATTAGTTTATTCTTAAAAGCATGCATAGGAATTACATCCTCTCCTGAAGATTGCGCTGCTTAAAAGTTTTCAAAAATATTAGGATTTTTTTTTTTAGTGAAGTGTGAGCCGGGAACTTCATTAAAGATTATTGCAAAACTAGTAGAAAGCATAACGTTAAAGACCATCGACTATGCAAACAAATACCTAAAACAAAATAAACCAAATATAAGGAGATTGTAATGAAGTTATGGAACTTATGAACATATTTTTTTGTTGGTCTAGCTTAGTATAATTACATTTATAAGCTATTGTCACAGGGAGCAATTCTACCATATATGGTCTTAAGTCGTATATTTCCTCAAGCTCCGAACATCCAAAACTCAATTTATATTAAATTCAAAAGGAGAAGGACAATGTCCAATGCACCTTTTCATAGTTTGTATATATTTGAAAGCTCAGATGTCTGCACTGCAAGCTTCCAGAGTTTCTTACAATTATCTGTTTCTGAAATCGCTACTTGAATTTTCATCAATAATTCAACATTTCTGAATCAAATTCAAATAAATTTTTAAATCACTTGCAATATTTATTAGGACTTGTGGTGTTTAACTTCATTGGATAGTTGTCAGTATATCAACAAAAAGACTGATGTTGATGGTGAATGATATGTAAAATTAAGTTTCTGCTAAAGTAGAAATTACACCAAAAAATCAGTGTTGAGTTGAATTGAATTAAAAACAAAATCTTAGAAGACTTTGTTACAAATGAGTCAATGATATTATTTCCACTGTTGGAATTTTCTTCTGATGAATATCTTGGAAATAATCTGGAAGATTTAACAGAGTAAGGAGGATAACTTTCAGATAAAGGACATAATTAAAGTACTAGGAGCAGTAAATGGTCATATAAACAAAATGTGAAAATTGCTCTTATGGGAGACAGAGGGTTAACCAGTGGTGCAAACCAACATCAATTCCTGTTACAAGCTATTGAAAGTCAAAGTATACTGCTAGTAGAGACAAAAGTCTTAGTTTTTGCATTAATGATACATTTTTTATTTCAAATAAAAAGTTAAGTCGATGTGTACAATAATGTTTAAAAATTTTGGAATTTATACGGTAATTGTAAACACATTTTGTTAAGTTTCGAGAAATCGTTGTTTTCGGTTATCTTTCAAGCTTTGATTCCGTTAATTTACCTCTAAATAATTTAATGCATTATTCAAACTGGCCTGCAAAAAACAGAAGAAAAAAAAATCGCGGCTTTTAAGATCTAACCTAATGCACTGCTGAAAAATCGTTTCCAACAACGTAATTTTATTTTTAAAAAAATTATAATGTTTAGTACTTTTGAGAAGCGTGAACGGAATTTTTGTTATAATATTACTAGAAAATCGCCCGTCAAGGTATGATGGGTGAAAATTTGCTCCTACATTTTAGCTCAGCAATTACCTGTTTGGTGATATTTTGACAGTTGAAGTTTTAAACCCAACTCCAGTGGATTAAATCAAAACTCCAGTAGATAGAGTTCATTGTTGACCATTTAGTCTTTCCCTGCATGTTAAACATCACCAAAACGTATTATCAAATTATCATGCCGTGGCGCGAGTTTTGTTGAAACACGCGAGTTACTCGATCATCCGCTATTATTTATATTAGGATAAAACTACATGGAGATGTGTCTCTACGTGGCTGAAGAAATCTTAATAATTTTGTAAAACAAAAAATGCGAATAGATGCAAATTTATAAAACCAAATGTGTACATAATTTTTATTTTCGACACATTCACTGCTTTGATCTTTTCATGTGACTGTATTATCAATTATTGAATAATTGATTTCCCAAATTTTGGCTAGTGCAAATTTTGTTCTTGTGGTAGCTTTATTATTTCTAAATAATTCATATTTGTTTTTTTTTATAATTTAATTTTTAAAAATCCTTGGTCAGTTTTAAACAGAAAAAAATTGTAATATGGTAGTAAAAAATTATATTCAGCGAGTGGTAGTGGGCCATTCCATAGAAATGTCAACCTCAACCTCAGAAATTTTTTTTCCACAAAGCCTTAACTGTGAGCTATCTTTTCATTCAGCATACTTTCTAGTTCATAAATCCAGTAACAGTTTACAAAAATTTCGTTCGGTGTTTTTCTTCTGGTTCGAAACGTGCGAGGTTGTAGAAAAGGCTTAGCATGTGCAAAAAACATTCGTCTACGTTTTCTTGTGTAATGTAAAAATGTTTGCAAATTTTGAAAAGAACTATGTTTATTCTAAATGATTAGATGTTGGGCCAATAAAATTGACTGTTCTTTTTGCATACATTATAAGAGAAGTATTTTAATTAGTTTGGTTATTTCACCGAAAATATTTACGTTACGTTAGTCACGAAAATGTACTATTTTCTGCTTAAAAACTAAACCAGATGATTGAACCGAACAGCAATTTTTATTTTCTTACATATGTGTCATATCTAATTAAAAAGTGCAAAATATTTATTTTAGTATCAGTAGATATAAAATAATTAGTGTAACTAACGTAACATTTGAGCTGTGACTAACGTAACAGTTTGCATGCGACTAACGTAACATTTTAAAAATACTGCTAATATTTAAAACTTATTTAATTTAATGTACATTTTCATGAACAATTTTGAATATGTAGGCATTCTATATTGATTAAAAATGTAAGGGGTGAAAAATAATAGTAATATTAC
The DNA here is from genome assembly GCF_026930045.1 of Uloborus diversus. NCBI lineage: Eukaryota > Metazoa > Arthropoda > Arachnida > Araneae > Uloboridae > Uloborus > Uloborus diversus. The sequence goes on from NC_072736.1 coordinate 83,456,792, forward strand.
ATTGTAGACCTTCTGTTTATAAAGATCTTTAAAAAAGTATTTTTCTAAGTAAAGATACTTCCAATTTAAAGAATTATTTAAAAAGGAAAAAGGTGAGTAAAGCAAAATGAGTACTCTGCTGAATGTGCATTCAACACAAGAATCCAAGATTAAGAATTAAATAGAAATACAGTCTTAACAAAGGAGAACGTCTCTATTTTTTAGAAAATACATCACCACCTATTATTAAACTGAAGTAATGGTTGCTTGTTGGAAAACATTTGAAGATGTTACATTATACAGTGACAGTAAGCGATGCTGCCATATATTTCAGAAAATGCAAGAATGATCATTTAGAAACTCAAACATTTGCGGTGACATCTGAAATTAAAATGCATTTTGAAAAAACGTTCGAATATTTTTTTTTTCAATATTACATTTTCGAAAATATGCACAATTTTTATTCGTTCGATGAATGAGTAAACCTTAAAAAACAATATGCCATTGAAAAGTACTACGGCCTTACTTATGACGATAAGTAGTATATCGGCAGAATACTAGAATTCGGTGACACTATCAACTTGCATAAAGTTAATTTTTTAAAAGAGAGATATTTAGGATTCAATTAGCCCAAGAATGATGTTATTCAGTTTGTAAAAGCAGTTTTTTTAATTTGTTTATTTTTTTCGCACATTCAAATTGAGTTAATTGAACAGAATCCTTCCATTCAATTTCTTACACTAATATATAAAAAAAAGTAAGGAAAGAACCACAATGCAACACAAAGAAGGTTCCTAAAACGTGTAAAAATAATATAAGAGCAAGAAATTAACTATAAAAAGTTTTTTATATGCATTCATTGCTTGTTATTCGATGGTTACGTTAGTCACGTTACGTTAGTCACACACAGTTTTTCGTAAAAGTACCATTAAGGGCCAAAAAAGATTCATCTGTAACAAATCTGTAGTACATTTTTGAAAATAGATTGTTTACCTCTTACAAATATATCGGCCAATTTTAAATGCCTGCGTAATTTCAGAAAAATTTGCCTCGTAACATAAGCATTGTTTCTCAGGGTTGCAAAAATGTTACGTTAGTCACGATGCCTTTTTTTGGTGAAAAAACACCTGCCAGAGCTTATTTTGCTTCAAATTCTTAGTAGAAATGAAAAATAGTCACCTTGTACATTTTAAATCTGCATATTTAACCAAAACACATTTATTTTTACTCCCGGTGTAAGTAAAAAGAGTTTGAAAATCAGCTGCGAATGTTACGTTAGTCACTATGGAATGACCCTAGTTCTAAAAATGCCATATTTTATTACAAGAACAATATATGCACTTCACAAAATTAATTTCTTAGTACGCCACTGCAGGACAATGAATTTTAGGCCATTTTATCCGGTCTGAAGTATAATTTAAAAAACATTCCACCAATTTTCAATTTCGATAACAAATCTTGATGGTACATGTTTCTCTCAACACCCCCTCTGGGTTGAGACCGGTTTATTGTGATTTGTTTAGAAGAAAGGGGGGAGGGGGGAATATGGGGCTTTTTGGCGGTCGCCGCAAGCCTGTCAAAACAGGTGGCAAGCACTTCCATATGGCTAATCGCTATGTTCTTTCCCCTATCCTTCTTTATCGGAATACAGACAAACCTTTCAAATAAAACTGATACTGAACATAAAGAAAGATAGATGAAAATTTATTCAAACAGTTTGTTTAATTCATAAATCTTCACTTTATATAACCGAAAATAAAACATTTTTTCCGCTAACGGAATAGGAAACCAATGTAAAAATAATTCCTTTAATCATTCGCAGTTTTTTTTTTCCTTAACATTTTCCATTCTATCCTCCTTATAATTTCTATTTTCATCTCCTTTCCTTTTTTTCCCGCTCGAGTTGTAATTTTGAATTATTTAAAATGCTTAAAAAACTATTGTTATATAAAACTTCAAACCTCCTCTTTGTAGGTGCAGCGAGAAGGATGTGTGTGTGTGTGGGGGGGGGGGGGGGCATCTCTCCGTTAGATGCCTTGGTTACAAGGTGGGCGACCACCCTTATTTTCAAAAATTATCGATTTTGAGATTTTGAAAAATTTAGAGAGCCCCCAGTGTTTTAGAGAGTTTTTTCTAAATCCGCAATTGTTTTTTAAATTGGTAAACGTTGAATTATTAAGAAAACTAGAAGAAATTTACTAAACTCAAATGCACTGCTTATAACTGAAATTTACTTTTTCTTTCTTGATTTTCTCATAACCGCGTTTTTTAAGTTGCGTTAAGGTTTAGAAAAGTTACAATGAATATTAAAGAAAAAAATATTTAGGTTGTTCGCCTACCTTAACAATATTGTAAAACTTAATTCAGTATTTTATACATATATTCTCTCTCTCTCTCTCTCTCTCTCTCTCTCTCTCTCTCAGACAGTTTTTATCAAAAAAAAAAAAAAAAAAAAAAAAAAAAAACCTTCAGGAGGTAGTTCAGCTGCGCTATACTTGTAATGAATCTGATTAGTGATTGCGTTAGTAATACTTTATGATTTTTTTACAAAAAATTGTTTCAACTGTACTAAATTTTGACAAATTGTTGTCACCATCATCAGTATGTTGTCCTGTCTCGCTATTTGACTTTATACTTGAAAGATAATATTTAGAAATTATAGAATAGTGCTTGAAAATTTGCATACAGGTAAAACCTAATCAACTGAAACATACTTTCATATATTTGCACAATTATAATTGTAAAGAATTTTGAAAAGAAAGCGGAAACGAATAAGAGAAAATAACAAGATCTAATTTAGTTACGTATCGTAAATTTCAAAAGCAAACACAAACCTCTCCTTCTCAAGAGAAAATGATGTTAATATTGGAAACGCATCGTCTCTCGCAAAGAAATTACAACTAGCCATAAAGATAAATGTAATTAACAATAATAATAATGCACACAATACAAAACACACACACACACACACACACACACACAAACGGATAAGCAAGATACCAAATTATTTGAAGATGAAGGACAATTAGAGGAGATGAATTGCACATTGTTAATAGTACCACCGACCTGCGTGAATCAGAAAGAGTACTTGTAACTATATGAAAGTTGAGCACTAAAATGAGTTCCATGCTTAGACAGTTCAATAAATGCATTATAATTTTCACTATAATCGATTTTTTATTATGACATTTGTTCCTTCATTTTATGTTTTCCACAATACGTTTTCGTAAATAATATAACTTTTGCACACAATTATGAAGTGTGGCAAATGGAACAATATGCTTTCAAGAATTGTTTGAGAAATTTCAAATAACGGTATTACGTTTTAAAATACCGAATACCGGTATTGAATTTTCTGTCCAGTGTTGCAATCCCTAAATCTGATAGAGTACAATAAGATCAGTTGTTGCAATAACAAACATTTTAAATTCACAAGACGGGCCAATGGGACGGTTTTACAGGTTAAATTTTTCCCATTGAAGGAAGGGGGGGATAGTAAAATGCATGAAATTTTACAAAAGTTAATATTGTTCTACAATTACCGACATAAATTATGTTTTGAAAAACAACTGACAGGTCTGACAATATAAAGGATTCACGAGGAAGTTGTTTCATAAAGGTTATGATGAGTCTGGTATTTCTCAAAAAAAAAAAAAAAAAAAAAGCCGTTACGACGAAAATGAATAGTGTATAATTTGCCTCTTTAAACTTCAATAATCCTTTCTGCTTAGTTTATTATGTATTATTTCGTCACATAAAACCTGATGGACGTTATATGATAGAAAAAGATATTTAAGAACAACTTTTTATAGTTTTTGAAATATGCCGTTTAATGATTTGTTAAAAAGGTTTGATTCGAAAGTAGCTGTTAAATGATTGAATATTGCCACTAGCGCAGCCAGAATTTAACTTACTGAGTAAAGGGGAGGGGGTGGTAAAGCAGTCCCTCCACCCAAATATAACTCTATGATGATATTAATAATATGGTTCAAAACCAAGCGTTTTCAGGGGTTAACCCCCAAACAATCCCACCCATACATTCTGAATGAATTATTTGGTACACGGGAAGTTTTCATTACAATGCGAGGGCGAGAAAAGATAAAAGAAAAAAAAATTGACACTTTCTCGCTTTGAAATTCTTTACACGGCCTAAAGTTCTCATTAGAATTTTAGGGTGAAAAAGAACTATTTCAATAAATTTGAACTGGACAAAAAAAAATAAATAAATAAATAAATAAATAAATAAATAAAAAATAAAATAAACTCGATGTTTCTAAAAAAAGCTTTTTTTAAAATTTTTTTAAACCTTTTTCACATAATATATATATGTACCCTACCTCTCTGGCAGTCTAGAGAGACATCAGGGACTGGTAGCAAGAAAATTTTACGCTGCCATCATAAGCACCCCCCCTTCCCCGCCCTTTCCCTACCTTATTAGATGAAGGCATAGGCACATGAAATACCAAATCTGCAGCTAAATTTTTAAAAAATCAAGTAATTTCATATCGCACTACAGGAAGGCGTAAATATCAAGAAGAGTAAAAGAATTTTAAAATTGTAAACTCTTTAACAACTTGTATATTACTCCAAGCTGAACAGTATGTTTACGTTACTATTACATTTGAAATGATAGATACTTTTGATGTTTACTTTTTATTGCAACTAGGCAAAATTTGACGACACCTTATTTTATGATACATATTTATCACAAGTATATGAGGCACTGAGAAGCAAAGGGATGCAAATGACTCTTTTAAAGGTTTGAGTACAATGCCTGCAAAATTTAAACAGTGAGTAGCGTAAGATGTTAACTTCAAACAAATTTCTTGTGAGATCACCAGAGCCCGAACGTCAGCTGAGATGGCTTGAAATTGCAATTAAAGGGCTTGATGCAAAAAGGAGGAAGCTCCAAATTTCAATTTTCAAAAGTTCTGCATTAAAACTTAAAGCGCCATATCACAGTTCAAATTTTATTTTAATTTTTGTATGACTCCTCTTGTAAAAGTCCTAAGAGTTATATAAGGGGAGTTATTGAGATATAAAAAAGAAAAAAGCGGATTGATGTTTAAGCTTACTTTTATTGTAGTGAATCCGCGAAGAAAAATCTTTTCCGCGATTTAATGAGACTAAGATTTAGTTTTGATCATTAGAATTATAATAAAGATTTTCAGTTGTGAAGAAACGGGTGATACCTTTATTAAGGCTGTATTTATTCATTTGTTTAAAAATGTAGGGTTGATTGGAATAAATGGGTACCCTAAAACAAATATAGAAATACCTTTTATATTTTTTTACACTTACCATGTCACATTTCATCACAGTGATTGATTTCACATATATTTACGCTTCATGGTGTGATTGATTTTACATATATTTAGGATTCATGAAACTTTTTTCTAAGTCATAGAACCTTAAGTCAAAAAACGTTTCGTAAAAATATATATTTTAGGGAGTTTAAGCTACATTTTTCAAAGAAGTGTTTCCATGTTACTTTTTGTAATTGTTTTGATCATTAAACTTTCATATATATAATTTAACCTAAAGTGCATTCTATATTATTAATTTTTGCATCAAATATTTTTAATAAGTATTTGAGAGGAGGGGTCCCACTTACCCCGTAATTTTTCCTATAAAGGGTAAGTTGGTCCCCTCACTGTGGGGTAAGTGCGTTCTTCCCTAATAGTGGCAATTTTGATACCAAAAGCATTTCTGATGAAATTAAGTACATTTATGAAATAATAGGTAACTGTGAAGACCTAGTAGGAAATGATAGTTTAGCTACAAAAACTGCTACAGATAATGAACATATATTTCATGAAACTTCCATCAAAGAAAATCATAAAGTATTATATAGCTCTAATGTTGGGAGTTGATTATGCAAAGAAAAAAAAAGTGCTGAATTTACAACAACGGATAAAAATAGTGAAACTTTTTATTTTCCTGATACAAATGACGTTGGAATTATTACTGAGGATGATAATGGTTCACGCTTCTCCAACTTTAAATAGACATCGCCATTTAGTGTCTCCAATTTCTTTTTTTACTTGTAATTTTTTTGGCTAATTTACAAAAACTAATCTCAATCAACTGATATGTTCATTTAACACACTTTTTATGTAAAAGTTAATTATATACCTATATGCTTTCAATAAATTTCATAGATATAACTGTTTTGTTTTTCGTTTTATAACTCTTCATCATACAGGTTTAAATGGTAGTAAATATCTCATAAATGGTTAAATTTACAAAAAAAAAAAAAAAACCTTACCACTTTTTTTTAGATGTGCTTGATTTAAATTTAAATAAAAGTGGGGTGACCCACTTACCCCATTATTATGAGGTAAGTGAGAAACCTATGTGATTCTTCAAAAAATATAATCGTTAAGAAAATTTAAAGCCCTTTTTAGAAAATAATAATGAACTTTTGGTTATTACCAATGTCCAAAATGAAAAACAAGTCAGGAAGTTATTATTATTATTGCTTCAAAATATTTGTATAAGGTTTCAAAAACGAATTGTTCTAAAAAGAGGTCCCACTTACTTCAACCAACCCTTACAAATTTTATTGTTTACCTAGGCTTGATTTTATAAATAACTTTTGATTTTGATTTTTGAAGAAGTAAAACACTTAAAAACGTTAAAAACCGTTTTTGTTATATCATTAAAATAAAATATCACTGAAAAATATCAAGTACGGGAAAAGAAAAAAGTTGGCTGCAGTGCATCTACCTTTATTAATCGACGCCATTATCTCTTTTACATACTTCCTGCCTCTCCACCCTATACAAAGACCAATTTACAAGAAAGAGGTTTGAGCAAGGTAATGAGAGGCGAGAGGGGGAGGGAAATGGAGATTTGCTACTTCCTTTGATTTTGGCGGTCGCCCCAAGACATGTCTATTGACATTTACACCAATTCCATATGTGAAGTGTCATTTTATTGTCCTTGTTTTTCAGAGTTCGGAAGCTTGAGTATATTACTGTATTCGCGTTTTTCTCACGTTGATCCTTGATCATCTGTTATAAAGTGTCAGAAAATTTTTGATTTTCAAAATCTCAACTTTCAGATAAGAAAAGAGACCAAAAAGACAATCAAATTACTTTGTTTAATTCTTGGAATTCAACTTTATATCAATGCATATATTATTTTCTATAGATTGAAAACATGAAATTGGGATCTTTCATATCTTGCTATAATGAATTGACAACCATCTTGAATTTCCAACTTATCTTTCTTTTCTCTGGGAATACATATAAGTATATCATAAATTATGGGAAATTTCTCAAATGAATTTTTTAACAGCCAGAAGAATGATTTTAGTACTATTTATTTTGTGTGATACGAAATCTTCTCTCCCAAAGCACAGTATGAAAAAGGACGATTTTTGTGTTTAATTTAAATTTTTGTAGAAAGTACAAATATTTCATAACTGAGGAATTTGGGGCATATGAAAGAAATGTATGTCATGCATAATGTGATACAGATCAGAATAACAATTTTCAAATATTTTTGCTACTTCTTATAGGAGGTTTTTTTAATTCTTACTGCAACTGCTAATGGCGTACTGCAATATGGCGTTTATTTGTATTATGCACCTATTTTCCTTCATAATTCACAGGAATTAACTGTGCTTCTATCTTTTCCTTGCAAATTTTACGTTAATTTTGCTCTTCTTCACTTTTTCTAATTGTTACTGTTATGATTACGCTGCCTACATCTCTTAAAATACTTATTGATTCACTGTTTGGAGAAGGTATTTACTGTACACACTATCAAAATGCTACGAGATGCTGGTTTTTATTTCTAAGCGATCTAATGAGATTTCTAACACTAAAGTACCAAAAGTTTGGCCCCTAGAGATTTTAATCCAGAACTGTTACAACAATAACAATTTTCAACCAAATAGCAATAATAGTAATTTTATATGCTTTAATCTGCTTCCTTTTATTGCGCTAAGATTCTTTTTTTACTGCAATCAAAAAGACTCTGAAGAAATATGTATTAATTTTATTTAAATTTTTCCCCCTGACATATTTTTTTTTCTAGTTTTAATGATATCTTCAACGCTAAGAGAATTAATTCTTATCTCCACTAATGATAAGCATTAAAAAATGAACCAAAACTTCTTGATCTCTAACTTTAAAGTTTCAATAACTTATATTAATTCATTATGCTTACAAGAGAAAGCTGTAATTCGGTTACTATAGCACATGACACATGTAAAAAAAATCTGCTAAATGAGAAGACTCCCTAAAGAAATTTAAATTTACAATAAATCTCACGCAAAACGTTTTTTAATGCAAAGCAAAAGCAATCACGACTATCGTGATTGTACAAGTAATATGATTTTATTGCTTATGTTTGTAATGCATGGTTACCAAGTGAAATCTTACCGCCTGTTTCAAACAGTTATCAGCCGCTTTTGTCGGATATCTTTTCATCCAAAAGCTCAATTCTTTTGCATTGAAAAAGCGTTCCTTGTAACAGTGGCGTAGCTAGACCCGACTTTCGGGGGGGGGGGGGGTTACTTCTTTTATATATATATATATATATATATATATATATATATATATATATATATATATATATATATATATATATATATATATATATATATATATATATATATATATATATATATATATATATATATATATATATATATATATATATATATATATATATGTATAATTGCTTGGAATTTTTTCCTTTTCTTCTTTTTTTTTCTTTCTCTTCTCTCTTCTTTTTCTCTTTTTTTTGAGACTAACTTTTCGGGGGGGGGTTTTGTCCCCAAAACCCCCCCCTTAGCTACGCCCCTGCCTTGTAAAGCGGAAACACGTGTATGCCGTACTGCAGTAATCTGACAGTTTTGTGCAATAGAACGTTATTTTTAATTTTCGTAACCATACAGTTAAACATTCTTCAAACACGCACACAAAAAAACATTCTTAATATTAAGAAATAGAAAATAAATGTGTGCTTTTGTGTTTGTTAGATGTGCGTTTTCATCCATGAGCTCATTTATTTCACAATAAAAAGGAAGGCCCTTTTAATTCCGAAACACATGTCTACAGTTGCAAGTTTGTGCATTTTAGCGTTTTATAACTATTTTTAACTCTTAATTTTAGTACTTAGTTGATTGAATCAACTAAATTTTAAAATTTTGATAACATTTTCTACAGCAGCAGTTTAACACGAAATATCTCTGATTAGAATAGAAGTAAAATCTCGCGATTAGTATCTCCATATCTATTATCATTGTTAATTTTCTAATACTTTTTATTGTGAGAAGAAACGTGTTTTCATTAGCTCACGCAAATAGTTTGCAGTTGCTTTGTTATAAAATTCTACAACATCTAATATGCAAGTAAGTGTACTCTTATTTTGAAACGTTAATTTCTTTATCATACCTATTAAATATAGAATTAGGCCTGACGAGAGGCCGTGTCAGCCTAGTCAAAAACTAGGGCCTGGTCCGAAATTGAAGTAGTATGAATAAGTGCATTGTATGGGAGTAGAGGCCAAGTCGACCAAATCTCTCGGCGGCCCTGAAGTCCCATACTTCTATTTATTTTAGTACTGCTTTTTACGCCAATTATGTCTTCTTTAAGCCTAATATGACGAAAGGATAATAATTGCGCTCACATGAAGCTGGTATTAACTATAATATTAACTGGATATAAACTATTATAATATCAGTTTTAAGGGCACTAAAATAAGGTAATTTTATTTTTTTCTTTCCTTGTTTCAGAGTTTTTTTTCTTCAGTATATTCAGTATATCAGCATATCTCGTATCGATTTTAGTATACATTTTAGTTTGGGTTAGTGTACGAATTAGTATTTATGTGTTTGATTGTACATAACAAGTGAAAATATACGGATTTTCGTGTGTAGGGGCACCAACTTTTACCAGGACTTTTAACATCAATTTGGCACCATCGACCCCTGATCGAAACCAACTAATGTTGATGAATCTAAGCTGTTTGGTGATGGATAATGATGATTCAGATGATTTGCTTCAACTCGAATAAGATATGTAGACATAAAACTGCCGTTTTTCCGGAGAATGCAAAGTCTTTCATTTGCGCTAAGTCGATTTTTTCTTATATGCCTGTTGCAATAATGCTAAAGGCACAGCCTCTAAAAAGTGTAAAAATGCTTGAAAACATTTGTTTTCGGCACTCAGAAATTGTCTAGGTTCTAGAAAACGTCAGACGGTCTCAAGAAAATATCGTTGACCCTCTCTTCCTCCTTTTTTTTTTTTTTCTATAGCTCAAACCCTGTTTTTATTACGACAGACTAATCGCTCCGATATAACGTAAACAAATTTTCAATGGAATGAAAAATATTTTGAAGTTTCCGTAGTACAGGAGTTCACAACCATTTGTGCTCCCTTTTGAACACTGATGAAGGTCGCACCCCCCCCCCCCCCATTCTTCCTCCACGCACACACCTCTACAGTGTATGGTTGATAAAATTGGCGCACCCCGAAGAATTTTCTGGGAGGAGTTTTCAAAATCGCAAAATATTGCTCTTTTTGTCATTAATTTCTAATGTGAAAATATCATTTAATACATTTCAGAAAAACAATTGCTATACCTCAATAATTATTCATTATATCATTTGCTTTAAAAGATCAATAATACAGGGGAACAGTGATTATGGTACTAAGGTTTTTGTAACAGATTTTGCAGAAATTTGGTACTCTGAGTTCAAATATGACATCAGACTATGCCCAGAAGCTCAAATTTCCAAGATATAGCATTTAAATATACATAAAACGGGTTTAAGTTACACATATAGATCAAATAAAACACAGATTTTTCATTCCTATTTGCATTGTACAAATAATAGAGATTGATTATCAAACAGTGCAATTAGGCTCTTGGACATGGATACCTAATTCTTAAGAACCTCAAAATGACTAAAATTGTTGTATTCTTACATAAGAAATTTTTACCTTAATTTTTCTCCTTTATTTATTTACTTTTTTTACATGTACTTAAGTGTGGGATACTCTGTCACCCAACACATATTTTGAACGAGTGGCAAAATACCTCAACACCCCTGAAATTGTGGTTCCCCGTTTATGTTTATAAGGTTTGACTTCAGACGATCCCCCAAAAAATGTATTTCCGGTCACCCGCTATATTTTTCGGGCCATGAAAATATTGTATACGAAGATCCAGCTCATCATACATCGCGCGAAGCGAATATATGCAAACCAAGAACTTACAAATTGGCTTTGACTTGTTGAAGCGATATTACTGAACTTGTTTAGCTTTTACAGAATCTGGTGGATTTTCCTTTAAGTTACTAAACTGCAGGCCGACAATAGGGTAAATATGCCAGAAGCAATCCTCCTTTAAGAAGCCTACATTTGCTTTAGAAGTGCGCAAAATGGAGTTAAAAATGCACATTTTGGGTAAAACAGCAGCACTTATCTAAAAAAGTAGAGCTGCTAGAGAAAAACTTTTCATCTTTCGATTCAGAGCCCCAAACAGAGTTCTCAAACTCTGGGCACCAAAGAAAAAAACTTTTTTTGTTGACCTGTGTAATTAATACATTCGTATTGATATCAAAATGACTTCAAAAGGAGCAAAGGGGACAGATCGAGTCGAGAAATTGTAATTAGTGTTACTTTTTCATTATATTTTTTTAATTGTTCACGCACTCCAGGTTGAGATAGATAAATGTTCCTGAACAATTTTAAGAAAGATTTTTAATAAATTCTTCCAAGTTTGTTCGACTGGCGCTTGATAGATTTCCGTTTCTCTCTCCCCCCCCCCCCCCCCCCCGTTCTCGTTCCTTCAATTTCAATGTTTGACTTTCTTAAAAATTAAGATCCTAAACTCTGAATTTGGAAAATGTAATGAAACGAAAAGCTTAGAACTTCTTTTATCCCATTACGCGTTCTAGATTCAAAAATAACTGTTATCAATTTTTATTTATGTTATAGAGCAGTGGTCGGCAACTGGCGAACCGCGGTGCAGATCCGGAACGCGATCGGTCAAAAATTGTACTGTCAAAACTATTTTGGAAGAATAACTTCCGCAAAAGTCTTCAGATAACAATACCATTGGGTATTTAAATTACTTTTAAAAATATTCTACTGAGGATAACAATGAATACCTTTGAGAATCACCCTCACCATTTTGTTAAATATACTACTGTTGGAGCAAACTTAACCTGGCAGCATTGTGAAGGCATCGCATCTCCTAATCACAATCTTACGTTGCCAGGTTACGTTTGCACCAACTGTAAGTTTTCTAAGTTTTAGTTCATCATGATTTTTAACTTATTAGTTGACTGATTTGAGCCATTTACTGGACTATCATCATGTAAGGTTTACATACATTTGGGAAACTTTTGGATAACTAATATTGCTCAAAATTTACGGCACCCACCTTAAACACTCTCTGCATAAACAAACTTTTTTTTGCGTGCAAAATCTTGGTACCATAAATTCTCCCATTGATTTTGAACACAAATGAACCTATCGATTGTATTTAATATTAATTTGGGAGTGAAAATTAAAATAAATGAATTGTAACGCATTTGTTTTTAGTGCACCTCAATGAAAAATTTTCAAAAGTATCCGAATCTCAATTAAAATTACTTGCCGCCCCCTGTTATATAGGAATTCAAAAATCTTTTGTGAGCTAGCTCAATTCATTTATCCCTTTCGGCCCCCAAAAACCAGCTTCTGAACTTCCCTTGCGTTTAAATCAAATCACCATCAGTAATTTTACTGATTTTTTCAAGAGATTTTGTTGTCTATTTTAACGTTTCAATTTTCCAAGAAATTTTAACTGCATGTGATAGGAAGTGTTGACATTACATTGTCAGTAAGTAAGAAAGAGTTCATGATGTTGATTTTGTCTTACTGAAATTTACAACCAGATTTAGCTATATTGTTAAGTAAACTAATATTAGTTTTATAAATTCTCAGGAGTTCAAATTCAAATAAGTTCAGTTGCATTCTATCCCAAAATAACTTGGCGACAGTAACCAGAAGAGACGTTTACTGGTACCAGCTTGACCACGGAGAGATGGCGGAAAACCTTGAAGCGAAAATATCATTTGTAATAGGGGGAACTAGGGATGTTTGACCCATAGGGAGACTTGACCCATGATGATTTTTGCCGTGAAAAGGATATTTAGGGAAAATTTTAGTCATATTATTGGTTGAGTAGTCACACAACAGTTTTTTGCAGGGCGAAACCATTTCGAAATTGTCAGTGGTTTTCAAGAAATTCAGTGTTAAATGATACTGCACCTTAACAGTAAAGTTTGAAGATTTTGGAACTTTTTAGATTTTAACCTCTAGTTTTGAGGGAAATGAATTTTTAAAGTATGCATGCTTTAGTCTCTTTTTCTGGCTATCTCTTTATATAGAGTACTTTTATATAACTTAGATCTAAGTTGCTAAAAAATTAAAGTCAACAAAAGAAAGCTAACTAGGGAGCTTTGACCCAAACTAAGTAGGGAGTCTTGACCCGAAGACTAATTTGATATTTTTGTTTAATTTGATGTTCTTTCAATGAAATTTTATTTTTGAATCTTAGATAAAATATTGTCATTTAGGTTTATTGATTTGCTTTTATTCATGCAATGACTCTAATATTGTAAATATGAAGGCATGTTTTTTTTTTTTAATGAATAACTATAATATATAATATTTTGGTCTAAACAATTGTTTTTATTTGACAAATAACTAAAATACTAATAATCTTTGAACCCAATGAGTTGTTACTTAGTAAAATAACTGAAATATTGCTTAGGTCTGATCTGATATTGCTTAGGTCTGAAGTGTCAAATAGTGAGAGGCGTCCCCACTCCTACCTATTGCGAAATAACAAGAAACAACCTATTTCAAATGACACAAATGACGTTTCGGCTTCAAGAACACCCGCCATCTCTCCGTGGTCAAGTTTTGGTGGCATATGAAGAGTTTCTTTCAAAATACAGTATAACATGGCTAACTCTATCAATATTTTCATAAGTTCAAACTAAATTTCTTTAACAGATGTGTTTCGGATTGTTTTTTCACTTTGCGTCTCTAAGTAAATGATTGGTACTTCTTTTAAATGTCTAAATTTCTGGTTGTGCCTTGGAATAGCATTATTTAGTCATTTCATTTCACTAGTAAGGAAAGATTTTGCCACATAAAACATTTATTAATGGAGTTAGTGTTCCTAAGGAACTTATTAAATCTGTTTTCAAATATCAAATGAGAATTTTCCCATCATCCAGTTCCTGTGCAATCATATGTTTTAAGTTTCTTATTTTTCCCTTTTGCTTCTATATCACATACCGTTAAAATCATATATAATTCACAGTTCAAACCCTGTTATGAAGACAATAAATGTGATGATAGATAGTCTGGTTTAGCACCAACCAAATTTAATGATATATGCTATCAGAATTAAATTATTTTCTGTGTTTTTATATATGAATGCAAACATGGAAGGTTTTATAGGTTTTTACTCTAAGGGAAATGATTAAAGATATATTTATATCTAAACATCCAACAATTTAGGTGAGATTAAATATTGGCTATTCAAAACTAGTTTAAAAGCTACTCTATTACATAGCACTAACATATTGCCCTAAATACTAATGGCATTTTCAGTTAAAATGAAGGAAACATGTGTAGATTTTAAAGTTTTATCAGAAAAAATGTAGTACAGCATAAACTGTGGTGCAGTGACAAACACAGAGGGGGTGCAAAGGAGCCCCCTCTCAAGATTTTGACTAGAATGAAACTTTTTTGTTTAATTTTTTTTAGTGAACTTACATCCTGGATTATATAACCACTTGAAAGTACCTAAAATATGCACTAAAACTAAAAAGATTTGAAGTGCTATTTTTTTTAAAAACTTAAGCTGAAAATGTTACACCTGAATATAAAATGTTTGGCCTCTTTTTTTTTTCACTGTGTTATTAAAGCGATAAATGTATATGTATTATAATTAATTTGATTGAAATAATTGAAAATGAAAAAAAAAGGTAAAAAAAAAAAGTAAAAATTTTAGCTTCTAACTCCAGTTTTAAAGAGTGCTCAATGACCCCTTCATTTAACATTTGCCACAGTATAGAAAAAGCTACAAGTTTAGAAATATAAAACTTCCCCAGCTGTTTTTTTTTTTTGTAAATAATTATTTTAATGCTATGTATATGCATATTACTACTGCATATTATAATATGTAGCATTTTTTTTTTCAGTTCAAAGCATTTTTTAAACCATCCTTCCCATACATATTAAGTTTGGGGGAGGCGGTTGAGCACCTGCTTTCAGTTGAAATAGGAAGCTAAAAGTCTTCCAGTAGGTTGATATCCACAAAGCTAAAAATACTGAGGGGTGTCTCGTTATCTAACAGAAACTTTCTTTTTACATGTATTTTTGAACCACCTGGGGAGGGGGCATTTCCACAAAGTGGTGGTTAGTCATTTATTTATTTTTTTCAATAGTTATGTTCGACTTTATAGTTTGCGCCAGTCAATTTAATTAAAAAAAAAAAATCTCAATGTAAAATGAACGTACGTACAGGAAAAAAATTCTACGTAGAATATTACAATCTTTAGACATCGTGATAAATAAAATCCATAACAAAAAGTTATAAAAAAGTATGGAATACTAAAAAGCGAATTAAAAAATTAAAACAATAATGGCAACAAACTATCAAGAAAATAAATGAATAACAACTTAACAGAAAAAACAATGGAAGAAAAAAAAGAAATAAATACAAGTAGACAGAAGAAAAAGGAAGATAATCAAATGAGCGAACGCCCGCCGCAAGCACTGAAAGGGGTTTGTTTACTGTCTCTGCGCGGAATCAGCTGTTAAAGAACCCTCCCATTCGCAAAATTTTCTCTACTACTCCAATCACTGACCTTCAAGTGACCTGTGCCCGTGAAAAAGCTTCATGAGGCATCCGCAACTATCCCCGCTAGCCCGCGGCAAAAATTCCGAATTCTCACCCACATCTGCCTAAAAGCGGAAAAATCACGTGAAAATACGGGGGTCGTCTCCAC
This sequence comes from Uloborus diversus, assembly GCF_026930045.1. NCBI lineage: Eukaryota > Metazoa > Arthropoda > Arachnida > Araneae > Uloboridae > Uloborus > Uloborus diversus. The sequence goes on from NC_072736.1 coordinate 83,472,810, forward strand.
GCTGCATTTGCCGTAAAGCATATTTTATTTTAAAAAAGGGGGACCCTAATACTTAAATTTTGTTTTTCCATCATGTCAGTGTGTGTGTGGGGAGGGGGGGAACTATTCAGACTCATTCTATATTAAAAAACTCGTTTTTTGCTGGTGATTGCATCACATATCACACAAACACAAATATATTCAACAAAATTAGTTGAGACAAAGGAAAAACTTTAAAATCCGGACGTTTTGTCCAGCCTGCTCAGAAAACTGGACGTTATGTCCTAGCTGTCCAAAAATGTGGACGTTCTGTCCTTGGACCTTTTGTCCGTCGGACATTATGTCTGTTGGACGTTATGTCCGCTGGACGTTATGTCCGTCGGACGTTCTGTCCTTCGGACATTTTGTCTCTCGGACGTTTTGGACCTGGACGTTATGTCCGTGGACGTTTTGGATTTGGACGTTTTGTCCGGATCCCGCGGGGACCACAAGTGAATAAATAAAATGAGAGAGAAAACTGTAACATAAATATCATCGTTCAAAGGAACGGTCGTTCATTTTTTAGTCGCTCATTTAGACACATCCCTAAACTTTAACTTAAAAATAAAAAAAAAATCTTCTGAAATTTAACGACACGGATGCCGTCAATATGCACTTTACCTAGGAAACATATAGGCAACTTTTCATTCCACTCGTTGATGGAGCAAATCAGTTAAAATGCAAATCAGCTAGGTAATATGCACATTAATAACTGTCAAGCTTTCGCAGTAACTACGTAACGCACAGACGCATTTCTTTCTTTCCTTTTTATTTTGTGTGTGCTTTATCATGAGTAAGACATCCATCCACGAAACAGATTATGAAACGAGTAGCATAAAAAATTCAACAAAATTTTCAAGAAAAAAAAAATGCTAATAAAAAAAACATGAATTAATAAAAACAAAGTCAGGAATAAAAAGACTCATTGCAGTAATTAGAAAGAGCGAAGACCCTCATTAAGTAAAGTATCAGTACATGCCTTGAAGCTTAAAAAGCTTCCTGACTTGACTTCCTTTTTGCTCGCTTTTCAAATGAACTTCTAATCATCCCCAGCTAAATGAACTCTTGCCACCTTCTTGATTTGACAGAAAAAAATGTACTTTTTTGGCAGTAAATCCACACGTGGTCAATCACCAGAGAGGTGCTGTCAAAAAAGACCACCTGCTTGGCCATCAGGGAACAAAAAGCAACTCGGATATGAAGCACCGACCGTATGGTGGAAGTTAGTCACAGTTCATTTTCCTTTTACCTCAGGCGATCGGAAATCTGCGAATTGTTGGGAAAAAATATTTTTTGTGAATGTACGCGCTCGATCCTGTTTGGGTTTGTTTTGAGAGGGGAAACAGTGTAGGGGAGAGGGGTGACACTTTTGAACAGTTTTTATGAAATTACATACCTTTTTCTTATTCAGATCATGATTATTATTCTTTTAGTAATACATAACAAAAGTAATGTATTTCTTCTTCATCATAAAAGAACAATTCAGGCCCGTGTCCAGGATTTCATAAAGGGAGGGGTTGAAACTTTTTCCCTTTGTAACTTACGTTGTCAAAGGAAAACTAACTACGCGTGTTGAATAGTTCATTTCATTTTAGTTTGATAACTACGCTTTTTTTTTATATATATATACGTTTTGTGTGTGTGTGGCTTTTTTTTTTAATGAAATCTTATTTGTACAGTTGAACGATTTGTAAAAGGGGAAAAAAAAGGCGCACATATTCCTTTTATGGCACCTAATGCTAGTTTTTTTTTTTTTTTTTTTTTTTTTTTTTTTTTTGTATTTTCAGCAAATAACATTGAAGAGAAATTTAATGAAAATACAAATTTTATGAAAAAAAAAAAAAATGCTGTTTCGCATAGAAACATTTTTCTTATGTGTGAAACGGCTAATTCATCCAACACTAAAGGCGTACCATAAAAAAATCTAATAGTGAGCAAAGTAACCATTTTCCCCGCCCCCAAGTTTTTTTTTTTTTCTTTGGGGACTATACAGGGCCGGATTTAAGGGAAAGCAGGCGGGGATACTGCCCCGGGGCCTCCACAACAAAGGGGCCCCCACAATAAATTTTTTACAAAATATCCTAACTTTCACGGGTCGAAAATATCGGATATTTTCATACATATATCAAAATATTCGGATATATATCAAAGTATCGGATATTTTCGAAAATATAATCTTTTCGTACCCTGATTAGGGGCCTCCACTCCTTCGTTGCCCTGGGGCCTCCACACTTCCAAATCCGGCCCTGGGACTACATCATTATTTAATAATTCTTTTAGATAATTTTCCTCTGCATGCTTGCAGCATTGCCAGACTCTTCAACCATTCATCCATCGTTAATTTTTTTCAAGCACTTAGAAGCGAAGGTGCTTGGGAATCCTACAATTGAGGAAAATGTTAATTGTTAAAGATGGGGAAATATTAAAGAGGGTGAATACTGTATCAGAGTTTAACTCTAAAATCAATTAAATTTTAAAATACGTTTTGGAAAATCGTGTAATGATTCATTGTTTTTTTTTTCTTTTTTCATTGGGAGGGGTTTAACCCCTAAAACCCTCCCCTTGGACACGGCTCTGGAACAATTTGTAATGATGTACACTCAAAAAACTTGTTTTTATGCGGTCTTTTTTGTGCGATTTTTTTTTCTTTTGCTTCAGTATATGAAATTTTTAATCTGATTGGGACTCAATTGACGATATTATTTATAAAACGAGTGAAAGGTAGTACAGTCAACTCCCGCTACAACGCGATTCGATCTACGCGAAAGGGCTATAGAGCGAATTTTTCACAAGTAACGAATTTTAGAGATATCGCGAATTCCTTGTCAAAAACACGAGTTTTTTTTTTGGAAAGAAGTATTGGCTTCGTTATTGGCAACTAAATATTCATTTCATTTCATTATTGCATCCCTTTAGCATCACTGACAGCGAAAGTTCTTACACCAACCTAGTCTACGCGTCGCGTTGTTAGTGCATCAAATAACCACAGAGCATCTTTCTTTTTCTTTCCATTCTAATTATTAAAGTTGATGAAATATAATGATACCTTAGCGCGCTGTTTTATCCAAAGTTTGAAGATGGAGAGAAAATGAAAGTTTCTGCCAAAAAAAAAAAAAAAGGTTAAGATTCTCGGTATGCTTGAACAACTACAAAACTTCAACGGTAGCACGACATAAGCAAAAGCATGAGTGAATCTTCCATACGTACAATCAAAAGTCAAAACACAAAGATATCCGTAAAACCTCAGAACTTAGTTTCAATATTGAAGCTTGCAGAGTAGTGTCTAAGCAAAGTAAACATGTATTATGAAAATGGAAGCTGCACTGTGGATTAAAAAGATAAGGAAGAGAGGCTGTTGCCACATAAATGGAAACGTAAACGAGCTAATGTGTGCATCACATGACTTCCTTTTACTCCAATTTAATGTCATTTTCGCATTATTGGTAATTTTAATGTGATTCAGTAGTTTACTCTTTAAATATCACCAACAGTGGCCAAATTGAAACCAGAATTTAAAAAAAAAATCGCCAAATTTGTCGCCAAGCTGGCGACAAAACTTGGCGACCAAAAGACTGGCGGTAAATCGCCAAGTGTCTGCCAAATTGTAACACCACTTGTGTTTGCATCGAAATTAAGAATGATTTCCCCCCTTCCCCCAAAAAGGGGCAAAAGACCTTCTTAGAAACACACGAATGCAACCAAAAGGGGAGGTGCACAACTAGACCCACTAAGAGTCTACGTACCAAATTTCAACTTTCTAGGACATACCGTTCTTGAGTTATGCGATATACATACGCACATCCGCACATACATACGTACATACAGACGTCACGAGAAACTCGTTGTAACTAACTCAGGAATCGTCAAAATAAATTTTTTGGCGTGTCTATACGTTCTTTGGCACTTATCCACGTGTAGTCGAGTCGAAAAAAAAAACTCAACATTCATTTGGGGGCGAGCAAAATGGAAATTAAAGTCGATTTTTGAGTGAAAATTTTTTCGCGAATACAATACTTCCTTTTTTGTAAAAGGAAGTAAAAAGAAAAGGCGAAGCAATTGTATTGATCTTTGTATTGCATCTTTATTTTTCAACTCATGAATATTATTACTGTATTATTGCACAGTATTGTTATAGTGCAGCATTTTATTATTACTATATACTGTGCGTGCGTGCCGTTTTGTTTTATTTTATGTCTTTCTCTCCCATTGATCATTCATTTTGTGCATCTTAAAAGTATTTTATGCTGAGTAAAACGTTTTCTTTTATTTTTTAAAAACAGTAAAAGTTCAGTTTTTAATGTAAGAAACTGTAGTGTATAGTTGAGGAATGCTTTAAATCAGTTTAAAGGGTGTTTAACAGTGTCTAAAGGAATTATTGTCTAGGACATGCATACTTATTTCGCAATCAGTAATTTATTTTTTAAATTTTAAAATATTGCCCATTGTTTTTAAAAATTTGTAAAAAAATTGAAAATTCCAATTTTTTAAAATTTCTAAGGCTTTTTTGTTTTTGCACTTATGTAAAGAAAGTTTTTTGCTAAACGATCACAATAATCATCTCTAAAAATCTGATAATTCATTTGCTTATATATTTATTAGAAAATGTTCTGTGATTAATCATGTAAAAAATCGTAATTTGTTTTTCAAAAAATTGTTTTTAAAGGTATAACATGCTCTAAACACTTGAGTAATTTATAAAATGCTTATCCAATGCACAGTTTTGTTAAATATATTATCCTGACTGCAAAAAGTATTACTTTAAAGCTATATTTTTAATAGAAAAAAATCCTCAGGGATTTTAAGAACATGAAAACACAAAAAAAAAAAAAAAAAAAAAGGAACATCGAGAAAAAACAATTTAAAGTTTTTCTTTTGCACAAGAACACACACAGCGAGCATGACCTAAAACTACTCACAATTTTTTTTTAAAATATTTGAACTAAAACAATGAAACTTTTCCCCTGTGTTTAGAATAATTTTCAGTTTTGAAATTAGCAATATTTTTTTTTTTTTTTTTGATCGTTTGATCTTTTTTGAGGTACTGTAACCCCCCAAAGAAGCAATTCCTTGTTATTTTGTGAGATTTGGATTTTTTTTTTTCTACTTGATACTTTTTTTATACGGTCCCTACCGCATAGAAAAGATATGTTTTTAACTGTGAAGTGAAAACCATAGGCGTAGGAAGCGGGGGAGCTGGGGGAGCTTGAGCTCCCTCTATAATATTTCAGACCGGCTCAGCTCCCCCTAAAAAATTCTCACAGTATAGCTTTTTGCAGTACATTGTCTACCTCAAATCTGATTTCAAAAATGCGATCTACTTTTTCTAGGAATTTCCATATAATCACCGACAAAGAAAGGGGAGAGATGGAGGGGTTAGTATGATCAGTACTTTTGGGTTTCCCTCTTTTCAAACCTCTTGATTCCCGGAAGAAAAAAATTATTAAAGACAAGTTATCTACATAGGGCTGTTTTCCGCCCTCTCCACTTCGAGCTCGTCTTTCGCACGTGTACACATTACACTGTAGCGTAGCTCAGTTTAAATGTTCTTAGTTTTGCATGCCATTTGTATCTCACACTTTCGCTAAAAAGAGATAATTGTGAGTCAGTTTGGCATGGAAATATGAAGGTGTTCCAGACATGTATCAAAAAGAAGGTTTCTAAGGTAAACTTACTCAATTTTAGCTTTGCAGAAACTTATCTCATTTTAAGTTATCTGACCTCCCGGACGCTATTTAAAGAATTTCCAGCGAATCCTTTTAGATTCGTTGATTAAAATAAATTTTCAAAATATGACACGAAAGTGAACTAAAATACCGAGTGGTCATATAATATTTTTATGTAATGCAATTATCAAAAAAAAAAAAAAAGAAAGAAAGAAAGAAAAGGAAAAAAAAAGAAAAGAAAAGAAAAAAAAAATGCAGAGAGAGAGAAAAGAAAAAAGCCCAATGTACAAACATATTTATTTAGCATTTTTTATCCATCGTTTCTTTCTCTTTTTTATTTTTTTCATTTCTTCATAGAAAGTTCAGCCCCGACCAAAGAAAATTCTTTAGCGAGTACTCAAAAGATTAGCAATGTAGTTTTAGAACAAAAAATAGTTCTAAACTAATTTTCGAGGGATTATGATCGTATGTTTCGGGTGTTAAATTCCATGTTTCGATCAAAAGATACGATCAGATAGCGAAAATATCATTGTTCGATGGTCTATCGAAACCAAAAGTGATCTTCTGACAGGGGACATAGACTAAAAGCCTGAGATACAAATTCTTCGAACAAATTTTTAAAATTCTATAAAAGTTACATTTATTATTTTTGATTGTAAATATTGTCAGAAGAAACAACCTAAATAAGTGATATACCCAGAAATTACTTTTGCGGATACATATCATTACTGTGATTAAAAATAAAAAAAAAACACAATTTACAGAACTATCCCACGGTAAAAACTAAAAAAAAAAAACTTTTTATCCATTATTTTGTTATATCTAAAACCCTGAGGGATTAATTTTTTCATGAAGTTAAAAATTTGCAAAGATAAATATAATTTAAAGAATTCTAAGGTACTACGACACAGAAACAAAAATTCTCACTAATCAAAATCGGTGAAATCTTCATTAGAATATTAAAAAAAAAAAAAAAAAAAAAACTTTAATAATTGTAAACACTGTTACGATGTTAAAAACAGTGCGAGTTTATTGAAAACAAAATTTTTTTGAACATTTAGACTTTATGAAGTTACATTTATTCTTCTTTTTTGCTTTCTCAAAATTAAGGGTTTTTTTTGTCACAGCTATGTTTTCATGCTAAAAAAAATGCATGTGGAAGAGGACACTCGAGCACCCCTCTAAATATTTGAGGTTCTGGGAAACTTTTTCATATCCATTTTTACGATTAAAAATTTTCCTTTTCACTTATTATTGTTAGAAAAAAGCACCAACAATATTTCATAGTTTTTCTGAAGTAATTTTACTAACATTTATCTGAACTATACAACGAACATTTTATTTAAACACATTTCAGGCGCACTGTTTCTCTACTTATTCCTCTGTTTCTAGTTCTCATAAAAGAAAATCTTCTAAATGCTACGCTGCAGAAGCCCTCCCCTACCTCCTAAAATTTTAAAAAGCCTTGCAACATTTGTTTTTAGAGAGCGATTTCCTGAAAATTCCCGGAAGAGAACCCATGACTGAATACCTTGACCTCCACAATATGATAGATTATATAATATTCCCTTCAATTTCAAAACATTGCTATGCCTCTAACAATAACAAATATGATCTATCTCGAATAATTTTCGGAGAGCGACACCCGAAATTCTTCTTTCTGATATCAAAAAAGAAGGATGAAAATTCAGTTTTTAAAACTACAATTTCTAAAACTTTAAGGAGAAGGAATCTTTTCCAATAACCTCATTGAGGAACGCTCTCTAAGACTTCAGTTTCTAAAAAATTCCAGAGAGCCCTAGAACCTCCCCCTTTCCCTGACATCATTCAAGACTGTCTTCAATTGCGTTTTTAGAACTTCAATTTTGAAATATTGGGAAAGAGATGTAAATCGATCGAGGACAATCCCTGAGTCATATCATTTTTCCTATCGTCATAAATATGGTCTGAATTCGCGTTTTAAAGACATAAATTCGAAAATTTTCCAGGGAGGGCATTCCAACTTTTTCTCTCCTTAACACTACCAAAGACCGTCTAAAACTACGTTTTTAGAACTAAGATTTCAAAAATTTTCTGAGGCTAAAGTCCCAGGACACCCCTATTGATACGTGCGCATCTTCGAGAACTGACCGACCCATTTCCAAAAACCAGAAGTTTTATTACCTCATTCTCTCCATATACAATTGAGGCAGTGAGAAGCAAAAAGATGTAAGTGGCAAAATTAAAAATTTGGAGATAACCAGTTCAAATAGTAGAGGGACCTCTCCTCTGTCTTGGGGCAAGAGATTGTACTAATAGCCCTGGTAGGTGCTGCTGTACAGCATGATTTAGAAAAAAAAATTCAATGAAAGCCTACTTTATACACGTTTTACTCAAAACTTGAATGTCCACTTACATCCCTTTGCTTCTGACTGCCTGAATTTATATATTAGATATGATTGGAAACATTACTGGAAAAGAGAGAGGAAGACGAAAGGATCGACAATCATTTCAAATAAGAAAATTGTTTTCAAGTGCTCCAACCCCAAAAAAAATCTGGTGGTGCTACTGCTTCTGTCCCTTGAATCCCTATCATGAGCCCCAGCTCCCCCTACTTTTATATAGTTCCTACGCCTCTGGTGAAAACAACTTTTTATATCTACAGTCAACTCCCGCTACAACGCGATTCGACTTACGCGAAATGGCTACAACGCAGCGGCGTACGCAGACAAATCAGTTCGGGGGGGGGGGGGCTGAGCTCGAAAGTCTTTGAGCTGGGGGGGGGATACTTATGAACTGTAGCTAAGAAAAGTTCATGTATCGCTTTTCTGATATCAATACGAATGTAAGATTTCAAAAATACATCATAAAAAAAAACTTGTTCTTTATTATAATTTTTATAATTAATTTTGAAAATTTCGGGGGGGGGGGGCTGTAGCCCTATCAGCCCACCCCCTGGGTACGCCACTGCTACAACGCGAATTTTTCATGAATAACGAATTTTAGAGCAAACGCGAATTCTTTGCCCACAAAACGAATTTTTTAAGAAGAAATTATCAGCTTCGTTATTGGCTACTAAATATTGATTTCATGAATGTCATTACAATGTGTATTAATAACGAGGTCAGGAAGAGGATGTGTTGCCACAAATTGAAACGTTATAAAAGAAAAGGCGAAGCAACCGTATTTAAAAATATATTAGATAAGAATAACGATGTGATCATGGAGCATAAATCATCACTATCTTCATTTTTTAACTCTTAAATAGTGTTACTGTATCTACTTTACAGTACTGTTATAGTGCATCTTTTTAGTATTACTACGTGCTACGCGTACCGTGTTTTACCTCCGTGTGTCTTTCCCTCCCATTGGTCATTCATTTTGCGCATCTTAAAATAATTCGTGTTGAATAAAACAACATTTATATTTTAAATACAGTAAATGTTCAGTTCTATATGGGAAAAAAAATAGAGTATAGTTGAGGAATACTTTAGAGCAGTTTGAGGGGTGTTTTTAAGTGTCTAAAAAAATTTGGAATGCTTTAAAAAATTTGTATGCATATATTTTTCCACAACGCGAAATTTCGACTTACGCGATGAGTCTTGGAACGCATCCCTCGCGTAAGTCGGGACACGACTACTTGCAAAGTTTTCATCAATTTTTTTTCTTTTCTTTCTTTTTTTTAAAATATAATGCGGTCAAATCCACTGCATAAAACAGGTTTGCGTGAATTGTGAAAGCACTTCTTTTCGCGAGCCCTTATAGTTTTCGCAAAAATTTAAATTTCGCGAAATATTTTTATTTTTCACGAATTTTTCAACTTTTGATTCTGTTAACATGAAATTCGCGAAAATTTTAGCTCGCGAAATAACCGATGTCTTATATTTCTCGAAAAAAAGTGTTTTTACAAGTATAAAAAGCTTAAGAAACTTCAAACATTTCTCTTTAAACCTGCCCCACATAAACTTTGAACAACACAGAAAAAATTACAATTAGATACGGTTTTATTCAAAGATTCCATATTCATTACTGTAAGTACTGTAAACATTCAATAAGTCACATCACATCTGTTGCTGAAATCACAAAATATTCGTTATTTAACCAAATTTATATGCATCAAATTGGTCACTTTCATAAAACGCATGTCGGACATAAAGTGCAAAATCAAAAGGTCCACAAACAGAAAATCTAGGTCCAAAAGGGTACTTATACACTACTTACCATTACATAGATACCACAAATCCCCCCCCCCCTCCCGGGTGACAACCGCGCTAGGAATTCCACTACATAAGGATTTCCATTATTCAAGCTGAATTAACGTCTGTTGTGGAGATATCTTTTTGTCTGAAAAATTAATGTACTTTCTTTCTAAATTATTTGAAGAAACAAATATACAGGGTGTTTATAAAGTCTTACACTGATTAAAATGTATATATTATGTTTAAAAAAAAACTATTTAAGATTATATATATATATATATATATATATATATATATATATATATATATATATATATATATATATATATATATATATATATATATATATATATATATATATATATATATATATATATATATATATATATATATATATATATATATATATCGGTCAACTCCCCACAACCTTTGGTTTTATGCCAATTCTAATACGACAGTTTTCATCAACGTAAGAACTGTTATGACCAAACCCTTCCCTTACCTCTCAGATGGGTAAATTCTGGCAGCGCTAGTGCTTGACATGAAGATGAAAATCGTCTAAGTCTTCTCAGGACTGTGGGGGGAAAAAAAACTTTTCGAGATAAGGGTCAAGATCAAAAAAGAATTATGTACACATTTGATGTAGTTTTCTTAAAAATGATTTTTCTATATCCAGGGCTCGATTAACCTCTGAAATTAGGGGAAGCGCTTTCTCATTTTGGGATCCCCCACTTTTTTTTAGGGAAAATTTATCTGAACATTCTATGCACATTGTTACAACACTGACAAATGCTAAGTGGTTCAGCAGAACTTAGATTTAAATTTATTCCACTTTACCGACAGACAGAAATTTTGCTTATTACATATGTTGCACTTGAATTTTCAGAATCACTTAATCAGAATCATGTAATGTTTCTCACTTCACAAAGGAAATTAAATGTCATAAAAGTACACTGTAACAGAGTTGAATCAGATCCCATATTTGAATATCTAGCTCGTATCTACATTTTATCAAATGTGTCCTCACATTTAATAATTATTTAATTCTTTCGAACATTTTTGTTTAGCAAATTCTAATGTTTGCAATCGCTTTAAAAAATACAGTTGAAAGCAGAAACTGGAATTGTTAATCACAGTTTTACAGTGATATTTGAGCCCCCTAAAAATTCTGAGTGGAAGCTCAAGCTTCCCGAGTCGTTTGATCTCTTACCTTGAAGACCTCTTGCCTTGAGTAATCAGGCCCTGTCTATATCAGTGCAAGACTGTATAAGCATTCTGTACTGATGTATAACTACATTTTTTCTGAACTGATTTGAAGAAACAAATAAATTACACATATTTTCGCAGAATATAGTACTTTGAACTGAAAAATTAGTATTTCTTTCAAAATAAAAAGTAAATAATTCTTTTGAAAGAATTAAACAAGCCTATACCTCCTCGTATACAGACCCCGATTTTCTGATATCAGGTTTATTTGCCTCTTTGCTAGATTAGGATCCGAAATGTTTCAATCATGACTTCTTCTCAATTAGTACAATTTTCTAAAAATAAAATATGTCATTTTCAGGTAAAGGTAAAGCAAAACTACTGACACAAAGAAACTAACGAAATTCATATTCTTAACCTCCTCCCCCCCCCCCCCACACACTTGACACACACGCAACTATTCCATATGAACTAGATCAAAAAAACTGACGCGAATTTGTTCTTTTGACGATGTCGCTAAATTTATTTATGGGGCTGTCCACAAATGATGTTACGCTTTGAGGGGAAGGGGGTTATGAAATTTTGACAGATTGTGACAAGAATGATGGAGGGAGTAACAAAAAGTGTGGCAGCATGAATATTTCATGAAAATTTGCTTATGAAAAGCAGCGTGACGTGTGACAAAGGGAGGATAGGGGGTATGGTGAAGTGTGACAAAGAGGGGGAGGGTGTTAAAAACGTTGAAAAAAAGTGTGGAATCATTTGTGTGTGTGTGTGTGTGTGAACAGTCACTACCGAGTAGCTTTTTAGGCGCAAACCAAAATGCAGCTTGCTTAAGAAAACGGGAAAAACTGCGTTTGTGAAGTTTGTATATTTTTGCAAAACAATGAGTTTATATCGAAGCTTCTCATAATTTCATATTGCCTTTGCTGGGCGCTAGACCTTTCACTGAGGTTCAGCAGATTTTATGCGGCCCCTACAGGTTGAATGTTTAGTATCGCTCTCTTATAAATATGTCAACTGTTATGTCTTTGTAAATTCCAACTACTAATTGCTTTTTTAAATAAAAACTCTAAAACCTGGTTCATTTCTCTTTCCGACATGTATGAATGCAAAGGTAAAAGAAACAATTCAGGAAACTGAATTACAACGAAAATTCCCCCTATATGTAGAATTTTGGAGCCGAGTTCGGAAAAGAAGAATGTGTGAATAAATGTAACAATATTTTAGCAATATTTCGCGAAAATACTTATACAATGAAAATACTTAAATTTCATAAGAAACCGATTTTGTTTTTCCCCCCTAACAAATAAATAAATAAATAAATAAATTCATGTTAAAAATTAAAGATGAAACTTAAAAAATATATTCTATCTTAAAATGACAGCAATTTTTTTTTCCCATTTGTTACAGGCAGGGCTGTATTTCTAACAAAAGAAGTGTAGAGGCCCTATAGTTTTCACTCTTCAGAACATATTTTCATGCGGAAACAGCTTGGATTCCATCGGAATAAATGTAAAAGTTCAAGTCAAAAAAGAAGTGAAGGAGCTAAGCTCCTATGTAAATTAAGATCTGGTTACACGTTATGTTCGAAATTACTCCAACTGTTTTTAATAAGACCATTTTAAATAAATGTAAGAAGGCATTTCAAAACGTAGGGGAGTGTAGGGCAAAGTGAAAAGGTGAAATATTCACTCTGCGTTTAGCGCCACCTATCTGGTAATATTTTAACTATGTAGTAGCACGTGAAGTCTATTCCAATCGGGAAATATATCACCAAAGATTAAAGCATATGATAATACAGGCAATTTTCAAAAATTGATACTCATATTGTAATATTTTGCTGTAAGTCAAAAAATTTTTTTTTTGAAATTATAATTTGACCAAGTTTCTGTTATTAATATTTAAAATATTAATTGAGACTTTCTAATATACGGTACAGTATTTATTTAGTTAATATTAAACTTATTTGTATTGTAAATATTTTGCACAATTAGTCAAATACATGCAGGGCAAAGTGATATAGTTTATTTCGTTTATTCAATCAATCATTTACAAAACCACTTACTTATTCAATCATAAATTAATTCATCTACTTTCCTTCACTAAGTAATTCACTTATTTATTCATTTATTCTCCTATTTTATTATTCATTCGCACTTTTACTAATTCATTTATTTTCTTCAAATAGTAGTTATTTTTTGAATTAATTATTCATTTATTGTTTCATTATCTTTTCTTTTATTCATTCAACTTTTTATTTACTGACTCATTTGGCCAAATGTATTTTTCATAAACGAATAAAAAACATTTCACTAGAAAAACATTTTATTTTTCACTTTGTCCCATGAAAAATGAAAGTGAATATTTTCCACTTTGGGGGTTTTGAAGAAGCAAATTTACTGCCAAAAAATACTGTTTCAGTGCCAGTTTTATTACAAAATACAATGCTCTTTCGTTATGTACTGTGATTTTCGAAACAAATTTCCAAATGTTCATTTTGAAAAAGCTCAGTCATCTTAACTATTTCACGTTGCCCCACATTCCCCGAAGGGTAACGTTCACGTCAAATCAATAAATAAAAAAAGAAAGAAGATTTTTTTTTTTTTTTTGATCTCACCATTTCTGATTTTAACGAAAATTGGTGTGGGGGACACATATGACAAGATAAGTTATCCTGCCAATTTTTAGAATTCTACTTCAATATTTTTACAAAATACAGGGCTGTTAAAAAAAACTGAAAAGAACGAAAAAAAAAAACGAAAATTTGTGACATTTAAATGACTGTAACTTCTCTCCTATATTATAGTAGAATAAAAATTCAAAAAACATTGTAAAGCTAAAGAATAGAGCGTTCTATTGATACAAAACATAACTTTCTTACGACAGGTTTAAGATTCAAGGTCATTCACCGTGACTTTTGACCTTGAATATCTCAAAACATGCCCCCTTAGAATTTCTTCAAAAAATATATACAGTGACTCCCAAAAGTGTTCGTACACTTTGAAGTTTTTTAGTAAAACCAAAATAACTCGAAACAGAATTTGAATATGGAGTCCAATATTTTTTCACATCATTCCTATGTCATTCTAAATACAACCCATTGGTTTTTTCAAAAAAATATTAACGGATCTTCTTTTTGAAATGGGTCAGAAAACGAAGAGACAGAGAAATACCACGCCACAAAAGTCATCGTACACTCAAATATTTTCGAATAAATTCATGATTAAAATTATCATATGCCGTTTTATTATTATTTTTGCATTGTGTTGACCCTTATAAGTCATTTGGCTTAAATTTTTTGTTTAATTATTTCTTAATATTGTGCTTACTGCTATAAAATCGCTGGTATTCGTAAAAAACCGCAAACACCATTCAAAATTCGAATTTGTTTCCCACAGTTGCGGTAAATTGGTTTGAAATGACTCTAAATTAGTTAATTTATTTGTTTGTATAGTAGATTGCTTGATAAAATGCTTTAAGCAAAGGAATCGGACCGAAAACAAGGTAAGAAAAGGTCAACCGGCAAAAGTTGACAAAACGTGATCACAGATTTAAAGTTCAAAAAATTATAAAAAAAATACACATTTGAGTGCTGTAGAAGTTTTTACAGAGTTAAAAGAAAAATTTTACGTTTAATTTTCACCTAAAATTTTTCGCCAAGTTCTCTGATTAGCTGGATTAAATGGGGCCTCTTCCCGCAGAAATTTTCTTGTTCGCACGAAAAACACAAACATTACGCTTTTCGTCGCAAAATCAAGGATAGATAAGCTAAAAACGTTTTAGAATTATGTCTTGTTTACAGATAAAAATGAATTCAACATTTTTGGTTAAATTGTTGCATAATTGTAAGTAGAAGAAAAAATTAGGAACTTAATCTTAAGAACTTAGTTGTATCAGTTAAGCACGACGGTGGAGGTGTTCTAGTGTGAGGGTGCATATCAGCATCAGGACTTGTTAGTTTGGAATTTTTTGATGAAATAATGAATCATACTGTTCCTTTAAATATTTTAAAAACCAATTTTGAACTCTTAATCAAAAATTTGGTTATTGGAAACAACTTCGTTTTTTTATCAAGATAACGATATGAAGCACTCGGTTTTCAACGTTTGCGTCTAGGGCCTCAAAAATCGTCCTAAAATTCAGAAAAAAACCCCTCAATCTCCAGATTTGAACTTAATGTAACGTATTTAGAGATATCTATAGGCTAGATTAGGAAAATACGGCTTTAAAACGAAAATAGAGCTAGAAACAGTAAGACTCGAAGTATGGTTGAACACTTACTCAGAAATTACGCAAAAAAAAAAAAAAAAAAAAAAAAAAAAAAAAGAAAGAAAAAGATTGAAATCTATTCCCAGACGTTTAAAAGGTGTTATGAATAGTGTATGATATTCTACTAATTAATAACTTAATAAAAAGTTAGATTATTCAATAATAAATAGACATTTTATAAAGTGTACGAAGACTTTTGTGACATAGAATTTCCGGCACTTTTTGGTTTTTGATTTTTTAAAAATTAAGTTTTAATATTTTTTAAAAACTTTTCATGTAGTTTTGGTAAAAATTAATCATAGATCTTATAATTAAATACCTATTCCGAAATATTAATTCTAACCAATGGATTGGGGCCTATTTCGCTGAAATTCGTAGGTGTACGAAGACTTTTGGGAGCCACTGTATTTTATAGCTCTAACACTATACTTCCACTACACCAAAACTTAGACTAGGATCGCATTGGCAAGGCGCAAGGTACAGAAAAAAAATCAAGAATGATCACATGTTTTACATTGTGGAATTCCATATGTAAGATCAGTCACCTTGACCTCCTCACCATTTCCGATTTTAATGATATTTCGTGTGAAGGGCACATGCGACAAGATAAGTAATCCTGTTAATTTTCAGAACTTTACTTCAAAAATGTTACGAAATACAGGGCTGTTAAAAACTTTAATGGTGCAAAATAAACGGAAAGTTGTGACATGCAAATGACTAACTTCTATCCTAATTACAGTAGAATAAAAATTTGAAAACCATTGTAAAGTTAAAGAACAGAGCTTTCTATTAGTATAAAACATGGCTTTCTCATGACAGGTTTCAGATTTAAAGGCATTAAATTTAACATTTGACCTTGAATATCTCAAAACACACCCCCTTAGAATTTTTCTAAAAAAATATATTTTATAGCTCCAACACTGTTTTTCCTTTCACAAACATTTAGGCTGGGATCGCAATGGCAAGGGACTGCAAAAAATCAGAAATGTTTTGTATTTTTGTTTCATGTTTTACATTGATTCCGTCCAAATATTATTGTTTTAATTTATTGTTTTAATTGTGTTAATAATATGTATATTTTTAAAGAAATTCCAAGGTGGCGTGTTTTTGGACATTCAAGGTCAAAATTCACGGTGAATTGAACCATGGTGAATACTTGAAAACGTTCACACCGCTGACGCATGGTGAACCTTGAAGCTTAAACCTGTCGTGAGAAAACCATGTTTTATACCAATAGAAAGCTCTATTCTTTAACTTTACAATGGTTTTTAAGTTTTTATTCTACTGTAATTAGGATAGCAGTTACAGTCATTTGCATGTCACGACTTTCCGTTTATTTTGTATTTTTAAAGTTTTTAACAACCCGGTATTTTATAACATTTTCGAAGTAGAGTTCTAAAAATCGGCAGGATTACTTATCTTGTCGCATGTGTCCTTCACACTAAATTTCATTAAAATCAGAAATGGTGAGGCGAACAAGAAGGAGACTGACCTGATATGAAATTCCATAATGTAAAACATGTGAACCTTCTTGATTTTTTTTTTTTTTTTTTTTCAGTACTTTGCCATTGCGATCCCAATCTAAGTTTTGGTGTAGTGGGAGAATAGTGTCAGAGCTATAATATATATTTTTTTAAAGAAATTCTAAGGGGGCATGTTTTGAGATATTCAAGGTCAAAAGTCTCGGTGAATGACCTTGAAACTTAAACCTGTCGTAAGTAAGTCATGTTTTGTATCAATAGAAAGCTCTATTCTTTAGCTTTACAGTTTCTTCTTTTTTTTTTTTTAATTTTTATTCTGCTATAGTTAGGAGAGAGATTACAGTGATTTGAATATCACAACTTTTCATTTTTTTCGTACTTTTTCAGTTTTTTAACAGCCCCGTATTTCGTAAAATTTTTGGGTAGAATTCTCAAAACTATCAAGATTACTTATCTTGTCATATGTGTCCCTCAAATCAAATGTCGTTAAAATCGGAGATGGTGAGGTCAAGAAGGTGATTGATCTGACATGGAATGCCCCGAAGTGTATAAACGTAGGCGCCTGATTTTAAGCAAATAATATTGAAATCACAACCCTTTCTTCCAGGGCCAAAGATTGCTAGGGTGGGCCCCTTGTCAGTTATGTCACCAAGCCCCTCCCCCAACCCTAAAAAAAGAAAACAAAGAAAAAAAAAGAAAAGAAAAGGAGGAGAGGAAAAAAAGAAAAGGGGAAGAAAAAAAGGGGGGAGGAAATATCTGCTTACTAAAAAACAATTAACTTTATTTTAAGTGCCACAACAATAAATACAAAAAGAGAAAATTTTACTTATTCTTAACGTTTTCTCTTATTCGGAGATTCCCCTCCCCCTTTCTTTCTTCCTTTCCTTTTTTTTTTCATTCCTTCTTTTCTTTCTTTCATTTTTTGGGTTAGTGTCACCGCAGCCCCCCACCCATAAGGCCTGGGCCCTTAGTTTCCGACTAGGCTCACATGGCCTCTCGTCGGACTTGCTTCTTTACGTAGGAAAATTGATTCATTTTTTAATTGCAACCAAACACTACATTCTACGTTCTACTTACATTCTATTTACCGAAGATATTTTTAACGCTTCTTCCAGCGTATTTCACGCAGTGGAAATCGGAATGGGGTAGCTTCCAAAAATTTAAAAGTATTTTTTTCTGAAAGAGCATGTTTAAAATCGTAGGATCTGACCATTTTTTAAATAATTTGCTTAAGTTTAATATGTTTGAAAAAAAAAAAAAAATACTTAAACCGGTGTGCTTTCATTGTTTATATTTCTGCCGATGACATCACAAATGATGAAATGCCATTCAGTGTGGCCCATAGACCAATAATAAGAGTAGACTGAGCTATAGCAACCCTTTTGCTGCTCATAAACCAAACCATGTGACTGGTGGATATCCTAGCAACAGCGGGCGTTGATCGTAGGACGATCAACGCGAACGAGAAATGAAATAAATAGAATTGATGAAACACGGAAGAATGATCTTTTATGGAGTCTGATTTGTAAATTTGTTATTCTAAGTTGTAAATATTTTGTTAATATAGTGAGTTTTTCGTTTAGATAGTATTGTGCATTTTCTTTATTCAATTTTAATAACTCTCTAAGCAATTGAAGATGCAAGTGCCCAAAAAAGAATCGGCAAACGGTAAGATTTTTACCTACAAATTCAATTCAATACCGATTAGTACATTTTTGCGTTAACGCAAAACGTTTACGCCATTACGTTTACGACTACGCTGATGTAGTAGTTCCGAATGAAATTAAAGTTACTGAAAACTGCGATCAAAAAATATTTTCTAATGTCAAAATAATGCATAACTAAAAGAAAAATAGTTCAATCATCTCTGCACCTGGGAAAAAAATTATAATAAAAACACATTAATCCTGCCAGCTGGCAACCATGCCGCCAAAGTTTTCGCCGAGCCTTCCACCAGTCACATGATGTATCCATGAACCAATTTTTTCATCAGCAAGTCTGAGGAAGCTCAGTCTACTCTTATTATTAGTCTATGGTGTGGTGTGGTCATTCACACAGCAAAATATTTAATTCGCATCATTACTCACGTGTGTTGGCAACGATATGGTTGATAGCAAGAGTAGAGCGCAATGTTTAATTCGCTTCTTGATTATCATAACGTGGAAACGCTGTAGAAAGATGCGCCAAAATGCATCATTTGTGACGTCATCAAGACCACGCCTTGTTTGAAAAATCGGACATTATAACAAATTAATTAAAAAATAACTGTTGGGAAGATTAAAGTATTTTCTGGGCCCATGTTATTATTTTTGCGTATTCTATCAATTTCAGTGACTAAAAGTTGTACTTTTGACTGAAGGAAACAACCTCATTATGCCACAAAAATTATGTCAAACGCATTATTACGCTTTTATATTTTAAATAGAATTTAGCATAAAGTAAAACGGTGGAGAGGGAGAAGCATAAAAAACTTTTAAAATGTTAAATTTAAATATTTTTTATATATTTAATACAAAATTACAAACAATAAAAATCAAAATAATACGCAAGAACACAACTCATCTCTTCCGGCCATCTTCCATTACATCCGAAAAAAATTTGTTTTTGTAAAGTTGA
Source organism: Uloborus diversus (assembly GCF_026930045.1). Classification (NCBI taxonomy): domain Eukaryota; kingdom Metazoa; phylum Arthropoda; class Arachnida; order Araneae; family Uloboridae; genus Uloborus; species Uloborus diversus. The sequence continues at coordinate 83,492,244 of NC_072736.1, forward strand.
TTTTCACGGTTTTCACTGTTTTTGTAAATTTTACTCCTCCAAAACGAATTTCACTCCCCTAAAAAAGGTCAAAAAGTATTTTCACGATTCTAATGTTGAATTAAAAATTGATTCTATGTGCTGTTAATTAAAATTGCACTGATTTGAGTACCACCTATAATTAGAAATCAAATCCCCCTTCTTCCTTCAGCCTAATTGCAACCGCCTACGTCCCAAGGGAGAAATTAGCTCTTCTGACTTTTCCCCTTTTCCCACCTTTTTGAGTTTAGACTTTTCGAGAGGGGAGTTGGATGACATCTCGTGGAACCTGTTGACTCCGCCTTTGTCAATGCTTCGGGTGGATATCTTTATGTGATGACAATAGTCCATACAGGTGCTTTACATCATTGGACAGTAACTTCTGGGTGACGGCTGCTATTGGCTTAAAAGTATTAATTGCCCAAGGTAGCGTAACTTCATGCAAATTGAGTCATGGTCATTTTCCTCCAATTTATTTTATCTCACATTTCACGTAAATGTTGTGTGCGAATGAAGTGATATTTTCTTGCTGATAACAATTTTTCATGACTGACGTATTTATCAGTAAAGTCCTTTACTGACGAAGTTTTGATTTAGTATTTTTATTGTCTCTCAAGAAACTGCGATGAATCATCCGAAAGAATTCTCGAGCAATTCTGATGCTCACACGTTTCCCGGAATGAACTATTATGGAGATTACGATGAATATGAACAACGCAACTCTTACAGTAACGATTACACCCATTGCAATCAGTTTTGCGACGATGATAATCGCAAATTATCCAACTTTCTTAGATACTCGTTGCTGGATGAAATACCACCAATAATGAACAACGATCGAAAATACGAAATCGATGGAAGCCCCAAGAAATATAGCGTTGAGCATAAATCTTCTAATCATCAAGATAGAACAGAATATTTCGAAAAGTCATCATCGGATTATTTCTCCGAAGAATGTTCCAGAAGCAGTCCAATTTCTGAAGGGAATTACCAGCCCTGGAGTTCTTCTGATAACTTTATCTCTGAAGATCGCTATACAAGAGAACAGAGAGAATATCCGAATTACTGCCACGTTCCTTTCTATTCGAGTTCAAGTGCAAATTTGAGTGTTTCCACTTCCAATCAATACAGTGATCCATCCACTTCCAATGGTAATTCGTCTCCTACTGCGCAATATTCAAATGAATTTGATTCGAATCGCAACTTCGAAAGTGGGTTTTTAGAAACCAATATCGTTCAAAATTCTGCAAATGCTTCTTACCAGACCAACTTTAATAGAGACTATCAAATAACGTGTACAACGAATACCAACTGTTGTCCAACTTTTAAATGCCAATGTGACTTTTGCTGCTCTTCCGCCCCGTCAAATGAAACTGTTGCACCAATGGACTCATCAACAATGACAAACTCTTGCTACAGCAATAATGAATCCTATCGTCAAGTTACCGCCCGCGACGTTTCTCGTAGAAAAATCAGCATATCATCCGTTTCGAAATGTTTCAAAATGGATAGAGAAACTAAGCAAAAATGTTTAAAAGATGTACGCAAAAGGCGACTACAAAGGAGGAAGGTTACAGTTGATAAAATTTTAAAACTTTCTCCCAAAAGTCTTGCATGTTTAAAAGAAAAACAGAGATCAGCGGAACTAGAAATAGCTCTACAACAGCTCTTCGACAAAATACCTTCGAGTATAAGAAAAGAACACCGGATGTCGAAAATAACAACTCTAAAGCTAGCAATTAACTACATTTATGAACTTGAAAATAGTTTATTAGGTTATGATACTATTAATTGCAATTCAACCGATTATGATACTGCTAATTGCATTTCAATCGATTATGATGCACCGAGTTACTAAAGCAGCCAATCCTCCATCGTTATTGACTTTCAGTGATTTGTGGATATTGAGTTATTAAAAACATTAAACAAAATGCGTTGAATCTCCCCAGCAATGTAAGTAAAATTTCTGACATAAAAAGTAATGTTTACAAACTATCTACAATGTGAAGCAAAATATTTAGTTCATAGATCTTAGCCTAATATTACATCATTGTTCAATTTCCTTAAATTTGGTTGTTTTTGTCAATTACTTAAAAAGCACTCATTTTCGATGTCCGTAATTTTCGCGAAAATGAAGATAATAGTTGTTTCGGCGAACTGAAAATTTCGCGAATTTTATATGAAAAGAACCGAGATAAAATATTTCGCCTGGCTTACATTTTCGCGATTACGCCCCAGGCTCGCGAAAACTAAAGCCTTGCGAAAACAAGTGCTTTTTCAGTATATATAATCATTAAAATGCTTTTGTACACTGTAAAAAAAATCCGGAAACGTTTCTGAGTATATCGTGCAGCTGTGGTTCATGAAAGTTTCAAAAACGTTTCTGAGTATTTCGGAATCCTCTTTCTGTAATGTCCAGAAACGTGTCTGAGTATTTCGGAATCCTCTTTCTGTAATGTCCAGAAACGTGTCTGAGTATTTCGGAATCCTCTTTCTATAATTTTCAGAAACGTTTCTGAGTATTTCGGAATCCTCTTTCCGTAATTTCCAGAAATGTTTCTGAGTATTCTGTGCAGCTGTGGTTCATGAAAGTTTCGAAAACGTTTCCGAGTATTTCGGAATTCTGCAAACAATTTTCAAAAACGTTTCCGAGAATTTCGGAATCCTTTTTCCGTGATTTTTTCTAAAACATAATTCTTTATTATAGTATTGCATACCATATCAGTTTCAATTCTTTCATATCTAAGAGCAATAATACAAGCAATTTTAGAATTATTCGTGGATTTTTTTTTTTTTGGAATTTCTAATGACAAATAGCATGGTTAACAGCATAACATATGCACAGTTATAAATTTTTGAAAAATTATGAAATAATCTAGTAGTTTCATTCCTAATCACAAAATCGTCGGGGAATTGGAGTGGGGGTACCTTCTGAAAAGTGGGGATTGTTTGTTAAACAATCTTAAACTTCAGTTTTTCTCTCAATATTTTTAAGACAAAACTATCAACATATTGTATTTTTAATGCAGAACTTAAAAACATATCTTGTATCAAACTTGATAGCTTTTATCTTCGGATAAAATTTGACAGGACTTACCTACCCTTCGCGTTCCGGAATTCGTTCACCTCAAGTCAATTTCTCTGACGAACAAAGTGTACCGAAAAGTACCAACAGAGAAATTGATGAATTTAAATATGACACCAAGTCCCCCTGCTGGAACCATTCGGGTTGATTCTTCTGTTCTTGCCCTTTTCCAGCTCATCACAAATATAAATACTTATTCAAAATAGGTTACTGATTTTATTTTTACAGTGTGCGCAAAATGCATTATATATTTTATTTATTAAAACATTGAACTCTATTACATGATTATTCCATTTCATATATACGAGAATAACCCCTCCCCCACCATAAAAGTGATGGTGCACCCATAAAATGCTATGAAGCGCCCACCCCCCCTTGAAAAAGCAACATCATATACATTATAAATCAAAGTATCACATACATTATAAATCAAAGTATCATATAAATTATAAGTCAAATACTTTAATATGGTGTAAAAATACAAAATTATTTTATTAAGTCTTTTTTTTTCTTTTTTTTTTTTTTTTTTTTTTTTTTTGCTTTTGGTAAAATTGAGGCTCGTAAAACGAAAAAAATGAAGACACTTTTAAATACATATATGTATCTATTTGTTAAATAAATTAATACACATTTAACTAATTTAAAGCGTTTCGCTAATGCAAATATTTAAAGAGATATCGTCATTTAGATAATACTGAAGCACTATGTTCCTAATTACAAGAGATAGTTTTTTTTTTTTTTTTACTTCATACAATCTAGCTACACTGTTTACAAGAGAATGAAAACATGCAACCTTAAAGACGAACTATCAAACCTGACAATTTGCATATTATAACATTTAATTCATAATGCTTGATACATAGCCAAATATTAACTGAGATTGACACATAAAAACAAAGTACACAATAACACATATTTAAATTTTTTTATAATCTTCAATTCATAAATTTTACAGAATAAAACTAGACACACTTGCACTTTAAATATGTGTTCTATGTAATGTAAAATATTTTCAAATTGCAATAGTTCACAACGAAAAAATAATACTGAAGAAAATAGTTTTTTTTTAACGAGATTTATATGAACTAAATCTCTTTAAAGTAATAGAGTTGCAAAGCGACTTACCTATTCGTCGGTGGTGGTCTTTCGCAGGCTTTGGTCACCAAAAAGGTGATTTTTATGACAGAATAAAATTCTGCCAACAAAAATTACCCATTTGGTAGAAAGAAGAAAAGTATCCAAGAAAAAAGTAAATTACCTACACAAGTTATGCGACGCAATGAATTTACATGGCGTCCTCTCGGTAGTTATTTGGTTTTCAATTTCAGTTTGTATTCCTTCCGCGAGCATGCGTCGAGAATTTGCACTTAGTACTTAAAAATAAGTGACATAGCTTCAAATTCAATCTTATGACGATACATATGCAAGAAAATATAAGACTTTAGAATTATCTTCAGTGAATTCATGCGAGGAACAAAACTTCTACTAATCCCCTTGATGAGTGTTACTTCGCATACATGAGTCAGCACTTGTTTTCATTGCGTGCTTTCGAAAGTTTCAGTTTAGATTTGCTGCTGGACTATAAAATTGCGAGCTGCGCATGCGTCGACTCTTACTTTCTTGCTATACGGGAAACGTTTTTGATTATAGCAGAAAACTGCGGAGGGCGTACGAATCTGTGTATTACGGAAAACTTTTTTATATATTCAGAGAGTTTTCCGAGATTTTTTACAGTGTAGGTGCTTAGTAAATGCAATTTTAATTTTTGAACAGGGCTGATTTTCGTAACATTTATTACAAAATGTGATAATTGTATTATTTTACTTCAGTAAACATAAATTATTTATTTTCGCAACTACGTTTCATATTTGAATAATTAATAAATAGGAATTTATGTTACTAAATTCAAGCGCAATCAGAGTGAGAAATCACATTTTTGAAGAAAAAAAAACTCTTATTTTCAATTTTTTTTTAAAGTTATTTTTAGTGATTAATTGAACAAAAACATAAGCTTCTAATTCAGAAATTTTGCTACTAAATTGCAACGTTAAAGCGAAGTCAGAATGTTTTGAGATACGATTAAATATTTAATTGTCAAACTGTATCTTGAAGTTATAAGTTATGTATTCTTACTATTTCATTTTTTTCCTGCATATTTCTTATGATTTCAGATGTTTGAAACCTATATTTGAGTTTTTAATTTATACAAAATGTATACATATTTCTTACAAAAAATATTTTGGTGATAAAATTCATATACATGAATGTATAAAACAGGAGCTAAGACATGGTTAGAATTTCGAATGCAAACAATTTTTAAGCATTGCTTTCAGTTTTTAATTCTTATCATAACTTATCCATAATAAAAATGTATCAAAAAGCAGAAACTCTAGCAATTTGGATTTTTTTTTATTTTGGCAGTAATTGAGTGTACCGGTATTAAGTAGAATAGAGTGTTGAAATTTGTAACATAGCTTCATATTTTTGTCTCTGTTATTAAATTAATGAAATATTTTAACTGTTATATAAAATATTTTAATTAAGTTCATGATCTATTTAAGCTTTTTGTATGAGTTTTTGCTCATTTGATATCAGCCAGTTTTCTCAATCTTAAATTATCATTTGCATTGTTTTGAAGTGATTATGTATTTTATCTGAATATGATCGATGTGTATTTTTTGAATTTGGGGCTGTCCATAAACCATGACACTTTCTTCTTCAAAAATGTTGACCCCCTCTCTCCTTTGTTGCAAAGTCTCACTTTGCCTTAACCCTTCCCCGCCTGTCACACTATTTTTCATAAACGTGTTACACGTCTTCTCTTGTTACCCCTCCCTCTCCCGGTCACAATTTCACAAACCCCTTTTTAAGTGTGACATCATCTGTGTACAGTCCCTTTTAAAATTTTTAAACTGAATAATATGAATTCCAGTTATTAAAAGATTACACATTCATAAATTATGTTAGAGTAGCTGAAGTTGAGATCAAATGTTAAATAATTAATCAGAATCTTCTGAATTATCGATACGTTGCAAAAATTTTTAAATACAAGTAGTTAAAACTTCATATTTTTCAGTATATTTTGTTTCATATGCTAGGACAGGTCTTTAACTATTGAACTACATTTAACCAAACAAATGGATCGTTCGGTGGACAACTATTTATTTAATTTTTTCTTGTTTCAATTGTATTTAGTTAGGAAAATATCAATTTATTGCATTTTTTATTGCTAGAATTTCTGATATAATGTGAATTAAATAACTGTATAGTTGATACCTCGTTTTTAAAATCTACCATTCAAACTGTTGAATTAAAACAATAGAAGTTAACTGTATTCAAAATAAATCTTGAAAAAGCCTCTTTTAATATATAATTGTTTGTTCGATTAATTGTTATGTTCCATGTTATTAATTTGTTCATTTACTGCGAGGAATATTGACAATTTTAAAGGAATATCAACTCAAGCAGCTTAAAGGTTATAAGTTCATAAATATTGTGAGTGTAGCTTAAGCTGAGATAACCGATAACATTTTTTATATGTTAAATGTAAGTCGAGACTTTATTCAATTACAAATTCAAGTTTCTTAAAGTCATCTTCATATTAATGGTTGCGATTGAATTTATCTACACATTCCAATGTCAGAGTTAAAAACAGCACGCAAATAAATCCTATGAAAATAAAATATTTTTCAATTTTTATTTCATTTATTTATATTTCTTTGCATTTTAATAAATTAGGTAATTTGCAATTTATATCATATTTCAATGTTAGAGAAATTCTGACATAATATCAGACTAAATAATTTTAGCTCATATTTCATTTTAAAACCCAACACCATATAAATATTTAACGACTTAAACTCAATAAAAATCAATTATTCTTAATAAAATCCAGATATTTGTTGCATTTTGAATATTCTGCTTGTTAAATTATTATTTGTTATGTTTCATGTTATTTATTTATTTATTGATATTTTTCTTTATCAAAAACTTAAAGTTTGAACGTTTTAAAAAAGGTTAGTAAAGACTATGTCTTTGATTTTTCCTTTGAAAAGTGCAGTTTTGATTTGCACGAATTTCATGTTCCATGTATTATAAAATGAAGACTTTGTAAAATAAAGATATGTTTTCAAAAAAAATTACGTCTTAATTTAGTTTATTATATTTAGACTAATAGCATTTTCGTGTATGTGCAAGCATAAATTTAAATACGCTTAGCGCAGATATTTTTTATGACATCGATAAAGCATTTTAATTTTTCAATATAATTTGTTATTTGACATTGATGCACATGCTTTTTTTTTTTGTGATACAATATATATATTTTTTAATTCCATAGAACGCAGATAATTTGCCCAGTTTCGGCTTGCTTTAATCCGAAAGAGCATTTATGCAATATCATATTGCTCATAACAGACAACTGAATAAACTTGTGACTGCAGTGCAGTTATCTACACCTTTGACTGCACTTAAGATTTTCACTTTTTATTATATCATCATTATTATTTCTGTACTTACACGGCCCATAAACGAGACAACACCAAGACAGCTAACGATATAACAACTTCGTGTTTAATTTTATTTAAATACCTGATGATTGAATATTTTCTCCAAATTAAACTGAAATTTTAATAAATGAAAAATAAAGGTAATAAAAGAGCTTTATCAAAGCACAACTTATATGCAACAAGTGAACTTATCGCATTGATGAGCTTGAAAATATAAGGGATCATAGGAGTAATGATTAGTTCCTATTTGTGCTTTCCTTTTACGTCGATTATTTATTCTACATTAATGCACTAAAAAACACTTTTTCCTTGTATTGAAATTATTGGTGCATTGTAAGGTGCAGTGGCGCACACAAGAATTCTGCAAGGGGAGGGTCCAAGGTCGAAGCCTAAATCTCATAGCATACCCCAATCCAATATGCCGTCAAACATAGACTTGATTTTATCGATTCTCTAAAACGAAAAACAGCAAAAATAAACTATTGAATAAATATTTATTATTTAATGAAATATACTTAAAAATTACCAAAAAGCAAAATAATTTACGCAATGACTTTTCTTAAAATTAAAAATGGATTCAGATAAGTAAATTCATCGTTGAAGAAGCACCATATGATTATAGAAATCATTAGACTCTCATTTTAATCTGTAATTACAAAATTTTTCCATGGTTATTACTTATTAGTGCTCTTCTTATAGGCTATTCGTTACAGGAAAAGTGCACTATAATTTTAAGAATCTTTTAACATGAGGATTTTATTTTTTCACTTATTAGAATTAAAATTAGTGTTCCTTTGCTAGAAATGTTTTTCGTACAAAATACACAGAATCGTAATAAATCTCAGAAAAAAGTAAGACCGATGGGAAGGGTCCGGACCCCTTGGACTCCTCCCTTGTTTGCGCCACTGGTAAGGTGATAATACATTCGAAATTCGAGACTCTTTGGCAGGGCCGGACTGGCCAATCGGGCGATCGCCCGAAGGGCCGGTGGGTCGCTGGGCTGGTAGCGATTTGTGGTTAAGCTCCCCACTTTTTTTTTTTTTTTACTTGCAGCACTCTCTTAATAAATACAAATTTGAAAGAACATCAAATTTGGTGGTCCCGGTGCCTGGCCTACGTTTAATAGAGCCTTGGGACCTTGAGAGGCAACCAGGCACTGGATATAGGTTTAATACCAGAAGTGCTTACCATAAGGTATTTTTTGAGTGTACTCAGGACCGCGGTGAGCAAAGGTGGGGGCCCTGCCTGTTGATTTTCGAGTCTCCTATGCGATTCCGATGCAGGCCCCTATAGTTGCCAACTAGGCTGAGATGGCCTCTCGACGGGCCTGAGTGTACTTCAGGCCCGTCTTCAAAGGGGTGTAGAGAGTGATCCCTCCCCCCTTCTTTAGAATTCCATTCTAATTACATTTTAGTAATGCACAAAAAAAGAAGGCCATCACAGTGTTAAGAAATTAGAATAGTAATAATAAATGAACTAATTGAATAAAAGTAACAAAAAGTATTTATTCTGCAAAATTTTAAAATATAGCGTAATCTTAAAATAGAATCATCCAAAATACTTTAATATTAAAGTAACCTAACTAAAGGTTACCAAATGTACGTTTAAAATTTTTCAATGATAGAAAAATAGTATATAGTGTAAACTCGTGGCAAGCTTCAGTTTAAAAAAAAATGAATAGATTAATAAAATTAATAGCTTCATAGGGGCCTCTGACATATTTACACCTTTAATAGTTTACATTCAATATCATCACGAAAATCACAGCTAAATGAAAAAAAGAAAAGAAACTGGAACCACCGAAATATATTTTTAATAGAAAAAAAAGTTCAAATACAGTGGGAGAGTTTTAAAATATTGCACTAAGTATGCACCCCAGTTGATCAAACTGTTTAAATGTTTAAAAAAAAATTTTAATCGAGAGATTCAGGAGGTATGCTATTGAAAAGTTTAAAAAGTTGAAAAAATACCTAAGGTATCATTTGCTAAGTCAGTCCAAAATGTTAAAAGTTCTTTTAATTGGGGCCGTACACAGCTTTGTACTCCAAATAGATGCAAAGCAGTCCAATGGCTTTGAAGAGGAAAAACTGAGGGTGGGTTTTCCACTACGGTTTTAACCATAATTTTTATGGAAGAGCCTTTGAACCCCCTCTAGTCATAACATCATTGCAGATCATCTACAAGAGTGCTTCTCCAAATACCTGACATTTTCAATCACAAATATCTTCTATCTATCTATCTTCTATCTTCTATACATATAATAAAACAAGATGTTTGTGTGTGTGTGTGTGTGTGTGTGTGTGTGTGTGTGTGTGTTTGTGGCGCGCATCCTGGGAAAACGGTAAGGCCTAGAAAGATGAAATTTGGTACACAGGTGCAGTTTTTGCTGAAAATGTGCACCTCGGGCTTCGATTTTTGATATTTTGATTAGAAAAAAAGTTATTTAATGTTTTATGTTATTTTTGGCACTTTTTAGTACTTTTGACCTCACAGATCCCGAACCAATCGCGCCAGACGAATATTTTTTGTACTATTGTGTAGGAAATTTAATTTTAAATATGATGAATGAAAAAATTTTGAAGATAGAGCAATTTTTGTATTTTTTATAGATTTTTGAAAAAACCTTTATTTTACATCTTTTTCTGGGTTTAGTTTTTTTCGAAACCCATCCTGCGACAAGTATTGAACCCTCAATTCTAAAATTTTAGTTGGTAATAGTAAAAACATTCCGCCCCCTTCAGAAGAAAAAAATTTGGAAAAATACGCAATAGTTTTTTTTTTACAATTTTTTTAATGGCAGAACACAACGCGCGCTGTTCGCTTGCCGGCTGAGTTCCGAGTTTACCTCATCACGTGATCCAACTGAAATCGTTTGCCTTCTCTTCACCTTTTTTTTTTTTTTTGCAAGCGCTACTTTTTGAACACTACGGGGAACATAGAGCTTTTATTTCTGAGGGCTATTTTGATTAAATAAATAAAGTCCGCGATTTTTTGCATGATCTTCGTTTCTGTTACGAATTGGCGGTTAGGTTAGGTAGATACAGAGATAGATAGGGGTTGAGTGGACAAAAAATGTTTTTGTTTTCGAATTAATACTTATATAAATAAAAAAAGATTGTACTGTCAGGAGGTAGATATGCGCAGATCGTATAGATTGATAGATAGACAAATATAGAGTTCGATATAGCAGATGGACAGCAAGAAAGAGGCATGCCCGTCATTTAAGGAATTTCAACGGGGTGTCAGTGCCCCCCTCCCCACACACACCAAGACTTTGAAAAAACAATGCTTTCACATAAAAGTGGAAGTGCTTTTTGTTATTTTTCGACAAAATTTGCATGAAAAGTACGTCATACCCCCTCCTTTAAAAATATTCCAAACGACGGAACTGGAGATAGATCTAGAAAATATTTTATTCAAACTACTAATGATATACATAGATATAGATTGATTGATACCGCCACGAAATTTGTTTAAGCAGCCGCCGAAGGCGGCAACATCGGTGTAAAAAGGCGAATGATAATATTGAGAAAAAAGAGAAAAACATTGATTAATACCGTCGCTAAATTGTCTAAGCAGCCGCCGAAGGCGGCAATTCTGGTGCAAAAAGGCTAATGGCGTAAAAAGGCGGACCAGCTGGTCGCCGCAGGCGGCTAGTTTTTTAAATAAAAATGATTCAAAAAATCTGAAAACTTATTATGGCGAAAATAGAGGGAACTCACTTAAACTATCCTACGCCCCTCAAAACTGGGGGTCAAATTTTCACACACCAGGAGAGTGACAAGCAGTAAGTTTCATCGAAGGTTATCAAAAATTTAGTTATAGTAATAGGAAGTAACTGTAACCTAAACCAAAAAGTAGGTTATTGCGTGACAAAACAAAATCTATGTAAAACCACCCTTAACAGACACTCCCAATAACGAACATTACTTCGAGTCCCGGTCCTTATATAGGTTTTTCCGTATATTTGCTCTGAATATCTTACATCCCTAATAATAGACAGTTTTTTTAAGAAAAAAAAAATTCAATTGCTATGCTGAAATTCTAAACCAGCAAATTAATAACTATTTTCACATTGAGTTCTACTGTTAGTTATTTCGAATTCTCTAGTTTAGAAAAGTATTTACCAAATTCTAGAAAGTTGTATGCTAATTTATCTAAGCCAGAAATTTAAAGCAACTTCATTTACTTAATCGAGCAACATTAAAATTCAAAAAATGTATGACCAAGAAATCTATTTTTGAAAGCTTGCTACATTTTTTATTTATCGTTTGCTAAATTCAGTTTTTTTAAAATCATTACCTGATTTTCTAAATAATGGTTTTGAAATAAATTCTATTCTACTAAATGTACTACAAGTGCGTTATAAATAATGCTAGAAGAGTTCCCCCCCCCCCCCTCCCTGGAGTATGACATTTTTTTTTTTGCTCCTGGACAATAACATTTTCCTTGTAATTTGCATGTTACGTAAGCCCAGGATTATAATTAAGGTAAATAATGTTTTTTTCTATTTCAACCTCTCAATTTGACTACACACTATGGGTAGATTTTTTTTTTTTTTTTTCGTTTCTTTAACATAGAAATGTTGTCCAGAAGAATTACAGCAAAAATATGTTACATACCCATTTATGAACTTCAAAGTTTTAGTTAGAACAACAGACAGATCATATTAACAAAATACTCAAAGAATCCAACAAAATGGCAGATTAAAAATTCCTTTTTTAAAATCTATAATAATGGATCTTATTCCTAGAACTGGAGAAAGACATGAAAACCTGCAGAAAAACTTTAAAATGATGTTCCTCGATTATTTAAATAATTAAATTTACTTAAAGAATGTTATTTTACACCTTTAAGTATACGTAATTTAGTACTACAAATTAAGTTTGTGGAATGTTGATGTAAACATTTTGGATAATTTAAGTGTATCGTAAAACCGTACAACTTTAGACAACTTTGTGTATTTTTCTTCATATTTTCATCATTATTTGCCAAAAAAAGGTTGAGCATTTAACCAAGGGCGTCCAAATGGGGGGGGGGCAAGGGGGGAGGGCTCAAGCCCGTTTTGAAATTAGAACTTCCTTGCTTTTAGTAGTACTTTTTTCTTTGCGAAAATCTAAAATCATTTCTCCTCCAGCAATTAATGAATAAGTTATTAAAACTCAAATTTTAATAACTCTATTCTGTACTAAAATTGGTTTCTATGGGGGAAAATATCTTGCTAAACCATGATGAAAATATCTGAGCCCCCCCCCCCGCCCCTTAAAATTTTGCATATGGGCGCCCTTACATTTAACCGGTATAAAGTTTGCACATGGTGGTGACAACTTTAGACCACATCATATTTTGATATGCACCGCTAAACCACTCCAGTCTAAAGTTACAATGCATAGATCGTTCTGTTCCAATCCCGTACACTGCAAAAATTGTAAAAAAAAAAAAAAAAAAATTTGTACTTACTTTTTCCGATTTATAAATTGTTTTATACTTTTTGAGTCAATATCAGGTTCTCTTAAATAAAATCAATGGTGAAAAATACAATTGTTTATTCAGATACATAAATATGAACGTTAGATAGTATGAAAAGCAATTATTAGGTACCTACTGATGGATTTTATTATTTTTTACCAGAGCATTTTTGTTTTTAATTTTTTATAAGGACTTGGTTCAAATTTTGTTCCAATTGGGTAGGTTTCTTCGTTGTCGCTCTAATCTTTTTTTTTTTCTTTTTTTTTGTATCAAATGACATCGGGGGAATGAGGCCAACACCAAAATTTACCCTTTTTTGTTTTCCGTATTGAAATTTGGTTGTTCCTATTTCGTGAATCACCTTTTCCATCAATTCAGGCGAATAGGCCGCAGACGGGTAAGGACGGCCGCGCCTATCTTCTTTCTTTTCCCTGGATTCATGTCTAAAACTAAAGAAAACTCGAAAACTAAAAAAAAACTGCTCTAGACAATACAAAATTGTTCACAAAATATTGACAAACGATAGTAAAAATGGGTGGTCTAAAGTTGCAACTCGAATTCCCGGATTTTATTTACTTCGAATTTCGAAACGACAGGTAAACAAAGCAACATCAGGATTTCGCCGATAAGGCTAAATCATCTTAAATATCTAAGTAATAAACTTACATCCGGAGAATTCGATCGGCAAATATAGGTTTCGAAGGAGACTTTGAGAGCTGAAGCAAAAATTTCAAAAAACCTCCCAACACAAATGAATGTTGACACGAGAATGATAACACTGGAGCTTGGGGTAAACAACATGAACTTCTCTGGACAACACGTGCGAACCGACTGATTTTTTTTTTTTTTTATTACTTTTTTTTTGTCTTTAGCTTTGCTCCAACGACCCCTACATGGCACATACTACCAGATTCCTTCAATAGTCTAAAGTTGCAACCCTGGTCTAATGTTGTACGGTTTTACGGTATTTGAGAGACGAATGAGGACACGCCAAAAGAGTGATTTTCTGGGTGTTGAAAAAATTTTGTTGGGAGAAATAAATGAGTTATTGTTTTAATAAGAATGGAATAACATCGCAAAAAATATTTCCAACTATTAAAAAAAAAAAAAAATCTAGATCAAACAATCCTTGTGTTCAGCTCCTGGGACTTAATATTGTTAGGATTTCGGAGAATCACTTAACTGCGTGTTTGAAATTTTAGGTTCAAAAAATTGTCGAGCCCCATAATCTCTCCTCTCACGAACAGTACAAAGACATTCTAAAACTGCGCTTTTGAAACTACAGTTTCGGAAAATTTCCGGGAAGAGACTATCAGAAAACTCCTCCATTCAATTTCGAAATCCTTTCAGATTCCTATTTCAAAACATTTCCGGAGGAGGGTCTCCAAATCGCTTTTCCCCAAATACCATCAAAGATTGTCTGAAACTGCGTTTTTAGAACTACAATTTCGAAAATTTTCCGACAGAGATCCCTAACTTTCAACCTAGTTTCAACTTCGAAAAAATACGAGCGAGGGCTCTCGAACTCACCCCCTCTCCCCCAACACACACACACACTAGTTTAAAGATTGTCCAAAACGGCGTTTATAAAACTATAATTTCGGAAACTTCCTGGGGGAGAAATCCCCTAGCTCCCTATGTCTGTGAGAATATTACACTTATGATTAGGTTTAGATTGCTAACATTTCAGTCTTGCAATGACAACCTCTTAAACCAGAAGCTGAAATCTTTCTCGCTCTCTCTCTCTGTTAAAATTCGTTAAAAATCGACGTAGAGATGATGACTATGTTAATAATTTTTGTTGTTTATTAATTCATTTTTAAGGATAGTAAAATTAATTTCACATGAGCTGTTAGAGTAGTCCTTTGTGGTATTAAATATATTACCATTTAATTTTTCAAATAAAAATAATGAAGGATATTTTTATTTTTTCATGACCTTAGCAAATCGTCATCTTGCCCCAGTACTGGGGCAAGATGACTTTGACCTTGGGGCAAGATGACAACGTTGAAAAAGGTTGAACACATTTTATGTTTTGAATATGTTACCTAGTTTTAAAAATGATAACTGTGTTTTTACAGCTTACAAAGTATCAAATTAAGCGTAACCCATTGGAGCGTAATGTTGAAGTGTTGAGTTGTGCAGCGAACAATAGATACAAGTAAAAATGCCATTTTCATAACTGGAATATGCATCATGCCACCACTCTTGACTTTTATAGCACTGGGTCCGTTCTTCTGTTGGAGGGTCACAATATTCCTCTTTACAAGCAGGGCATCTTATAACACCATTTTTTGTAGTTGATGCAACTGAATTGCTTAGCATGAATTGGACCTAATAAACTTGGACCTAAAGTAACTTAGTTTCAGTTTTTTTACTCCGTTTTTAGCTTTACGAGCTTATTTCCCCTGTTTTTTAAATAATCTTTTTTGTCCTTCCACTTTGCTCCTTGTTTTGACATTTCTTTGATGGGTGTGTTTGTAAGAATGTTTGAGCTCAGTTTTCTGCTTTTTTTTCCCCCCACATTGTGTTGCTTTAGGCAATGCATTGAAATCAGAAACACTAACAGGCTTCTTTGGTGCATCGGAATCGGCATTTGCCATAACTTCTGCTTCGTCTGGAGGGTTTTTATTTTGCATTTCCACTCCCAAGGTCTGAGGATTAGCGCTATTATTCTCAGTTTAATGGCCAACAACATCATAGTCCGCTAAAAACAAGAGAATAATGAGTCTTGATCCCTCATTATTTAAACCCTTTATCGTCATTTCCAACTGTAGCTGGCTTAAAGTAAGCGGTGCTCAAAAGCCTACCAATTTTTTTGTCTGTGATAGTTTGTCCTAGATGAATGACCATAAAGTTGTCACATGCTTGGCTATAGTAGGTTTTTAATGGGCAGAGAAATGACGCATTAGGAGCTAGAGACGATGCGATGTGTGGGGTGGCAACACAACTGCATGATAATGTTTTTTTCACTTCAATATAAGATAGCCTGCAAAGTTATGCGAGATTTATGATTGTTAATAAATAATAGAGCAGGAGATTCTTTGCTTGGTTTAATTCAGTCAACTAGTCATTTGATCAACTAGTTTATAAATAGCCTCTGGTCACCTGCTTTCGAACGACACCTCCCTAGATTCAATGCGTCCTTTTAACCTTAGAGGAGATAGAAGCGCAAGGTCGCGTGAACAAACACACAGACAAATAAGCGTTTACAGTATTTAATAAAATGGACAACATAGTTAATTTAATAATTTCCGAAACACGGGGCAAGATGACGAGCTCATCATCTTGCCCCGCGTTTCGGCCCATCATCTTGCCCCGGACTGCCTGTTTGAACGGATTCTTCTCCATTGCCATAAAAGAAGGCGATTAATTGACATTTATTCATGGTAATAGGTAGTATTTAAACTAAGTTACTCATAAATACTAAAGAGACACGATATAACTTATCTGTATCTGTAGTAGAGCTTATTTACAAATGCATAAAAGTTAGATCATGGCAACGGTGAAAAATCAGAGCTTCAGAACTAACACAAATAAGACGATTTCAGCGTCTCTATACTACTGCTGAACGAACAGCGGATAGGAGGCCTTATAGTATCCAGTAGATGCTGTTAACTGGGGAAAAACGGAAAAAATAAGGAATTCGTCATCTTGCCCGGCTCGTCATCTTGCCCCGGTCTCCCCTACCACCAAACTCATACACTCCCCTAGTTTTGACCTTGCGACCTGCATTCATTTATTGCTCTTTTTCCTACCATTTTCAAAAAACCCTTAAACTTGCAAGATTGTGTACATGGGGGGGGAGGAGGGGGTAGATTTATCCCTGAGATAAGGGCCGGTTTTGTGTAAACGCCTGGGCCGTTTTAACGGCCAAGTCCGGCCCTGCTCTTTGGGCATTTTTTTAAATGGGGAAAAGGGGAGCACAAGTGTTCTCAGCGCAAAAGTGTCCCAATGATTGAATAGTCTTTTCTTTGAGTCATAGCGTGTTTAAAAATTTCTTTTAAACTTATTTCTTTACTTTATGGTATTTAAGTAAAATAAAATGTCTTTAATTGTTCACATGTGTGTGGGGAAGGGAGCACGTCTGAACAATTGTAGCACAAGTTCTTTTCAATATAACATCATATTTTAAAGCATCATATCCTCATGTACATAATAGCCAATAATCGAGTAACGACGAGCGAGTTTCAACAATGAAACTAGCGCCACGGCATGATAATTTGATAATATGTTTTGGTAATGTTTAACATAAAGGGGAAGGCTTTATTGTGATAAGGCTGAACTCGAACCGGTCACTTAATTGTTTTACTGGTAAGACTGTGTCATTTCAGGGGAATGAAGAAACGATAAAATGGTCAACAAATGAACGCTACCTGCTGGAGTTTAGGGTTCATCCACTGAAGTTAGGGTTACAATTTCAACCGTCAAAATGCACCAAACAAGCAATGGCTTCGTTCAAATGTAGGAGCAATTTTCACTCGTCATACCGTGACGGGCGATTTTTTAGTTTCAAAGAAAAACTCTTTCAAGCCCGAATCTATGTACTTGCAGATCCCGCAGTGCCGTCGTGGGCCCACGGCGCAAGAAACCAAAATATTTTTTTTTAAATTAATAAATAAAAGAGCCAATACTCAAATTTTAAAAGTTGAAAATATTTTTGCAATATTTTAGTATTAATTTGAGAAAAAAAATAGAAACTCAACAGATATTATGTAAGAACAACAGCGAGTTTTAATTAATAGAAATAACTTACTAGGAGCCGCCAAAGTTGGAAATTTTTAAACTTAGATTGAAATATAAGATTGGTTGAATCTCGGGGGAAAGGAACAATGTAGAGTTATAGGAGACTTGTTTCCTTGCTGACATAACTTATTAATAAAATGAGTTTTCAAAAATCGGGACTAAAAAATTCAAATTACCTAGAAGCATTTAAAGAGGCAAGTTATATACCTCAAAATAATAATAAATAAATAAAATATAGGTAGAAATATTAAAGCAGCCAAAAACAATAAACAATCACTCATTTAAAAATTCATTATTCGGGGGTGGGGGGCAATCCAGTAGGCAGTTAAGGGCCCTGCTGATTTTTTTTGCAGGGGACCTCAAATTTAAATCCGGGCGTGTCTTTAATATGAAATACATACGAATGTACCAATTGCATTGAACCCATACCGTGTCGATTTAAAGTGTACAGTTATTAAGAAAATATTTTTTCCCAAATTTTTAATTTGGCTCACTGTCAGATTTTAAGGATTTCATTGCCTATTCTGATCACTGGATAGACACGAAAAACTTGACTACATAGCACTAAGAATATTTTATGTAAAGATTATTCTTATCGCCTGTAGCTTCATACAGAGTATGGTAATGTAATTTTAAATGGTTTCAAAATTTAATTTTAGTCAAAAAAAAAAAAAAAAAAAAAGAGAAAAGAAACAGTATGAGACGGAAAAGAGAAAAGTTCAAATAACGAATTAATGAATTCCAAGAAGTTAAGCTATTTTTTTTTCTTTAATTTCTATTTTGTGATCATATTTGAGAAGCATAAATTATTCTTAAATAAAGTAAAATAGTCTTTTATATCTTTTCATGCGTTGTTATATCTTTTGTTTCTAAATACTTTTCATAAAAAAATAAGTTTTTATTTTTAAGTATTTATACTTAAAAATAATAGTGTTGTATTCAATCCTTTTATTAAACAACTCAATTTCGGACCATCCCTCCACCCCTTTCACTTGAAAATATTTCCATCTTGAGAATTTTGCAACTTTCTTTCATCAATGGCAGTGATGGCCAGGAACGGATGGCGGGGGGGGGGGGGGGGTATAAAACCCTCACCCAGATCCCTTGGTTTATTGAAATAAATTGCAACTGCATTTTTTTTTACATATAAGGGGAGTCCGAAAACCCCAGAGCCCCGAGAAGGTAATTTCTGGCTGCGCTTACAGCCCCTGATACAAATAAATACTTAATCCAGCCATTGGGCTTCTGGGTTTGAGGTGAACCGACTGAAACCTCAATAAACAGCCGCCGCCGAAAGGCCTAATAAATATATTATATCTCTTGAGAGTCAACCAGGGCCTGGAGTCAACTGAGGTTTTACAAGCTGATCTTCCTTAAACCACAAAAAGATATGGCCAAGATAAGTTATGTCTTGTACTATGTGCAAAAGCCGACACAAAAGAACTTCCTCTGCGTGATGAGTATACCGGGACCGGCAGTTTTACGGGTATGTTATGTGGTATTAAAATATTATCTACTATATCTTTTCTTGGTTTGTTCGTTACAATGTGCTGTAGTATGTGAGAAAAGTCACTGAAAAGGCAATTCATTTGCTGAAAATCGCGGTTTCTCCTTCATACAAAACCCAAATTAGCCTGAAGAGACCATGAGGCATGTGTAAAATCTCTTTGAGTCAGAATTTTTCAAGAACCACACTGAAAATGAAGACCACCAACTTCGCCGACAAGAGTTAAGTGCCATTTAGAAAAATAAGAAGAAATGTTTCTAAAAGAGTATAATTTCTGCTTGTTTCAATCTTCTGCACCCAATCTGTTCACCCAATCTTTTCTCAATTTACAGAAGCAGTTGATTTTTTAGGAGAGAAAGGGGTTAGTGTGAATGTGAATCGATTTAAAACCACTCAACATTATTTGATAAATGATTTCTTTGCATGAAACTGTTTAATTGCTTAATTAATCAAGAGAAATCTCCAAATTGTAATTAACATCAATTTTTGTATCGGAAACTTAATGAACGTTTTCATTTGTCCAGCTAATACATTTCAAACGATTTCATTTGTTGAATTATTTGTTATTCGTTAAAAATAGTGGTCAGGCAGTAAAATAAAACATGAAAAGTTTTCTGATAGAAATACTTTCATGCATATATTTCAGGTTTGATTTTTTCAAAACATGTATTTTCACAGAAGAAACACAAAATCGCTTAAAAGTCAAACAGTACAAAATAAATATGAATAAGTAATTGATTAAAATAAAAATAATGATGACTAACTGAAACTAAAACGTGAATGAACAGTTTGAATTTTCTGTTTTTTTTTTTTTTTTTTTCATTTTTTATTGTGAAAATTTCGCTTGGTGATTTCAAAACGTTTTAACCATTATTAAATCATTCAAAGACAAATAAAACAGTGTTACACTAAGTTTGATAAATGAACTTTTTTTTTTTTTTTGAGAAGGAGGTTAATATTTTGTGGGGGATAATTAAACCAGTCATCAGAACTGTCCTCTTTTCTGCCCAGGGAGTTGATTACAGTTCTCATTTCCTCGGGCCCAAAGTCAAAGCTATTAGAGCGAAGCAGGTAGGGGGTCAAATCGGTCCTCACATAATTTACTCACACCATGAACTTTCTACTGTAATTAGTGACAAAGGTTAAATCGCGTTCGCCACTCGCTACATTGCGACTTAAATGGAAGAAAAAAAAAGATTATATTTTTCTTTGTTTATTTATTTATTTTTCATCATTTATTAATTTTATTATTTACTTATTTTATTACTCATTTATTTTATTATTCATTTATCGGAAAAGAATATTGCGACTTTTTTTTACACAAATACTATTTGCCCTCGTGCCCCCGTTATTGGGATTATAACAGGGCTATGGAGTCGGGAGTCGAAGGTTTAAAGTTCCAAGAGGTCGGAGTCTATCATTTTCCCTCAAAGTGCGGGACGTTGCCAGTGCTTGCGCAGTCGGAGTCGGACTAATTTTGAAGTAAAGGAGTCGGAGTCCTTCCTTGAACTTCCGGAGTCGGTCAATCTCCGTCTGACTCCGCAACTCTGGATTATAAGGCCTTCAAGTCTGCCGAAATTTATTTTAAGAAAAGTCAAGTTTAAAGACTTGGCGAACTGCTGAAGATACCAGATTTCACCGTCTAAATGCAGCAGAACAAGGGTTCGAAAATATCCGATATTTTGATATATATCGGATATTTTGATATTTATCAAATATTTTCAATTGGCACAAACTAAAGTCTTCAAAATAGTAAATGCATCCTTAACTCACTCTTTATTTTCTTATATTATAATTACAATATGAGGCGTGAGAAGCAAAGGATGTAAGTGGCAAAATTAAAATTTGGAGATAACCAGTATGAATGGTAGGTGAACCTTTCTTCTGTCTTGGGACAAGATATAGTACTAGTAGCCCTGGTAGATGCTGCGGTATAACATGATTTATAAAAAAAAAAAATCAATGAAATCCTACCTATGACCTTATCTTTAAACGCGTTTCACTCACAAAACTTGAAATAGTCCACTTACATCCTTTTGCTTCTCACTGCCTCATATGTAATCTTATAATTCAGGTTTCTTTCATTATTAATATCTAATATTTCGTTTCACATTTCTGTCAGTTTTAATGGAGTTAATTTAGCATTAGCTGTTTTCAGGGCCGTCGCTAGGTAAAAAAAAACGGGGGGGGGGAGCGGGGGGTACGCATTTTGTTTCAAACGCATGTTCCAATATGCGGAGAGAGAGAGAGATTTAGCTTCTGGTTTAGCAGGGATAGTCCATAAGGTATACTAGATCTTAGTATTTGCAATATAAGTTTAGTTGTTAGGATAATATTCAATCAGAAATAGGGGTGTCGGAGGGCTACCTCCTGGCATTTTTTCCAAATTGAAGATATAAAAACGCAGTTTTGGACTATATTTTAAGTTGGAGAGGAAGGGGGAGAGGAGGTCCAGAATAGCCTCTCTCGATAATTTTTGCCCGAATTTAGGTTATCAGAACACAATCGTACGTTATAATTGATTATATTCAAGAGCGGGGATCCGGGGGCTCTCCCCAGGGAAATTTTCAAGATTGTTATTTGAAAAACACTGTTTTAGACGATCCATGGTGATGTTAAAAGAGAAAGAGATTCGGGGGTCATTCCTGATTATGTTTCAAATTTCAAAACCCAAGAATGCAATTGGCAATTGTGAATTATTTCTGATTGTGACAAGAAAAGGGGGAGGAGGGTTCAGGGGTTCTCCCCCGGGCAAAATTTAAAAATAGTAGTTCGAAAAATGCAGATTTAAGACGATTTATAGTGATATTAAGGGAAAGAGAGATGCGGGGGCCATCCCTCAGAATTGTTTTGAAGTTGAAGCCTTAAAAACACATTTGTATAGGCTTTTTTTGTTGAAATTGAGTGCATCGCCAGGTCTTGAAATTGAAGCTCCGAAAACGTAATTTAAGCCAACCTTCGATAAAAGGGGGGGGGGGGGGGGTTGAAGGAGCTCGCGCACAGAAATGTTTCGTAACTGAAGCACTAAAAGCGAGAGTTAAGACGTTTTTCGGTGATGTTGACGAGAGAGAGGGGGGCATTCTCTCGAAAAAGTTTCGATCTATATAAAACGCACTTTTAGAAGATTTTTGGTAAGGTTATTGGGTGGAGGGATTTGGAGTCCTCCCCTGGCAAAATTTCAAAATTGAAATTCAATTAACGCAATCGTAGGCACTTTTCAATACTGTTAGAGGGGTAGGGGGTTTGGGAGATCTCCCGAGGAAATTTTTATGAATTGAATACTTAATAATGAAATTTTTAAGAATTTGGTAATGTTAAGAGGAGTACCTCTGGGAAACTCATGGAGTTTTTTTAAATTTAAGTCCAATAGATGGAATTTATTCGACCGTGAATGATGATAGATTGAGAGGGCATTTTTGTGGTTTTACGTTGGGAGCACTCTCATGGTTTTTAGAAATTGCAGTCCTAAATACTCATGCGTAGGCAGTGGCGGCACGTGATTTGATAAAGTGAGGGGGCCAGATCATGGATGCTTTCACACCCTCCTCTCCCGGTTTTTGAAAAGAAAAAAGAAGATTCTTTTTAAATATATTTTTTTTATTTAAACTTTTTAAAAATAATTATTTGTGTTAAATAAATAAAATTAAATTCCTTTTAATCAAAGGACAAGCTACAAAATACTTAAACTACTAATTAAATCACGAAAGATATTAATATCTTGTTATTGTCCATGATTGCCGGCAGGGTGGTGCATTTTCACCCCCTAACTTTCAAAAATAAAATTTAATTAATCAAATAGGAAAAAACTACAAAATATATCACGAAAATTATTAATCTCCCGTTTACATCCAGTACGATTTCCGGCTCTGCCTTCGTACGCCTCCCTTGCATCACGGGTAAGGGGCTGCAAGGAAGGCCCTTCCAGCCCCTGGCTTTTCAAAATAAATAAATTTTAAAACACAATATTAATCAAATATTTATAATAGTAATATTAATTTTAATCATTTAATAATTAGTTATTTTGAATGATAAAATTAATTCTATTTTAAGCAAGGCCAAATAACAAAAGTGCAAAAACATTGAGATCAGAGAAATATGTAAAAATTATAACTTAAATAACTTTAACAAAGATGAAAATACGTCTCAGTACTCGATTTAAAATAAATAAAATAAAAATAAATAAACTAGTTAAAAAAACTAGTAAAAAACGTTCTTAGCTATTTACATGCGAGGGCGCCCTCTGCATATGAATCTACCGGCACACATGGGACAGATTCAGAATTTTTAGGCAGACAATAAAACAAAAAAACATCGAACTCTTTAATTTGTGTTCTGCTAATTATTGATAGCTTGTCACATTCTCTTTGAAACTACCAGGGCAGTAATTTAAAACAAGTAATAGTTTCTGTGTAACAATGGGAAGAAATTTGTTTGAATAAAAAAAATTTCTTGTTACGAAACATGCACACACGTACATACAACACAACACACAACAGTGGCGCAACTAGAAAATCATTTTTAAGGGGAGGGGGGGAGAGTATAATAGGGGATAAAATCTCATCAATTTAATTGATTTGATTTGCTCATCAAATTAGGTTTTAAGCGTCCCTCAGAAGAGTGGGGTTCACTCTCAGAAATGGACTTTCATATTCGACGAAATTTTCTTCGTTTCTGACGAAATCGCTTCCAGGGATATGCTCCGAGCGAACATTTCGTCAAATTGAGGAAACTGCTTTCGTCTCTGGTTTGAAGATGCGAATTTCGTCAAATGTAACGAAATATTTCTTCATTCTAATTTCGTCAAATCGACAATCATTTTCGTAGTTTTGAGAGCATTAGTTTCGTCAAATTAATTTCGTCATATTTGAGCATGTTAATTTCGTAATTTTTTGAGTTTATTTCTTTTATTTTTTCTTTTTTGAGCTGATTAGTTTTCTTTCTTTTTTTTTGACGATACTGACGAACCTCGTTAATTCGAACACGCTTAAAAAGAATTACTTCTATAACGGACTTTTTTGTATTCTCTGTCCCATTGTTATTTGTTTTTCGGATAAGACGAATTCTGTTAAGAGTAATCGATTTTAATGATCCATTAAAGTTCGTTTTAACGAGGTTCGACTGTATCTTATAAGATTTAGTCAAATCTTTACTTCAGAATCTTACCACCATAATTTCCCACTTTGATGCGCATAGTCACACTCACAGGCCCGTCATTTACGGGGGGGGGGGGTCATTTATGGGGGTTGACATTCCCCCCCCCCCCTTGATTTTTGAACTTTTATTCTTTACGTACGAAAGGCCGTGGTTTTAGTTGGTTCTCTATAAAAATTTTGAAGAGTGTACACCTTTTTCCACAATTGGAAAAAAAAAAACGAAATGACTGGCCTGCACTCCCCCCCTCCGCCTAAAGCAAAAGGCAAGTATTTGTTGAAAAAAGAGACAAATAAAAGATGTTAAAAAATTTTTTATTAATGTAAAAATACAAGCAGACAATTTCTTTAAAATGTAAAAATAATTATTGCAAATTCAAGTTAAAGAACAATGTGAAATGATATCTGGGAATTAGGGCTTTACGATGCATCGATGCATCGTAAAATGCCGATGTACAGTACACACTACATCATTACACCGATTTAGAATAAAAACCTCTAAAACAATAGATCGGTGTGCTCCAGAAGTTTGCTTACATCCAAGCAAAAAAAAAAAAAAAAAACGGAAACCCGCATGTTAGTCCGGTCCCATAAACTCCCCATGGTATCTAACTAAAACCCCATAAGGGGGGATTTTCCTGCAAAAATCTATTTTTTGCTGGATCTTTTCCATATTTGGCACAGAGGTTTATTCTTGATGCTCAGGAATACTCATTGAGCAGTTTCCTTCCCGCTATGGGGGGGGGGGGGGGAACAACCCTCATAGGGGATCTCCTTATAAAAGCCAAGTTTTTATCTGATTTTTCCAAATTTGGCACAGAGGTCCTTTGATGCTCGGGATTGCACACACAATCGTTTTAGTCCCTCCATGGGGGGGGGGCAACGCCCATGGGGTTTCTCCTTACAAAAACCAAGTTCTGTCGGATTTCTTCTAAATTTGGCACAGAGGTCGTTTGATGCTCGGGAATTCAAAAAGTAGTTATCGTCCCTCTATTGTGGGGGGGGGGGGGGAAGGAACCCCATTGGGGGTGTTTCTTATAAAAACCACGTTTTTGTCGAATCTTTTCCAAATTTTACACAGAGGTCTTTTAATGCTCGGGAATTCAAGCAGGATAATTTTCCTTCTTCTATGGGAGGGGGGGGGGCAACCCCTCATTGGGGTTATTCTTATAAAAACCAATTTCTGTCGGATTTCTTCTAAATTTGGCACAGAGGTCGTTTGAAGCTCGGGAATTCAAGCAGATTAGTTTTCCTTCCTCTATGGGGGGGGGGGGGGCAACCCCATTGGGGTTCTCCTTATAAAAAGCAAGTTTTTGTGGGATCTTTTCTGAATTTGGCACAGAACTTCTTTGATGCTCAAGAATTCTCATTGGGGAGTTTTCGTCCAGCTATTGGGGTCTATTTTTTTTTTTTTCAAAAACCAGTTTTTATAAGATCTTTTAACAATTTGGCACAGAATTCCTTTGATGCTCGAGAGTTCCCCCATTTTAGTCCCGCTATGCATGGGGAATCCCCCGCGTGGGTTTTTGTCGGATCTATTCCAAGTTTGGTACATTTGTCGTTTGATGTTTGTGAATTCCCATAGGGTAGTTTTCGTGCCAAATTTGGGAAAATTCTGACAAAAGCTTCGATTTTTGCAAGGAAAACTCCAATAATCGGGGGGGTTGCCACCTATAGCAGGAAGAATAATTCAAACTGCTTCAACTACTCGCGATGTAAGTTTGGCGATGCATCACGATGTAAAAATTCCTACATCGTCCAGTCCTACTGGGAATATAGAAGTGCTACTTCCTCAGCAGACATTGGGTTCTGGAAGAATAAGACATAGGTTACTTTTATGCAGAGTTACATCAATATTTGCTCAAGAGAAAATTGCTGGGGATTTACTTCTTCATTGCATCGAATAAAAAAATTCCGGAAAAAAAAAAGATTTTTTTAAAACTAATACCATAAATTTTAAAGAAATAGTGTAATAAAATGTACAGCTTTAAGTTTGTATATCTTTGTTCGAAAATTAGATACAGAAAATGAAATTAGATAATCTTGAAAAAAAGCTTACCTTTTTCTTTTTTCAATCGATTATTTGTCTTATTAATTTTGCTTCTATGTAGAATGCTTGTTTGGCGAAATTTATGTTTAATACAGGAAGTGTATTATTGCATGCAGTACATACTTTATACTTTGAAGTACTTTGGTACATACTTCATATTTACCTGTCTGGAACTTCAAGGGAAATTAGGTACCTTTATATAACATAATTGATTAGAACTTTACTGATTTACTAAGATAGCTCCATAAGCATTAATGCAACCATGGCCAACGCTAAGACAGAATTGCAAGTAAGAGATTCAAAGGTATGTAATGAAAATAGTGACTAGCGTAGAAAAGTTTACTAGTTTTTATAATATACTTTTTATTTTCCTTTCAATTTTTCAATTGAAATTTTACATAGACATTTTACTTTGTCTGCAGCAAAAACCATTACTCTAACTTAAATTTGGACTTACTAGTAGTTCATCTATGAAATGCTTCTGAAGAGAATTCCCTTTATTTTGCTGATAATTCCTTGAGGCAGCAAATATGGCAATAAAATTAATGCTGTATTTATTTCAGCTGTAGAAACTATGTATAATGGAAAAATTCATAATTATCACAAATCAGGTAACACAAATTAACATAGAATTTAGCGTACTAAATGTGAAAATGAACAAAGAACGCTTTATAATTGTTATTATTTTCAAACATGCTGCTAACTTACCTTTTTTTTTTTTAAATCAAGGTTACCTTCAATAACTTATTTTAAATTTGGGAAAAATTGAAAAAATATTGAAAATATTTAGCTGCAAAGCACCAAGATATAGTTCTTTATAGAAATTAATATTTTCTTTGTAACTTAAAATGCAATTATTCATGTTTCATTTTGCAAGTAAAACCATTCAAAAGAAAAAAAGAAAGAAACAGACTCAACAAATAGTGAAGTATTGATACAACATAAACAAGAGACAGCTGCAGAAGGGGATGACATTACATAAACAACATGGGGTGCGACTTTAATAAGTCCGGTCAACGAGCCTAACAAAAAAAAAAAAAAAAGGGAGGGGGTATCATTTCCGAACCGTAAGCTGATAGCCAGTTTGCATTTATTTTTAATTGCATTAAGCGCTTTTTTTTCCTCGATTTTAGTGGGCTTGTTTAAAAGGTTGCTAAGCAATTATTAAAAAATATTTTTACGAACACTTTTGTGACATAAAGTTCTTAATACTTTCTGATTATTAATTTCTTCAAAATCATATTTCATTTTGCTATTAAAATATTTCATGTAGTTTTGTTAAGAATTAACTATAGAAGATCTATTGTTTACCCATTTCAAAATATTAATCTTACCTAATGGGTAGAGCAATATTTCATTGAAAATGATAAGTGTTACGTACACTTTTGTGAGAGAGCTACTGTATAAATTATTATTGTATTGACTAAAATATTACATGTAGAGTAGAAGAAAAAAATACCAATACTTAGAGAGGGGGTGGGGGCGGAATATTTGTTTAAGAAAATAAAAATGCAGAGTAAAACAATTTTGAATTATTAAACAAAAACACTTCGTTCACCAGAATTGTATTAGTCAAATTCATGAAGAAGAATGAAAACACATAACCATGAAACATATTCAACGTTGAAATTAAAAGCTTCAAAGCTCTATGCTATTTATCAAGGCGCTGTATTTATTATCTGTGTTGCTGTAGCGACGGTGGAATTTTTTATGTAAGTTTAAATTCGTAAAAATGCTTTGATCATCTTTGTCAATTGTCTAACGGGGGGAAATAAAGGAAGTACGTTTTCGAAAACAAATGTCAACAAACACACATTTTCATTTGCAAATAAAAAATAACGCTAGTTAAGCCTAACGTGGAGGTGACTCAAAGTTAGTTTATACAGAATTCCAAACCAAATCGAACAGGTCGTTTTCAATTTTAATGTGTTTTAAATCCAACAATAAACACAACACTAAACAAAAATGTAACAATACATAAAAGAAGGCACATTGCACATACAAATTTTAATAAATACTAACCTTCTTTATGAATCCTTTAGAATAACTGCCGTAAAATATTTTAACGAGCAAGTACAAGACTGAAACGAAAACTCCCAGAATGCACTGCAATGTGACGAAATCGGGACGAAATTATTTCGTGAAAAATTTGAGATTTCTGGTATCGTCAAATATCACGTGATTCGGTGACGAAAGGATCGTAGAAAATAACGAAATAGTGCTCGAGGATTGCCGAATCGTCAAAATTGAGCGTTTCATTTTTGACAGTGTTGGCATTATACTTCATGCAACAGACTGATTCCTAAGTTCATGAAGATTACCTCTGCTTCAAGTGAACTTCTCCGATTAATATCTTGCAATTGAAAACATTATGTGTTTCAAACTGTATCTATCGTAAAGTTAGGTTCGATTGCACGTCTATGTGTGGACACTGTAGTGGAATGCACTGTAACAATATTTCGGACGAAACCAACGAAATATTAGAAGATGGCCCCTTATATAAGACTTGAAAGTATAACCAGAAGTAATATTAAACGTTAATAATATCCGCTGCTAGAAAATACTCTCTGTTAAAATATATTGTTTTTTATTTATTTCAAGCTTAAATAGTTAGCCAAGCATTAACATTATCATGTAGACTATCGCTGACACAAACGAATTATAAACTTTTGTAACAAATAATTGCATTATGGTAGTAAAAACTTTAAGTGAACGTCATTGCATTGTTGATCCATTTCAAGAAAATGATTATTATCATATTACTATCTATAAATTTTGTTCAAACATTTCTACCGAAGACGTAATGATAAAAAGCTATTAATTTGTTGAAGTTATTTTTTGGTTTTTGTTGTGAGTTTTCTGCATATGATTAAGTTGGAAAAATGGTGAAACTGAGCTATCTATATAAAAAATGTATGTTTCAGAATTTGTGTATAACAGTGGTCCCCAGCAATGTTTTCAGAAACCAATTTCTAAATATTTGGCTAACAATTTGTAGCAGTGTCATTAATCGTGCTCTTCGAGTTGTAACATTTCACAAAACAACGGGCAACACGATCAGCTTCGCGGGCCGGATACGGCACTTGGACCTTAGGTTGGGCACCACTAGTTTACAATATTGTTAGGAGTGAAATAAAAAAAGGAACCTTCCGGTAACATACGTACGCGTATAATCATTACTGAACTGATCAGTGTGCAATCTTTCGGAAGGAGAGGGGGGGGGGGGAGGGAGCAGTAAAAATGGTTGGGGTCGGGACTGTCAAGGTTTTAGTGTACACTTTATGTACTAACATCGTGCAAAAATTCATCTTTATTTTAATTAGTTGCGAAAAGAAAAGCGTATAATCATAGTACTGCTCTTGATGGTCTAAGTGTTTTGGAGAGGGAGGGGGAAGCAAGAGGGGTAGGGGTCGGGACTTGGTGGTTTTTTAGTGTATACTTTATGTACTAACATCCTGCCAAAATTCAGCTTTCCCCTAATTAGTTGCGACACGAAAAGCGTATAATCATAGTACTACTCTTGTAATGTTTTGGAGGGGGTAGGGGGGAAGCAAGAGAGGTGGGGGTCGGGACTTTGTGGTTTTTTAGTGTATACTTCATGTACTAACATCCTGCCAAAATTCAGCTTTCCCCTAATTAGTTGTGACACGAAAAGCGTATAATCATAGTAATGCTCTTGTAATGTTTTGGAGGGGGTAGGGGGGGGAAGCAAGAGAGGTGGGGGTCGGGACTTTGTGGTTTTTTAGTGTATACTTCATGTACTAACATCCTGCCAAAATTCAGCTTTCCCCTAATTAGTTGTGACACGAAAAGCGTAAATCATAGTACTGCTCTTGCAGTGTTTCGGAGGGGGTGGGGGGGGGGGAGCAAGAGGGGGGGTCGGGACTTTGCATTTTTTTTAGTGTACACTTTATTTGCTAACATCCTGCAAAAATTCAGCTTTCCCTAAATTAGTTGCGACAAAGCCTATTTTTTTTACCTTCATTGACTGAGCTCTGCCCCTGTTAAGAGTTTCTCTTTGCTCCCCAGGATAGTCGTGCACGTTTCTGCTTCATGTTTATCTAAAGTCTTGCTTCTTAGATCTGCAAATAAAACTGCAGTTTATGCAACCGTCCAAGTGGTTGGCGTGGATACGATAACTATACATTCTGTCCAACACTTATGGACATAAGAAGCATTTTCAAACGATTATTTTGGACAATTTACTTTAATTTGAATTCATCTCTGCCAGGTGTTACAATTTTTCTACCTCGTTTACTTCGATTACTTTTTAGTCGGTCAGTCCTTCTATATTCCTTTAAAATCTTACATACCATAGATTGTAAAACGTTCATTTGAATTGAGTTGGATAGTTTTTTTCTAACTTTAAGAAATGATGCAATATGTAACTTTGTTTTTTTTTTCAGAATTATCACCTTGACGACCCATTTTGAGCAAGAAAAGCTTTTTAAAAGAGCGTAAAATTATCCAGGCGCCAAGCTCTATACTTGTGACAAACTATAGGGTATCAGGTAAGCAAATATTTTCTCTACTTTTTAAAATTCACAATGAATGAATAGATTATTCTAATTTTTTGACTCATGTAAAAAAATTATCTATTTTTCCAATGTGTTACTGATTCATAATTGTTAAAGTAATATCTGAAAAGTTGTTTAAATCGATTTGCCCATTCATGAATAACGAGTTTAGTCTTTTTAATTTCATGCGTTCATTTTTCTCGACCCAGGGACAAGTTTTGTTCAAACAGTTCTGATACTCTATTTTTTGAATTTGGGTTGTAATATTACATGAATGGAAGAAGCCGATGCCTGTTGCTCTATATGGAATATTTAATTTTTCAATTTCAATACATTTGCTCCTTTTGCAAGGGGTCACTATCGATGTCAAAGTAGGGGCAGGAGCGAATCTAGAGGGGAGCGATGGGGGCCATGGCTCCTCCCAAAAGCTTCTGAGTGTAGGAATTTTTTAAGAAGAAGAAAAAAGAAAGTGTTATGAGAAAATAACGAAATTTAACACACGAGTTTTACTTCGAAAGAAATTTAGGTTTTAATTGGGAGCGAAATTATATCTCTCTCCTCGAAAAAACTATTTTATTTTTAAATTTTTTCTCCATTGTTTGCATCATTTCTTGATGCCAACTTTAGACACTTGGTCGATCTAGAAATGCTGCACCTACTGCTCACGAGGCCACAGAGAGCCTAAATTTAGGTTTTATGGCTTTATTTTCGAAACGTTTCAGGAGGAGAACCCCTTACTCCCATGCTCCTCCACAAATACAACGAAAGGTAACTAAAAAATTGATAGATATTTCTTCAAAACAGTAAGTGACACATAAATAATTTTTTAGTATTAACCTTATCTTAAATTCTTTTAATTCACACTGTTTCTGTTGTTATTTTTAAATTCAAACTTGGTATAAAAACTTGAAGATGAGTAGGGGCGGTGATTTTTCGAAAAAATCAATGATCCAGCACTGTTTGAGAGGTGACCATTAAGACAAACACCCAAAGAAAGTTTGTTAAAAAATTTCGAATGGCCCCGCCCAAAATGATCGTCTAGATCCGTCACTGCGTAGGGGCACCCCAAATTTACCTTTGGTAGGGTGAAAATTCTCAATTTGACTAATGGAACTCCAAATGTTGTCGAATTATGACAATTTCGCCAAATAGAACACCAAATTAAAAACATTTGTCGAATAAGAAAATTTTTGGAAGGTCAGATGATAAAGTTTCTTGCAGAAGATCAGATCCCAGTTCAGCGGCCCGCCAACTTATTGCTCCACATTTTCAACATCGACGTCTTCACATCTAGTGCGGCATATGCAGGCCCGGCTCCTGGGGTAGGCGACCTAGGCAGTCGCCTCGGACCGCAGATTTAGGAGCGGTAAATTTCGAAGTTGATTTTTCTTTTAAGTATAAATATCTCTTTCAGCGCTTAAAAAAAAATAGTAACAATAATAATTTAGACTTATAGAGTGTACCAGTGCTTTGACATGCAAAGCATAGTTCGGATTTCGGAATTTAACTAGAAATTCAATTTAATTTTAGAGGTGGCAAATTGAGTGATTTAAAAGTCTTTTTAAAATATTAATATCTGTTTCAGTGCAATAAGATGCACTACTTTAATGGTAAAAAATATAATTTAAAGCGTGTACCAGTGCTTGGATATGAAATTTAACTAGAAACTCAAAAAAATGTTAATCACTTTACTTGTATTTCTATAAATTATTATTTTATATTATTATTTTTATTATTGAGTGTGGGGGGGGGGGGGCACTTGTCGATATCACCTAGGGCGGCAGAACAACTAGAGCCCATCCTGGGCATATGAATGACGACATATGTAGTTTGTTAGAAAATTCTGTCTCTTCTACTGCTGGAATTACCTCATGTTCTGCAATTTGTTGAAATGACAAAAGTTTCTACAAAGATGTCATGAATGTCATGTACAGCATTTTTTATGTTGATCACTAACTTTCAATAGACCAGTGATGTTTAAACCAGCTTCATCAGCGAGAGCAGTCTTCATGGTTGGCTCTGTAATACTAGTCAATCCCCCATCGCCCACTCAT
Source organism: Uloborus diversus (assembly GCF_026930045.1). Taxonomy (NCBI): domain Eukaryota; kingdom Metazoa; phylum Arthropoda; class Arachnida; order Araneae; family Uloboridae; genus Uloborus; species Uloborus diversus. The sequence goes on from NC_072736.1 coordinate 83,525,348, forward strand.
ATTCAGGATCCCTTTCCGTAATACAGTGGACGCCGGTTAATTGAATCAGTGGTTAATTGAACCAACCGCTTTAATGATTCGAATTGTCAAAAACCAAACAAAACCCAGCTTTATTGAATCAGCCGCTTTACTGAATCAGTCGTTTTGTGAAATCAAAATTGTTTAGAACAAACGTGATTCATATAAAAGGCAGACAACGTGATTCATATAAGAGGCTGACACTGTATATTGATGAAAGGTGATTGGCAGGTTTTGGGTGAAAAAAAAACTAAAAATAAAAAAATTTGCAGCATTTTCAGGTTTTTTAAAAGCAAAGTATTGAAATTCCATGAGCTCTCCCTGTTTTTAGATTATTTTTAAATTCCCTACATTTCATCCGTTTTCCAGGTATATTCTGTGCCTTGTGTCAAGGTAGCAACATTCAGGGAGCAACTGGCCCTTTCCTGATTTTGAGAAACAAACTGGATTTATTTAGTCAGGCAGATTTGTAGTAAAATTGGAGCAGGGAAAATAAAAATCAAGTTTTGTAGCAGAAAATGCCCTTTTGTAACTAGGGAAAAAACCAAGTTTTATAGTAGGAAAAAAAATGTAGCATGTATTTTATAAAATTTAAAAAAAAAAAAAAAAAAACCACACACATACAATTTCCAGTTTTCACAACCAACATGTGAAATTTATCAATTAATATTGATTTAGTTAGTTTATTACTGAATTCACAAATGCTTAAAAAATGAAATAGCAAAGAATGCAGCCAAAAATTTAAAAGTCTTCAAAAAAAAAAAAAAAAAAGTAGGGGTAGATACACATATATCATGTGTGACTGTTAATATAAAAACAAATTAAATGGTAAAAAATACAAAGAAAACCTTTTAGTGAAAGATTTTTATTAACTTGAGTAAAATATGAAAAAAAAGTATGTCCTACAATATCACAAGTTATATTCTTTCTTAAGAGTAAATGTCCAAAAAGGATACACAAATTGTACAAAAATAAACTTTGAACAACTCAACATATTTAAACCACACAGAAGGAGTTACAATTACAAAACAATGAGTCACTAAAAAGAATGCTTTCCGGGTCAAAATTTTTTCCTTGTTTAATGCTTACAAATATACATGTGTACAAGTTCAAAATCACTGTCACAAGTAATAATAAATAAAATAGTGAAACCCAAATTAGTATTTAGCCTTTACCCTGTCAAACCACACATCTGAATATATGTTTATAAAAAGAAAATACTCGTGTTGACTTGGAACATAAAGGAGACAACTTGAGAATGTGCCGGCACTAACATGACGTTTAAATTATTTTCTTTTTGATTTTCATACATTCAACTAAAAATTCTTTTGAAAGAAAAGCTTAAGCGAGCTAATGTGAAATACTTATTGAGTATCCAAGTAAAAATGTTTTTAAAAAATAATTTCTTTATTCACCCTCACAAAAGATTCCGTTTTTTTTTTCCAATTTAAGTAGAAAAATATATAAAGGACATAATTTTATGTGACGCCCAGTAAATTGGTGGTAGTAATTCACACTTCCACGACACAGACCCTGGTTCGACTCCCAGGTTGGGCATGGTCGACTCAGCCGTTCATGGCCTCAGTGGGTCAACAAAATGAGTACCAACCGTGTTTAAGAACGAAACCCTGGGGGTTCTGCATTTGGCTGACCACCAAACTGGAGCATATATCTCTGCATTGCACACCAGAGTCCTTGGTCAGGAAAACTGAGATGGAAACAGTAGCCCTTGAACTATTGCACCACTGTTTTTTTTTTTAATATAATTTTAAGTAACTTATAGACTAAGACTTGTATTGCAAATCAATGAAAAAATTCTTGAATACTGAATGCGGAAACAACTGTTTAGTCCAACTTTGAGAACTCACAAAATTCTGAGTAGGTACAGTGAAACCTGTGCATAACGATACCGACTATAAAAATACTTTTTTTTTCTTTTGGCCCCAGCAAAATGTCAGCATGAATAATCAAACTGTCTATAATGATAACCTGTCTATTATGATATTTTTTTTAGGTCCCAACAGTATCGTTGTAGACGGGTTTTACTGCAGTAGGTAATACAAGATAATACTTACTACAAGCAATTTAAGACTTATTTTTGAATGGTTATCCTTTGTTTCTATACAAAAGGAATAGTGTTAACAATATTTATCAAAATTAAATAACTTTCTGTCATTTTCTGTACAAGTATCTATATTTGTGAGTATGCAACAATTATTCAAGAAATGATTTATTGTGCTAGAAGGCCTTTCGTTTTCGTCAGGAGGGGAAGGGCTAGAAAAATCTTTAAAATTTTACATGCCCTGCCGGGCATATTTGTCTAGAAGATACATGCCTGAATAAAAATTTTACATGCTCGGTTTTTTTATTGCGTAATAACAAAAATATTTGAATTTGTCGTATAGCATTAATCAGAGAAAAAAATTTAACAGCTTTATATCTGAATCAAAAAATTTTCAATATGAAACAAAAATAGAAGTTCAAATAAATAGTACATAATACGTCACAATTAAAATTACCAATCCTCAATTAAAAACTTATAATAATTACATGCCCTGCCGGGTATGTAAGGGTAAAAGATTCATGCCCAATAGAAATTTTTACATGCCCCAAGCATGTCGGGCAATATAATTTTCGAGCCCTGGGAGGGGGCAACCGACCTTCTGGCTTTGAGAAATTGATTCATTTTGCATAACATGACATGTTTTTTCAGTTTTTCAATGGAATTTGCATTAAATCTACACCTCCCCCTCCCTGGCAAATTCGAAGTGACTTGCTGGCAAGATAAATTTTATTTATCTACCAGTTTGTTGCCACTCTCAGCATCAATGAGATGGCATCTACCCCCAGCTTGGTTATTCACTATTCCAGACTGATGCATTGTAATAAGAACAAAACTGCAGTCTTTGGATGTAATAACCAGGCTGCCTGGTACATTGCATGTAGTTCTTAGCTGTGACTTAGGGGCAATAAGTTACTTTTATATGAAATGCCTGCATTCAAAAGAATTTAAATAGTTCAAATGTTGTTTGAACATTTTTTTAATTGTCTTTTTTTAATAAGAATATATATATATATATATATATATATAATAAAAGTGAAAAATATTGAAAAGACCACACCAAGAGCCTATAGATGCGCAACGCAGCAAAACTAAAAAGCTAAGTAAATATAAAATTAAGCAAACAGAATTACAAATATTAAACAAATTATAAATAACAAATGATGATAAAAAGGAAAGTCTAGTTTATTGTTTTTAGCTTAGCAAGTGGTGCGTTTGCCCATTGTTACTCTATATTACATGTACTGGAGCTTAAACATTCTCTTCTAGTTTATAGTTAAAATTTTGGTCTTTTGACCATAATTAATGAATCCTCCACGGCTGATGAGCTCTGGATTCACTCTTTTTCTATTCCTACTTAATAGCTGTTTGCATTTTTCCTTTTTATCATCATTTGTTATTTATAATTTGTTTAATATTTGTAATTCTGTTTGCTTAATTTTATATATATATATATATATATATATATATATATATATATATATATATATGTATATATGTTACTGTAAATGCAATAAATTGTTGATTGTATATGATTACTGATGATGATTCATATCACCAAAAAAGTTGTTACATGTGACAAATTATTCAATATTTATCAAGGGTTACTTATACAATCCCCAACTCATGATCTGGAACGTACTAAATTTGAATCATTCTGTAGAGTAATGAGGACTTAGTTCAAAAAAAATTCATATTTTCAATATGAAAAAAAATTGTAAACAATTAAAAGAGTATCACAGTAGCACGCCGCATAAAGGAAATGTACGTCACAGGAAAAGCCAAGTAGCTGCGCAAACTGAATGAATTATGGCAAAGTAACTGACTTTATTAAATTCCCCATTATGAGTAGGTGATTCTATAAATAAACCTATAAATTTGCTATATACAGCTGAATATTCAATAATTTATCACATTTACTAATTTAAGTGGTGATTATAAATAATCACGAGGGATTGTGTAAAATCAACGCATTTATCACATTTTCTGTAACATATATATTACGATTGAACTATTCTGGGAAAAGGTTAGGTTACTTAACAAATTGTATTAATATGTAGGCAGTTATAAAAGTTTCCTGTCACAAAAGCAGTACTAGGACTGTTCCTTAGCACACCGAAATCCAAGATTGGCTGCAGAGGTATCTGGTGTGTTTTGACTCCTGGCTGCACATCGATAGCGATAACAGTAGTTCTGCAAGACAAGAAGAGGCATGCATTCAAGAACATACATGGGAATATTCAAGAAGGACTATGGACAGATACAAGGGAGGGGCAACTGAGGCAATCGCTCCTGCCTTGAGAGACTCTACCAGCAATTTTTCAACATTGAAGTTCCAAAAGTATTTTCGAAATAATCTTGGGAGAATTTAAGAGAACCCTCAATTGGAAATTATTTCAACCTTAAGCTCTTAAATAGGCGCTTTTACACCATTTTTGGTACTGTTGGTGGAAAAAATGAGGTTCAAGCTTTTTCCTCTGCTAATTTTTCAAAACTGCAGTTACAGAAATGCAGTTTTAAACAATATTTGATTATGCAAGGGGGAGAGAATGGAAACTCTCTGTAATTTTACAAAATTGAAGTTCTAAAACCTGAAGACCTAAGCCAGCCTTTCCAAATTTAGGCTTAAAAATATCAAAATCCCTAAAAAAACTCACAATGAATAGTTTTAAGTTTATTTCAGGAGGGACACAAACATCTTTGGCTCCCCTCTTAAAATAGGTCATTGATCTGCATCAAAATTTTTGATACCTCTATTTACTTTCTTGGGAAAGTTAAGGAGTTACAAACTGAATCTGTACTGGACTTCTGCACTCTGGTACATAAAAAGACTGTAGCCATAGCGCATCGCTTTCATCCTCCCGCCTAAATATTGCTTAAACCATAGACACAAACAGCATTGTAAAATTGCTTTTTCTAGCTGGTGATGGCTATAGTGCAATGCGTTAAACAGTTTGCAGAGTAATCATAATAATTATGTTTCTGTTCTTATAAACATTATTACTGTCAATATAAATGTGCAAGATTCATTACATTACTTACAATTAGGAACTGTTTTAACATTGTTTCAATTTTCATTTTCAATTCCTTTGCTCAATAAATTTTACATTTCTTGGTGTAACTATCAGGGCTGCGGAGTCGGACGAAAAAGGGCTCGACTCCGACTTCTGGATTTTGAAATGTCCGACTCTGACTCCAGCTTTCTTTAAAAATTTAATTTTTTTTTTCAAATATCTCCACATGGGAAGGGGAAAAAAACTTAAATAGAATTTGAAATATTAATTTATATTTATGAAATTTTCTCATGGTAGTTTATTGTAAACCTAAGAGGCATACAACCTTAGAAATTCAAATTATTCAATATTTGATATTTTTAAAATGAGATTACTTTAAAATCTCATTTCAAAAAAAAAAAAAATAATAATAATAATAATAATAAGGATTAATTTGCTCCCCTTTACTGTTCAACAAATAGATGCTGATCAAATCCTGTGCTTTCAATTTTTGAAAGCAGTAACTTGAGAGAAAAAACAAACTTTTTGCTAAGCCAAAAAACTTTTCTTAAGAGGGGGCGGTACTTCCTTTCCGGATAATATGAATTTCTACACATTCGATGGAGTTTAAGATGTTTATGTACAGAAACAAGCTTTCAAGACTATAATTACAGATCTTGCTTTTTTGCTGCAAATTAAGCATACTTTAGAAATTGAACATTTACATCAGGTAGCAACATTGCATCAAGCTCAAAATGCAAAACTGACTTGGTTTTTAATTAGATTTGCCTATACACATTTCAGTGTAAAATACCACTTTTTGCAATGTAAGAAAGGAGCTAAAGGAAGACACATCCAACTACAGATGTCTTATCATGCACTAACTTTTTTTTTCTATATTGGAAAAAGAGTTCAATGTAGCCCTGAAACATGTCTGCTATTCTTATTGCTATTTGAACAATTAATGTAGCGATAACACTGCACTAGAAAGACTTAATGTTTAACACTATAACTTATGGAAATTAAGATTTTCCTTTTCCATAAATTATTGAAAATGAAATGAAAATACAACGATAAAAAAACAATAATAGTAATAATAAGTGTCAAGAAATTTGTCCTTGCTAAATACTATGAAAGCATTTTCAAAAATGGAACCTTACTTCAATAAAAGATAGTACATGCCAAACAAAATTGCAACAATGGATTTCTATCAACAATAAGGAAGGGGAAAAAAACTTACTTTTTGGCACATGTAGGAGCCTCCCTTTTTGACTTTGTCACTACCAGATTGAGGCCCTTGCTGAAAAGTAAATAAAAAAATATGTTTTAAACAAATTATAGCAATTTTGTGTGTGTGAATACAAGATTTATTAAGCATTTGGAATAATTTTGTGAAGCGTTTTTTCAATTTTCAAGTCAAAGAAATAAATCAATATCTTAAATGTCACAACTGATTCTCTTTGGGAAATTAAGTTAAAAAACTGTTACGAATCTATTTTTGGCAATCAATGGCACTAAAATGATACTTTTAAATTGCCAGCATAAAAAAAGGTTGTCATTATTAGATATCAGAATTTATGGATATTTTTAAGAAAAGGCATTACTTAAACTACTGTGTGTTAACAAAAGAGATTACTTTCATAAATGATTTTGAAAAAGAAATAAGCTGGTTTTGAGCCATAAAAAAAAACAGATGCTCAAATTATGTATGCTGAAGACAGGAGCGCAGTGAAATCTTTTGCTTCATGAAGCCATTTTACATTGCAATATTCTTAAAAATCTAAGTAATGACTACGTTTAAAAGCAGAGAGTTACAAAAGGTCATAATCTCGAAACCTCTCAAATATTTATCAGTCTTCAGATTCAGTGAGGATGTTTTTGTAAGAATAAATTTATTAAAATAAAATTTCATCTATAATAAACTACTGATTATCAGCAGTCGGATAATCTGTGGTTCGATGGATCTTTTCACCATTTAAACTGTCATTAAATGGTTTAAAAACTTATAATTGCATTATTGTTCGTTTTTATCTTTTACATATATGTTTTATATTTAGTGTCAGTAGATGCAATGTAGCAATGTTTTTAGCTGTAATTTAAATGTATGTGTGAGTGTTATTCACATTTTTTAGCTACAGTAGACCCTCGTTTTAAGTGGGTTTATTTTACGCGGTTTCGATTATATGCGGTTTAAGATTTGACACCTTTATTTTGTTCTACGCGGATGTATTTCGGTTTTACTATAGTGCCTAGAAAGAGTAGTGTGCCGATCGGCAGGGAAAAAGTGAGGTCAGATCTGAGGAAAATCCAGATGGCGATGGCACTGCGCTCGAGAGTACGTTATGCTCCTCAATCAGACTCGTATTAAATCAGCGATTGCAAGCTGATTTTGTAGTTTAAAAGCCCCGTTTTTCGGTTTGAACTGTTGGAAAAATAATTCCTTTCCTGAGCTTTCCCAACGTTCTAAAACCATGTAGCAGTTGTTTTTGAAAGAAAAACTAATTTTAAAAACTCGACGTTTATTTGAACACTTAATCATAACTATTTACAGAATAATAAAATAAAAACAGAATCGCTTAAAAACAAAAGCGATCTCCATCTATCAACTTGATAGTCACCCTCACTCACTCATTCATTCCAAACACCACTTCATTCCCTCTCAATGCACGTGTCATATGCACGTCGACTCGGCACGTGCGATCGCCGATTGGCGATGACGTCAATCGCGTCAGCCCACACCCAGCCGAGGTGCAAGAACAAATTTGCATGGGGATCAATAACTTTTTCAATAGCCAACATGAACTTATTTCTGCGCAAAAGACAAATTCTGTAATAAGTGCTAATTGTTACATGGGTGTTCATTTATTTTTTGAAGCATATAAAATTACCTTATGCTAATTTATCTTCAATGAAAATAGTAGACTATAAGGGACCATTTATTAAATACGCAAGGGTCCCGAGGGATAGGGGGGGGTTGGAAAAGCCTCTACGTACCCCTACCTGGGGGGGGGGGTCAAACTCATTCTTACGTAATATTTTCCAAGTCTGTATTTCACATTAGAAATTGCGCGGTCAAGTGATTTGGCAGAGATTATGTTCCATTTGCGTCTGGAAGGTAAGAAACGTGTTTGGATAAGATGCTTTCTATTTGTTTTACAAAGAATTTATAGTGTAAAATATAATAAAAGAGTCGCATTGTGTATGGCATGTTTTATTTGTAATTAATATTACATCAAAACAAAAAAAAAAGGTCGAAAAAACATTCAGTTTAGATTCTAACTTTTCAGTAACTATTTCTTTACGCAAAAGGTTTAATTTAATAATGTGAATTCAATAACGATTCCAGTGATGTAACGATTTCAAGATTTGTTATTTTATCATTTTGAAAAACGAAATGGAATCTTACGTAAGAGTGGGGGGGGGAGTGAAAAATCTTACGTACCCTTACATGGGGGGGAGGGGTCAAAAATTGCCAAAATCATCCTTACGTAATTAATGAATGGCCCCTAATATTCAATAACTGTGCGTCTCTTATTTCTCTACTATTAATAAAGCTGAAAGTCTCTCTGTCTGGATTTCTGTCTGGATCTCTGTGACGCGCACAGCGCCTATATACCGTTCGGCCGATTTTCATGAAATTTAGTACAAAGTTAGTTTGTAGCATGGGGGTGAGCACCTCGAAGCGATTTTTCGAAAATTCGATTTTGTTCTTTTTTTTATTTCTATTTTAAGAACAGTTCCTGAAGCATAATTATCATAAGATGGACGAGTAAATTACGAAATTATCATGACGCGGAATCGCAACATGGGAAGAGTGAATGAACATAGCCAATTGGCAAGAAATTCATCATCCATTATTTGTAAATATGCAGGCTAATCAAATGACCTTTTAATTTTCTCCTCCGGGCAAAGTCTTGCGGGTACCGCTAGTTTCAAAATAAAACTGCTCCTAAATTCTTGAAGCTAATTAAAATTATCAGGGCTTCTCAGTCTGTGTCCAAGAATCGGAGTTAATTAAAAACCTACCAACTCCGACCTGTTTTTTTTAATTTTCAAGGACTTTCCTTACATTAAAAAAATAATAGGGCCACTTGCTCCGATCACATATGTAACTAACATACTAATTTGCAAATAACTGCAATTGGCAAACAGCTGGCTTGATTATTTGTTGAATTTTCGGTAATACTCATCAACGTCAAACTGCTAGTTTGCTAATTTTTACAACGTTCTTTAGAACCTGTCAGCAAACGTTTTTGTTGTCGATAATTATCGAAATAGAAGTAGTTTTGGAATCTGACGTTATCACTGTCAAAAAAAGTATTTATGTATTTTTAACTTTTATCTCATATGTAAAATAGCAAAAGAAATGTATCCTTAAAAACTAAAAACAAATGGGGAACCTCCTCGTCCCTCTCCTTAGTCTAACATTGCTTATGACAGCTTTAAAATGTTCTTTTAAAAGGAAGCGCAGCTTCCTTTCCTTGAATGTTTTGTATCCACTTTTGCACCCTGGTACGAAACAAGATGAAGCTTTATTTCTTCTAATGTTCAACTTTGATGCCTCCATTAAAAGTCTTAAACACTGTTTCATGAAAAATTCACGAAATAAAGGTAAAAAAGAGAAACGCCGAACTTAATTGTAACAAAATCCCGCGTCTACTAATGTAAACACTGCAAAATTGAACGTGCACCTCGATCGCACTGCCCTCTAGCAGTTTTCATACAATTTGTCTTCAAGAATCGTGGGAAAAAAAGCGCCGGTCGGCACACTACTCTTTCTAGGCACTATAGTTTTACATAGATGCAGCAACGCAAACAGATAAAAATTTCCCCTCTTTCAAAATTCAAACAAGTAAAGATTTCAGATTATGTGTAATAAACTGCATTTTGGCATGCTAATAATCAAGCTAGGGCCACCGGAGACATTTTATATGTGATTGGTTCCAGAGCTCTTTCCAGAAGTAAAGTCTTTAAACTCACACAGATTAAAACTCACTGGGAGAAGAGCTTTTAAGAGTAACAAAACCAACAAGAATACCGACGTCAGTGACGGACAACCAAAAACGTTCACATTGAAAATTTTGAGCATTCCTAGATAATAGAAATGATTTTTCTGATTTGTTAGTGAAGGAAGATTCTATGATGGAAATGACGCGAGTGATCATGGATGCGTTAATGCTCTGCAAAGAGTTACAGAATGACTGCCAAAAGACTATCACAACCAGCTCCTCTTTATAAACAGGACACAAAATTAATTTATGTTTTCTTTATGCATGTTGTGCATAAAAGTTGATATAAGAACACATTAAACTTATTATACATTTAGTCATCACTAGAATGAAGTATTTTGCTATCTACGGAACCAAACCCATATTTAAATACTAGTATTAGGTCTAACTTTACGCGGTTTCGATTAACAAGGCATTTTCGTGAAACGTAACTCCCGCATAAAATGAGGGTCTACTGCATTGTATACTGTAGTATCATTTTTTACCTATTATTCCGATTATCCACAGCTACCGCACCACCTTATTCCGCGGGTTAATCGGGAGTTTACCGTAAACAAATTAGCATGCATTGCTGCTCATGAAACATTTTGTTACATGTTTCACTAATTTACTGTATTTACTTATGTCCAGTTAATTAGGATATGATTTTACTCAGACAAAATTTAGAATAAAATATTTCATAAAATAGATAAATAATTTAAACTTACTTCATACAAACTGATGTGTGTAAACAAAATTTTATTTAAAAACTAAATATGTACTTTCTATATATATATACATATATATTTTTTATGGAATTGAATTAAGTATCCTTTTGACTATTTATTTCATTCTAAAATATAATTACATTGGAGCAAAAAAAAAAAAAAAAAAAAATGATGAAATCAATATTACTGAAGCATAAAATTTGCAAAATTATTATAGAAATGTGTTTTGGGGCCACAAGGAACAACATTTTCAGTGCAGGAAAGTTGTTTTGAAGCTCCAATGGAAAGCAGCAGTCATCAAAAAATATTAGTGGATGGCTGCTGCTCATTTGGGAAGATCAAAGCATTTATGCCAATAATTTTTCCATTTTTACTTATTTTATTTCTTCAAATCTAGTTTAGTTTTCTTTAGCATCAATCAACAGAATGGATTGTTTTATCATTGAATAACATACTGGATTGTTAAGGGCTTGATTGGTGTGCTGAGTTGTCCACCAGTCATTTGTCCACTCCCATACATTTCCCACAATGTTCTTGAGGCCAAGAGCCGTTGCAGGAAAAGCACTAACCTGATTGCAAATGAAAGTAAAGTAAATTGAGAACAAAGATAGTACTATTAATTTGAAAAGGTTAGCAAATAAAGTTAGATTGTATGCAGGAAATAGCTTCATCTGCAAAATGCTTAAATTCTGTTACACAAATTCATAAATAATTAAAAATGAAACAATGTATTTGTTTTGATGTTTTGAACTAGAAAGTGTCTATAACATGCAATTTGTTTAGTTAAAATTGCAACTTTCATATTTTTTTGATCAATATGATTCAAATGCAAAATAAATAAAGTAAAATTTTAAATCTTATATTTTTTTTGTATAAGAAATATATGAGGCATAAGTATACATAATGGATACAGCAAAAATTTTCAAATATATTTATTTGTTTATTAAAAAAAAAGAAAAATCAAGTAAAAAATTTCAGAGCTACAAAATTTTAGATAAAGAAAATCAAGCTCAAATTTGAACAGGATCATATAACTTTAAACTACATCAACTTTTTTCATTTTCCATACAGACTTGTTACTAGGATTTTTTCTGGGGAGGGGCAAAGGTTGTAAATTCAATGCAAATTATAAAAAATAAAAAAAAGAAAAGAAAAACCAACAGGAATCATACCCACTTATACGTAAATACATTAATTTTCTGCTTCTATATTGCATTTAAAATTAGCTTTCATGATGATTAATATTATTCTGAGCATGGAAGAGAAAACTAAGCTCGAAATTTATCGCTGTATAAATTACACTCATTAAGAAAATTTTTAGTGCTTAGATAAAAAGTATAAGTTCTATATGAAACCTTTTTTTTTTTTTTGTTAGTACTAAACATCTGCTTCTTTCAGTTACTGCACAATTGTCAATTGACATTTAAAATGACTTTGTAGGTTTATAGTTATTTTGTTTTGTTGGTATCAAAGGATGCATTAGGTGAAATATTACAAATCAGGTACTTAAACTAAAATCCAGAAAAAAAGATCACTTTTTTTTTGACAAAGACCGAAAAAGAAAAAAGCTCTTGGGCAAAATTTATACTCAATCTTTCAAAATCATTATCATAATTTATTTACCTATCCCAGACACTAAATAAATTATTTACTGTTGCAACTTTGCTTCAAAAACCGATTGTACTTCCAATAAGAGAAAAATATATGAAGGGCACAATGGGATATATCAGTCAAAAAAAAGTTGATTTTTAAAAAATGCATTTGAACATTTGACTGACAGGATTTTCCTCCAGTACGACCGATTGTCAAACAAATACTCAAGCCGACTTTATGAATTTTTGTACGAAGGATGATTGCCGATTCAATACTTTAGCAATCGCTACATGGCATCATTTTTCAGCTTCCTTGAAAAAAGATTGACAGGGTTTTTTTCTGTAATCATTATACATATTAAACTTCCATGTTTTTGAGAACAATATAATGTAGGAAGATGACATAATAAAGTAGAAGTGCCTACTAGTCTGGGAAATTACTTAATGCAGAAAATTCAGTACTTACAGGAGCAGTGCCCATATAACCATCTTCTTTTGTGTTCTCATTTGGGAAAGTACCTTGCCAGATGTTCATGTAGTGCTTCTCTTTGGGCATTTCTTTGTTTCCCCAGGGAAATAATCTACAGCATGAAATTTTTTGGTCAAATATAGTTATAATTGACAAAACTTTTGTTACAATTATACAGTAGCCTCTCGTTATATCGCGCCTTGTTATATTGTCATTCGGACATATCGCTTTTTTTTTCTCTCTCCTGAAATATTAAAGCCTAAAATAAGAAAAAAAACCTTTGCTTTAAGTTTCAAACCATTTCTGAAAACATATGGTACTGCTCAGAGAAGGTTTCTTTCTTCTTTATTTTGTCAATGAACTAAAGGAAGTTATTCCTCTAAATTCGCTGGAAAAGCAGCAGCAATTCCTGTCATCCAAATGTACATACCCACGCAGTATATTTCAGTTTAAAAGATAGTCTGTAAATAACTTGACATCTTCTTTTGTATTGATACATTGCCTTTACAATGAGTGAAAGACATCAAGCAGGTGTCATGCTAGCCCATGTAGAAGAGAACATACTCCCTTCTTTTAGTAATTTTTTTAGTAAAAAAATTACTAAAAGTCCCTTCTTTTAGTAAAAAAAATTTGTGTTTGGTTGCACAAACCGGGATTTGCATCAAAGAAAGGAAGAATGATCTCGACGGGCAAAAGAGTTTTCTGTAAACGATGTGGTTACTTTTACTTTGCACATCCTTTCTACAGCAAATCAAATAGATTAGAAAGTCTATCGGGAATAAGAGGGTATTGGAATGCTCACTCTTATCTCGTCGTAGCTCAGAAAGATCGTCTTCATTCACCGTTTAATGTTTTTAACTTTCTGAAGGTGAAAATTTACTTAAATTTCAATATTGTTTAAATTTCAACAGGTGTGATAGTACATTCGTGAACTACATCAAAAACATTAGAAAATCATGTCAAAAAGAATGAATGCTAATTCACTTGTGTATTAGACCCCAAAGCAGAATACTACTAAATTTGCGACGTACGTCGCAGAACAGATGCCTGAGCTGCAGAACAATTCTGCTCAAATGTGAGAGAAAAACTCAGACAAATTTTCTGCAGAAATTCTACAGATTTCAGTGAAATTTCTACAGTAAATAACTGCAGTTTTTCTGCAAATATCTTCCAACTCAAGATAAAATTTTGCACAAATTCTGTAGATTTCTTTAATTTAGAAGAAAATCTAAAAGTCTAGGAAATTACAACAATTCAGCGGAAAACTCGCAAAAAATGTTGAATTCTATAAGTCATCTGCAAGAACTTAAGATTTACTTTGAGCTTAGAGAAATCTGCAGAATTTGTGCAAAATTCTATCTTGAGCTGGAAAATATTTGTAGAAAATCTGCAGCTTCTGCAGAAATTTCATATTTTAAATCTGAAAAGATTCTGATTTTTCTAGCGTTTTTGGTTCTCTCTTTCTTTTCTCAATCGACCTTCATCCGCTGCAATTGCCTCCATAAACGTATGTTTTGGATACATGCCAACGTCCATCGACGAAAATTGCGTGTCTTGTTTGAGAATTCAATCCTTTTGCATCCTGAAAATATTTCAGTTATTTAGAATGTTTTGAAGTGTTTTATTATTTGTTACCCTAATTCGACTCGTTTTACTTATTATTTCAGTAATTTATTTATTTATTAACATTATTTTAATTTATCTATTATGCCATGTAAAATTAACCAAAAGAACATGGTTTGACACCTGGGCTCAGATTTTTAGAAAATTTTGTATCTTTGCCCTTTTTATGCATTTTAGAAAGCATGTAAAATATTTTTCTAGAATTTCAATTGGTTTAGGTTCTACAGAAATGCAAAGCAGCGGTGAAGTTATAAAAACTGAAGAAAAAAAAAACTGTATGAAAGGATTTTGATTTAGGGCTCCCAATTTGTGGAAAAAATCACGTTGATTTGCTTGTGTATGCAATGCTTGAAGTACTTGCAGAACAATTGTGGTCAAATGATTTTACGTTGCAGAACATCGTCAAGTATTCTGCTTTGGGGGTATTAGACTTACAACTATTTTTAACGACCTCCGTTATATCATACTTTTGGATATATTTCTCTTTTTCTTTGTCCCGCAAAAAGTGAAAAGAACAACGGGTTACTGTAATTTTTCTGAAATATCACTCAATTTATTTGCATCACTGCAGATCCTGGATTACAAGCGATATTAATTGAATTTTTGCTTCTTTTAATGCTAATGAATGTAAAAGGTAAATGCAGAAAATTGGCAAATTTTTAAAATAAATGGACACGACTGTGTTTGTATTTCATCTTATGATTATTATTTTGAAGAAAAATTAAAAACGAACAATTTCTACTTCACAAAGAACAAAAAATTATGACTAATCAAAAATCACTTTGAGGAAAGAAATACTACTGACTTCAAGGGCTTAATTTCCAACAAAAGGTGTGTGTGAGCTTTATCTAATTTATTTCTTTCTTTTAAATACCTTCTAATTTGTTTTCACATATAAATAGTTCTAATTTTGTCTAATATGTGAAAATTCGTAAACAATCAAAAAGAAATGCTGGAGCTAATCTTGGGCAGGGTTGGCAAGTTTCTGCCGAGGCGGTTAAAACCACTGGTAGAAACCGGTTAAAACCGGCATGGCAAAAACCACTTTCTGCCACATTTGCGGCAGAAACTGGCAAAAACTCACAAAATGACAAAAAATTAATTTCTGACTTACAATAGAAAATGCAAAATGCATGGAAAAACATTATTAGTTGTTAACCCCAAAGCACACTTATTACAATATCTTCACAGTTAAAACTTAAATGTGACATTGTTTTAACCCTGCAGTTGCCTCTTAGAAAAGGTGTTTTCTAAAATCTAAACAGTTTCTCAATTTAATGTGCACAAACAAGAAATTTTAAAATATTCTTGCTACAGAAGAGCTAGAAGGCAATGCATCAAGGAACTAGCAATGTTTGTGAAACTTTCATCTTACTACTATTATATATGCGAAAGTTTGTCTGTATGGATGTATAGATGTTTGTTACTCTTTCACGCAAAAACTACTGAACGGATTTTGATGAAACTTTACAATAATATAGCTTATGCATCAGAATAACACATAGGGTAGTTTTCGTCCCGTTATGGGGGGCAAAACCCCCTTAGGGGGCAATAAAACACCATTTTTGTATAAATTCTCTAATATTGGAATGAAAAAATACTTGCACATATTTACATTATATGTCCATCGAAAGCTCTGATTTTTCTGCTGAAGATGGCACCTGTTCGAAATTTCTAAGTAGAATAAAAAACGAGTTATGAGCTTTTTAGTTCCATATTCGAAGGCTTTCCTCAACTCAATACAGTATTTAGTGTATCATCTCAACTCCCTGTCGATAGCGACAGTTGTTGTATTGTTGACTATCTTTGCTTTTCGTGACTGTTCAAGGCTTTCCTCAAGTCAAATCTTGAAGTAAGATTTTTGCACAAGATTGACAAATAATACATGACTTGGCTGATCATTTTCCACTTAAACGGAACTTCAATGTAATTAATGGTTTTTATTATTATTTATGCTGATTGAACACTTACTCATTATCCAATCAACCAGCAGATCGCCAAAATTTTTGCAGAAAAATCTCCGTAGCTGATGCATTTGGCAGTTTTTTCAACGTCGCTGTTTTTGAAGCCGAAGACTACGTCATAATGTTTCTCAGCTTTCACCATGTAAACAAAATATCGCCAATCAAAGAATTTTCAAAAGATTTTTTTTACTGTGTTAAATAATCCAGCAACTAAATTAGGCAAATCCATCAATAGTACAAAAACTTCCATTAATTTTCCTTTTTGCGGAATGTCAAACAATCACCAAATTTTACTACTTATTTTGGAACCATTTCGGATGAAACTGTTTAGCGCCATTTTATGGTGACCAAAAGTATCTCAGCATCTGGCGACGATATCTCTGTAACGAAAATTAATATCATATCGTTTTACAAAGTAAGGAAAGAATGGGGGAGCATCATCGAAGGTACCCCAAAATGACTTTCGCAAATTCGGTAAAATCGCACCAAAAGCCCACAATGATTGAAATTTCCCAAAATAACTAAAGCAAGTATAAGGGGATTACGAGCGCAGCTACTTTTTTTTAATCACTTCGTACATCATTAGCCATACAGAGAAGGTTTTAGACTCCATGTTAAAAAAAAAGTATCAACAGATTAATCTTTTTAAACATGAGAAGATTAGTTTCATGTTTTGGAAATTTGTATATGCTTAAATATAGTGCTTTCGTTTCTAAATCAATACTATTTCGTTCATTTTACTTATTGCTATTTTAGTTTTATGGGTAAGGAAGAAACTCGATTTTTAATCACGTCAAAAAGATGTGTTTTAAATTCTTTCACTTAAAACAGAAAACAAAAGCAAGTAACGATTTTTTCTCATAATTATTACTGACCCAGGCAACGCCGGGTATTTTTGCTAGTCTATTGTATATTTTTTCTAAACTGGTCCACCATGCAGTAACTGGGGCAATGGTAAAAATTTGACTGGAGAAATAAGTTTTGAGAAATAGGGCCAAATTATTTTATAAAGCTGTGACATAGCGACAAAATCTACGTTAATATTGGCAAGTAAAAATTCTGGCACTTTCTTGAAACATACAATAATTTCAATCACAAGCAATTTAGATGAAGCATATAAGCTAGCAAATTACAATCACTGATGCCTGTTTAATTCTGTATGTCACTCCTTTTTCCTGAACAACCGTATTATTTCTCGTCCTTTGTTATATTAATCCAAATTTTTCGAGCATCTGCAATTGAAAAGTTCCCTTTCTGAACTAAATCAAGGGCACTAACATAGGATTTTATTTTTTTAAATGATGAAATAGTTTCATTTTTTAGTTAGCTTAAACAAATATCATTTAATAATTACTTTAGTTATTAAAGACGCTTTTAAGTTTTTGCCAGTTTCTGCCGGTTTTTACCGGTTATAACCAGTTTCTGCCACTGGCACGGCAAAAACTAGTTTCTGCCGGCAGAAAACCAACCCTGATCTTGGGTGATGTTCATAGAAATCAAGTTTTGATTGGCCTTTTGGTAGTCTATAAGAGAAGAAAAATGATTTCTATAAAAATTTATTCTATGACCAATCAGAAAAATAAATTGGTCTAAGCTGCTAGATCCTTAAATTGCAAGTTAAAAAATGAAACACTGATGCACATTTTTCACAATATTATAAACTACCTTTTAAACATTATTTAACCATTATAATAAAAATGAGTCTCTATGTTAGTGATTATAGGACTTTGAAAGCAAAGTGTAAGAGATAAGAAAATATACCTGTTTCGCAATCCAGAACGGCATGCATACTCCCACTCAGCTTCTGTAGGCAAACGCATCCCTTTCCAATGGCAAAAAGCTATCGCATCATTCCAAGATACATGAACAACTGGATGATCCATCCTGAAAATGAATCAAGAATAATAAAGATATGAAATGAATTAATCTGCTTTCAGTCAATAATGTCATTAGAGGAGCAGTGGGAGGGAGGACACCCAAGGCAATAATTTTCAGGGGGTGAAAATCTGAAAGTGTTTTTAAGAGTTTATGGAAAATTTCAGAACTTCTCTTCTGAAAAATTTCCCCAGTACATTCAAGGCCAGATTTAAGGGAGGGCAGGCGGGGCCACTGCCACGGGGCCTCCACAACAAAGGGGTCCCCACAATAAAATTTTTACAAAATATGCTAACTTTCACGAGTCAGCAAATTTTACGTTTTTTTCTCCCAGACTTTTTTTTTTTTTGTATTTCTACAAAGAATGCTTGCACAAAAATAATATTATTATCGATATATCAGAAAGCCCTGATTGCAAGTATCTATTTACTATCAATTTTTTATTTCATCGAGCATTTCAGTGGTAATATATTTTTTTTTATTCATTTAATTTGTAATTTGTACCTATGAGTTAAAGAAAAATAAAGTAAGTAAAAAAAATCTGAAAAATGGTTAACTTTGCAGGTCATCCTTGCAGCTTCTCGCTTCTTGAGCTCAAAAATTAAAAAAAATTTTGACAAAATGATTAAAACGGAAATTTTTAAATCAAAAATATCAGATATATACATATATATCACAATATTCGGATATATATCAAAGTATCGGTTATTTTCGAAAATATGATGATCTTTTTGAACCCTGATCAGGGGTGTCCCAGGGCCGGATTTAGGGGCGGGCAGGCGGGGCTACCGCCCCGGGGCCTTCACAACAAAGGGGCTCCCACAGTAAAATTTTTACAAAATATCCTTTCACGGGTCGAAAATATCGGATATATACATATATATCTAAATATTCGTATATATACCAAAGTATCGGATATTTTCAAAAATATGATGATCTTTTCGAATCCTGATTAGGGGCCTCCACACTTCTAAATCCGGTCCCATGTGCGGATTTATGGGGGGGGGGGCTGAGGGGGGCAATGCCCCCTCAGTCTTGGGAGAACTTTATACATAGTAACAATAAACCTTCCAAAATCTTAAAAGAAAAAAAATCATGATTTTGTTTTCTTTTTTGAATAGTTCAGAAGCGAAAATGAAGAGAATAGCGACTGTCCTTTTCTGGGGGGGGGGGGAGAAATCCATACAATATATTACAAGTAGTAAAGCGGTCACTGGGATGCTGAAATGTGTTGAAAACGACTACTTTGAACTGAAAGCAATTAGGGCAAGTATATAAGTGAAAATATTGACTGAACGAGGTATGTATTCAGCTGCAATACTTAAAATAATCAAGAATTATTTCAACAAATTAGAAACTGAAACAAAGATTTTAAAAGAGCGGATTTTCCTATAAACTAAACAAGCTATATAGCTTATGACACCCGCTTTGTTGAAGGCCCCCAACTCCAGAAAATTTCATGACTTGTTCCTTACCAAAAAAAAAGGGGGGGGGGAGGACTTGAAAAAATAAATTTCATTTTAAAATGCTTGAAAACCTTGAAAATTTTGGAAAAGTACAAATACAAACCATAAAGTTAAACATTTATAACAAATGGGAGGGGATAGACGGTAGAGGAAAAAATGCCGAAATATGTTAAATTCATTTCTTCCCTCATCCTGCATCAAAAATGTAAAAAGCATGGTTCTCCCGTTTTGTGACATAGTACTTGAGATAAATTTTTATGACTCACATGTTTCACATCTTGCTGTTTATTTAATCCCAAATGCAGTGCAGTATTTTGGAAATTCTTTTGTATTGCTTGCTTCTATCTTACTTCTACTGCATACTGTTAATCTGTTCGGTACGGGGGAAAAAACACCACCTCTATTCCTTTTCGTTTTCTGCACTGCTTGTAATTAAATAATTTTAATTGTTCTCAAGCCCTTGAAATGGATTAGATGAGTCTTTGAAATTCCTAAGCAAAGGGTGCTTCAATTTAATTTCTTATCATGTGTATAAATGACGAATTGTCCAAATGGGCAGCATGGTACTCTCCTGTTATCTATTTTCTAAATCTGTACACCATTTTTTTAAAAGCATTTTTTACTATTGATCATTTTGTGTTTAATTCATTGTTGTATTTGTGGGTGGGTTAAAGGCTTGACCAAAAACTAATTGAATTTAAACAGCCCGATGTAAGCAAATAACAAAACATAATCTTATCTTCTTCCTCGCTTTTTCTCTCTGAGGACTGCTGCCACTGATTTGTATTGCGTATTATCGTAATTGGCAAAAGAGTATTTTGCTATTTATTTTCAGAGATCTTTGTGGTTCGAATTGCAGAAGGCTTCAAAATGCAGAAATTTATATCTATTTTACAAAAATTCCTACGGGGGAGAAACCCCCGGACCCCTAAAATTGGGTATATTCTACTTGGTATATCTAATTAGGTATATTCCCTACTTAAAAGGGACACCGTTATCCATCATGAACCTTATGTATAAAACATAGTGGGGAGGGGGGGGGGGGCACTTTGGCCTTTTTTGCCACCGACAGAAAAGTTGTCAGGGTCTACAAAACATACCAAAAATCAGAAACAGCTTAGGGCCAGAAAAGTCTATATTATAAATCCAGTCTTGATTACAACTAATATTGCTCAAAAAAAAAAAAAAAAAAATCCTGCTCCCACAGGAACTCAGACCTAAATCCGCCTATGTACGGCCCTGAGTACATTTTAAGTTATATTTAATCTATCAAGCATTATATATAACATATTTAATAGCAAGATCATAAAAGAATAAGTAGGTACATAATTTATATTTATCTCTTGATATATGTTACCAAGCTCAAATTTTCTCTACACACATAAATATAAATGATTTTTTTCTGAAATTAATATGAGCTTTTTGGTTAAAAACAGCGTTGTTATTCTTTATTATTTGTGAAGTAAGTGGGACACTACAAATTACCACCCCAGGTGACATTTGTGTTACGAATGCCACTGTTTAAAGACAATATTAATCTTAAATTATTTAACTGTAGGCAACAAGTTTGAATTAAGGTATCTTTGACAAATCACAAAGGAAGTGCCATTCAATGCAATAAACTGCTTGCAAGATATTTGAAGGTTAGAATTAGAATGAACATACACAAAAACACTCTCAAAAAAAAAAGGGTCTTGAAATAACACACCTTTCACTTATGTTCGAGTCTATTCCTTCTGGATGTCTCCAGTCTGCTCCCTTTACTGGAACCCACCAAGGAGCTGCTGCCACCTGGAAATAGAAGCAGTAACTCAGAATATGAACTCACACTTAGACACAGGCCCAGCTCCTGGGATAAGCAGTTGCCTAAGGCGGCAGATTTTAGGGGCAGGAAATTTCGAAATTGAAACATTTTTTTAAGGTATGAAATCTGTTTCAGTGCCATAAGATTCCCTGCTTCAATGCTTAAAAAAAAGTAATAATAATAATTTAGAATATGTACCAGTGCTTGGATATGCAAAACATATAGTTCGGAATTTAACAAGAAATTCAATTTAATTTTAGAAGTGGAAAATTGTGCAATTTAAAAGTCTCTTGAAAACATTAATATATGTTTCAGTGCCTTAAGATGCAGTAATTTAATGTTAAAAGAGATAATTAAAAGTGTGTATACCTGTACCAGTGCTTGGATATGCAAAACCCAGTTTGGAATTTTAACTAGAAACTCACTTTAATTTTAAACATCATACTATTATATTAATTTTATTAATATATCATTATTTTGTATTGTTACTAGTGGTATTTGCATGGCTTTGCCCGTAGTTGAAAATTAAAAGGTTATTTGGTTCACCTGTATATTTACAAATAATGGATGACGAATTTCTCGCCAATTTGCTATGTTCATTTGCTCGCCAATATTACGGTTCCTTTGTTATGATAATTTCGTAATTTTAATCTTCCACATTGTGATAATTTGTTCGGTAAAATTTTCTTAAAATTGGAATAGAAAGAGAACAAAATCGAATTTTTAAAAAATCACTTCAAGGTGCACACCGCCATGCTACAAACTAACTTTGAAGAATTTCATGAAAATCGGCCAAACGGTCTAGATGCTGTGCGTGTCACAGGGATTCAGACAGACAGACAGACAGAAATCCAGATATCCAGACAGACTTTCAGCTTTATTATTAGTAAAGCTTATTAATATTCAATGGTGAGGGTGACACTTGTCAATATCATCTAGGGCGGCAGAACTGCTAGAGCTCGCCCTGCTTAGGCATGCAGAGAGGGGACCTATAGCTGGGACAAACCTAATCTGGCAGCATTGTGAGGACAATGCAGATCCTAATTCCTATAATATGAACAACTCAACTCGTAATTTGTATCAATCAGAGCAAGACATAAAAAATGAATGGGAAGAATTTGATCTTAGAATAAAAGTTAACATTTTTATGATTACGACTCTTGATTAATATACAATAACGCATACCGAACAAATTATTGTGCCAAAGGAACTAAAAAAGTAGGTATTTAACACTAATCACACTATGAAAATGCTGACAGGTTAGGTTTACCCCAACTGTAGAGAGTTAATGTATATGAAGTTACAGTTGTGTAAATTCAACATATTTTACATTTGGAACAACTCATTATGAAACTGAAAAATCACTTTTTAAAATATTTTGAAGTCTTTATTTATTTATTTTTCAAATCACATGATTTAAATCAATGATTTAAAAAAAAACCATTGGAATTAAATTGTGGTTTTAATCATGATTTAAATCAAGCTGACTTAATGAACCCTGTTATACTATATCACAGGAAGATTAAAATTGCATGAATCTAGATTGCAGCAGTGTAGTGTTAGAAACAAGAATTCAAGTCTAGGCATTTTGATGGACATAGCCGGGCTGATTTTCCAGGCATCAAAATGGAAAAAAACTTAGGTACTGTCAGCTCCGCTTAATTGGGTAAAGGATAAACAAATACCCCGCGTATACAAATAAAAACTTCCAGAACAGAATATTTCCCCATAGACGCAATGTTAAAGATCCCTGCTTAATCGAATAATTTCCCCGGATAATAGAATAACAATCAGATTTCGCGAATATTTTTGTGGAGAAATTTTTAGGATAAATTATAAAGAAATTAAGTAGGAACAATTTTTCATGTTAAAATATAAAGTAAAATTTCTCGCTATCATCTTCCATCAAAATGTTTCCACTATTCTATCAAATTTCTTCTGTCTTTGTCATTACAAAATCAAAAAATAATGTAAATTGAAAAAAGGTGCCAAAACAAAGATTCATAACTCAAGTTGTAGGTTACTTTTTATAATTTTCATACATACTTGTAATTGTATACTAATTATTGAACTATTTTGTTGTTTATTTAGCTTATTTCGAAATCTTAGAAATAACATTATTTCCTTTATGTAGCTATTGATTTATTATTATTACGTTTTAAGACAAATGTTGTCAATTTAAAAAGGTAAATAAAATTTCCCCGTTTAATCAAATACCCTGCTTTATGGAATAATATTTCTTGGAACCAACGATGTTCGGTTAAGTGGGATCGACAGTACTATATTCAACAAATAATTTGAGTGGTATATTAAGTAATAAAAATTCTCCTAATCAGAAATATATGTGCAAGATAGAACAAGATAACATATCTTTTAAAAATTCTGTTCCATATACAGCAGGGGTGCCCATCCCCCCCAAGCTCAATGGCGCTAATTCCCCCCCCCCCCCCCCCCCCAAATTTTCTCACTTTCAAATAAGGTTAAAGGAAACACTTTTTCGAGTTTCTAATTCCCAGGCAAACGGGGGGTGGGGAGGGGTAATGCTAACTACTGCAATCTGAACCGAAATATTGTTGGATTGTTAACACGTCTCACCTCCCAAAACATCACCCTGTCAACGCTCCAATCTGAGAGTGGTTGAAGGGAGTTGGGGGGAGGGGGGGCTCCACTTAAATGTTCGAACCTGTTGATTAAGAAATGCAATTTTGATAGATCTTTGGTAATGTTAGTGGTAGGAGAGGCATTCCCCTGGCAATTTTTCGAAATTGAAACTCCAAAAAGGCCATTGCAGATTGTCTTCGATTGTGTTACGAAGAGGGAAGGTTCAGGGGCTCTCCGGATAAATTTTTCGAAATTGCAGTTCTGAAACTCAGTTCTAGATGACTCTTAATCGCAAAGAGGGCATTTTTTGGGCGTTACAGGGGAGGAGTTCTCCTAGAAGTTTACCGAAATTGAAGTTGTATATCCAAAAAAGATGTGTCAGAAACAAATTCACTATGACAGATATTTTTTGGAAATCCTCAAAATTGATTCAGCTATTCAGCACCCATCAAAATTCAGAACTCGAAAATTTTCACGAATCTACTACTTCCTGCTATAACATATCAGGAACAAACTCTTCTACTTCCAACAATGAAACCTAACATCATTGAAAGTTTTATAAAAATCATCTAATGATAAATTGAAAGAACAGTCAATTTGAAAATGGTAGAAAAAACGAGAGTCAAGTGAAATGAAAAATTCTACATGAACTTAAGCTAATTTATAAAGAAAATGTATTAATTTTCAAGTGGTGGGCTAAAAAATATGTTACAGTAAAACCTGTATAAGT
This sequence comes from Uloborus diversus, assembly GCF_026930045.1. Lineage (NCBI taxonomy): Eukaryota > Metazoa > Arthropoda > Arachnida > Araneae > Uloboridae > Uloborus > Uloborus diversus. Next base: position 83,550,261 of record NC_072736.1, read on the forward strand.
TGACAACTTGCAGTGCATTACTTTAATGGTCAACTTAAACAGGTGGTCAACTTATAAAGGTTGAATTATATGATATAGATCTGATTCTGTACCCGAAAATAGTGGTCAACTTAACAGGTTTTACTATATTTGAAAACTTCAAAATTAGTTTTAAACGATTGTTTTGGTGCAAATGAATCCATGGAAGGTTAGAGCATAGTGGTCAAAATTCTTACAAACAATAAATAAATAACAGGGGGAAAAAAACAATTAAACTTTTTATTTTAGCCATTTTTGACTTCCCTCTCATCACTGTTACACATATTCCTCATACAGAATTGTGTTACTTCCAGAAAATCTATATAAATAAAACAAAGAATATGTGCATATATCTATGCATGTTCCCTATACAAATCCAGTTTATGCTGGATCTCGACCAAATTTGACAGGGAGTGGGCACTCGAGAAGGAATGTTGATAGATTTTCAAGTGGCAAAGAAGGTACTGAACCGTTCGAATTTTAGTTTTAGGACCTTAAAAGACTTTTTCTACCCGAAATAATTATTGGATGGGTTCGATTTTCATTTAAAAGCCTGCAAAATACCCCTGAAGTAGATTTAGTTCCCTTGAGTATCGAAACCATCAACAAGGCTGTAAAATCAACAGGAGAAAAGTTGTACGCATTTTTAAGTAAAGGAACACCAAAATCAAATCGGAAATTTATCGTCTACTGCGAGCTCAGTTTTAATTATTGTCAATAGAATCACTGAGAGGAAAGATTTGTTGCCATTTTTTTCTCGACTGTGAACAAATAAAATTCTTGCTTTTGTTTTGAGGCTTTTCCTGTAATGCGAGGATTTAAAATTTTTCCTTTCTAGTTGTTTTTCCGCGATCTGTCAGGAACTTTTACAGATATATAAATTTTTTTGTTGAAGCCTGATTGTTAAACACACATCACTTGGCATAACTTTTATTTTTGAGGTAAATCTTGGAAAGCCAGGCAACGCAACTAGTTTATAATAAATTAACAAGCAACGATAAAATTAAAAATTAAAAAAAAAACCGACTGAGTCGCAACTGTAGAATTAAGAGGGAAAATTGAAAATCCTGTAAAAGTCTTATATAATTAAAAATCAATGTTGAGTATTTTATTTGCTATTAAATAGAAAATGGCAACAGATAAAAATTTTAAATCACTGCGTTTTATTTCCTTGTCGGCCAACAATGCATTTGTTTATCACTCACGTGAATAAAAAATTAGCCATTATTAAAATCTGCTTTAAAAAAGTTATAATTCGAATTCTATGAAACATGGAAGTTCCAAACACATTCTATCAGACATGGGATAAAATTCTCTTTATTTTGTTATTAAATTTTAAAATTTTTAACTATGTGTTCACTGCACAAATTGCGGAAAACTTTTTAGAGGTTTTTAATAAATATCTTCATTAATTAATGTCATCCAAAGATGCAACCTAGCTAAGAACACTCTTGATCAACTCTCCTTTCGAACAATTTTTTTTTTTTTTTTTCAAAATCGGTCCATCAGGTTAGGCACTTGAGTGCCACAGACAGACACACAGATACGTCAAACTTATAACCCCCTTCCTTTGTGTGTCAGGTGTTAAAAAGAAATCAAATTGTCTGATCCTGATTTGCAACAGACATGGACTCCATCCTGTCTTTGATGATCCCTTTATTGAAAAAGAGACATGGCAAATAAATTTTGGAATGAGTACGTCAAAAATATATTATTTATACATGTATCTCTTGTTGAATAAGTTTAAATATTCTTTCCTTCCAAAAATCAAAAATTCCATGTTCTAAAAAAAAAAATTTCTGGACCCCCCCCCCCCCCCCGCAGAAGACACAAAACATACTTATTTTACTATTGTAACCCATTTTCTTACAATTTTATCTGACTGCCATAACTATATTTCATTACTTAATCAAATCACCTATTCTTTTGTTATTGTTTAGCGCCCCCCCCCCCCCCAAACCCCAAGGTGAGTTTCCTGAATGTTTTTTTTTCAACTACATCACTGATTATAACAATCCCATAGGTCTCAACTGCAATGAGTCCGAAAAGCAAAGGTTTTTTTTAGTCTACAACTTGAGGTGCCAAGCTTGGTATTTTAGGTTGGAAAACATGGGCATCAAAATAAAAAAAATCTTTGGTTTCAAAACTGACTGTTAATTTCTAATCCTGTTTTGGAGCTGATTGAAACTTTTTTGAGAGATCTTTTTTGATACATTGCAATCTGTCAAAAATGTTGTGCTTTCATCCATCTGCAACTAGAGAGTTAAGAATTACATCCTGCATGGACAATCTTGACATGAGCTGCAAAGTGATTGAAATACTGAATTCAAAGCAAGATTTGGAATATAAAAAGAAAATAATAATTACAGCTCTGATTTGTGACAGAAAAATGTATATTTAAAAAAAAAAACTCTTGAGTAAAAATAAATTCAGAAAAAATCTGAAAATAAAAGTGGGTTTGAATAATATTTCCTATTTCTCTAGTTTTAAAATCCATAAAACTTAAACTTACTGCTTGTGTTATGGTAGCTTTCACTTCATTACTCAAAAAACTTTCGAGAACAAAGGCATCTCCAAACTTCTCTGCCTAAAACATATCAAAACCAAATTATTTACATCTACACCCCTCCCCCCACCAATAAGAAATTAATAAAATATATCACAAAAATCATTAACATCTCTCATGTGTTAAAATTAAGCACTTTCTGCTCAATAAATATGGTTCTCCTCAGGGCCGTAACTAAAAAATAATTTAGGGGAGGGTTTTAAAACTTTCATGTGGAGCTTTGCACTCTTTGTGCTAATGTTCAAGTCATCAAGTTATCTATTATGAAAGTGTTTTATGCAATTAATATACATATGAAAGACAATTTGTGTTTTGGAAATTTTTAAATATAAACGAACATTTGAATATCAAACTAAACTTTGGGGGGGGGGTGAACCCTAAGCCCCTCCCCCCTGTGTACGGCCCTGGTTCCCCTTATTGGCATGGATTTTTCGATTTAAAATGTTCCTCTAAACGTTGTTTTTACGATAGTTCTATTTTGCTAGAAAATTTATAGATAATAAGCAAAATATATACACACATTGTACTTAATTGACAGTAATTCAAAATTGCATTTAGCCATGGAAAACAAAAGTTTTAATTCAGGCCTATTTTTCAAAAATTTTAAAAATGCAATTATAAGGAAGAAAGAAGCATAAAAACTTATGAGAAAATACAACCAAAACTGATATTATTTGTAAGTTTTTTTTTCAGGCTTGGATCTATAAATTTTGGGCCCCCATGCAAAAACTCTGTGTGAACACCCACACAAGAAGTCAACAGTGTATATTCATTTTTTTTTTTTTCAATATTTTGGGTCGTTGAGCCCATTAAGAACGTGGAGTGCACTGCAGGGTCAGCTTTTTTTCCTCAGAACCAAAAAATATGCTGAAGAATTTCCAGAGAGCAGCCTGCTTCTTTTAGCTTATGATCATCTAATAAGCAATAAGTTATTGTGGGACTAGGCAGAACTACAAGCAAACATCAATCAGCAGGTCCAAAAGGATCTAGATGTTGTCGTTTCACGCTTATTTGAGATAATTAGTTTGGAATAGCAAAAGCAAGATGGGCTTCTCCAGCCCAATAAAGCTGAGATTGCCTTCACAATAGCAGCTGAAATCAATTTAACCCACTAATGACAATTGGCTATCCATGTGAAGGTAATCTCAGCTCTATTGAGAGTAGGTCTCTCTGGTTTAGGATTATTCCATAGTGATGCTCACAAATCAATGAGAAGTTGCTGTTATTGGATGCAGTAGGTCGGTTGATTGGTATTTTCCTGTAGTATTGTCATATTGTATATTGCAGAATTTCATAAAAAGGAGAAGTTTAAATTTTTTTTATTACTATTATTGTCAAGAAAATACAACACAGTTGTCAAACAGTTCTTTTTGGTTCAGTGCCTGCATGCAACAACAGAGATCATTTATTTTACAACCTCATTTGAATCACTCCTTTTCATATATTCACTATGAGATAGACAATGCAAAAAGTGTGCAAAATTGTACACAAAATTCTTTCATAACATGATATGTGCATCAGTTTTTATACTATGACATAACGCTCAATAAACTAAACAGAAAGGAGTTTATTGAAGATGTAGGTAAGTTATGTTACCAAACATTACGCATTTTGACTGCAACAACATTCTTCTTCTTTTGTCACAAATGCCAGATTCATCATAACCTCCCTTATAATAAGCAATATTTCCGCAGTGCATGTTTTGTATTCAGCTCATTCAGTGGATCTGCTATTTTTTTCTAAAATATGATTTCAGCTGTTAAAGAAAGGGCAATTGTAGACTGCAGCAAAAGGAAAAGAAAATGTTCCAAAAAAAAGACATTCATGCACAAACATTAGCAGCAAATTCAAGCTAAATGTATATTATTTTCATTTTGACTTTGATTACCTTTTCCTCAAAGAGGGGTTTAACCTCTCTTCGCCAGTGCATGCCGTTGTGTCATCCAAGTTTGGTGGGAATTCAAATTTAACCAAAATTGGTTTTCTGCCAGAAAAACCGATTTGTTAAATGTAGAATGAAAAAAAAATCTGGTTGATTACATTACTCAGTTCTGGATCTAGTGGAGAACAAGCTGGTATCCTCGCACTAGGTGGTAAATGTACCCTAGTTTTATACCTTTTTCATTGAAACTTAAGAAAAACTTGAAGGAAAATGGGATGGTGCAGCAGTTTCAAGATTTACCCCAGCTCAGAAAAATCATAGATCTTGCTCTGACATTACTGCAGCGCTAATAATTAGCATATTATAGTATTTTCATACCACATACTTTAAGATACAACTGGAAAAGCACTTTTTCAAGTTGGAAATTAGTAATGCTTTCAAAATATATTTTGATTTTTTGAAACTTAGTATAACATACTCACATGTAAGTTTTCTATATTTTCAAAGGACCATCCACAATACTGCCGTGGGCTGTATCAGCAGGAATGAGTTTTTAAGATTGGTATTTGAAGAAACACGTTTTTAGATTCAATACTAATAGGGAAAAGTTGGAATTAAAACGTTTTTTTCAAGCTCCCCCTCCCCCAGTGGAAACCAAATAAGCAAGCATGTACAATGAGGCTAACAAACAACAGATGAGCAAAAAAGTTTTAAAATGAATTATATTACCTCAGTGACATACCCAGTTGCTTTCGTAAATTTTTCAAAATCACTATTGCTGACTTCATGTACGTCCAGATAAAAACTATCGACTGTAACTTTTCTTGCCGGGCCTTCGCCATCAGCAACGAAAACAGGCTCGTCGGTACCCATTTGGAAACTGCCCCCTTCAATTAATACATAACTTCGAGACTCCTCCTCCTCTATATCACCAGTTTTTCCGTTTAAAGCATTCTGATTATTTTCTTCTAAATATTTATCAACAACATCCTCTTTCAAAACGTTTTCTGAGCTGCAATGAGAATCAGAAAGTTTTGAACTGCGAGAAAGTTTAGAGCAACCACATGAACCATCCAATGATTCTGCGGAATGCACTGAAAAAACAATCCAAAAACACAATGCTGCTGATATGATGTGCATATTTTTTAAAGAGAACTGAATTCTCTTTTTTAACATGAGTTAACAAAATGAGGCAGAGAATATCAAACTAACATGTTGCAACTTTGTTGACATTGACATAAAGCAGGTGACGGTCACAGTCACGTCCTATTAAGCTAAATAATAAGCATGAAACAGTCGACTCTACTCATACTATCACGTGACTTCACGATGTCCCCCCCCCCCCCCGTAAATAAGGTGACTAGAAAATGTCCCCATTTTTGCATTTTTAACAATTTGGCCCCACGTTTGAAAATAGTACGGTGGTCTCATTTCCTGAAATCTGCATTTAGATGTCCATGGATGCCCCTGTAATTTTATTGTGTTTCATCTTAGGTGTTTTTTCACTGCATTTTGTATTTCCCTGTTGTAGTGAATGTTTTTTTTCGTGCTTAAACGAGGTAATGACAGCTTAATTTTTAGAAAACTTTTCATCATGTTCCAGCACCAAAAGCAAAAGATTCTTTTTTAGTTGTTAAGGAAAAAAGAAATGAGATTTTTATAAATTCGCAACTCCAACAAACTATAGGGGGCGCTGCAGCCACTGTCTAATGGCCGATGAAAAAACTAAAACAAACGCACGCTGTAACAAATAAATTGCTTCTAAACTTAGGAAATGATAGATATTTTTGTTCGCATGTATGATTTTTTGTTCTTTATTCATTTAAAAAGATTTTTCAAAGTCTTTTGGTTATTCTGACCCATGTAGAAAGAGATTAGAAATCAAAAAGTATTACGAAAGTAAATAATTATGCAGAACACGCAGTAAGTTGTTCTGAAGCAGCCATTTTCACGATGTTGAATTCGGAATTCATAAATTTTTGGTTCGCTTCGAACGGCATTTTCATTTTGTACCGTTTTTTCTATACATTAGTACATATTAAGTTCAGTTTCGTGACATTTCCGGCATTTGTTGACATTTTTGTCACATAGTGCACATACGTGACAGACTGTCAAGTGTAACGTTTAACACTAGATAATTTATTTCTATGACTATATGATTGGATATCAAAAGAAATCATCATGCATTTAATTCATTCGCCATGGAAATGATTTAACTGATATGCGAAATCTTGTCAAGATATATTATTCTTTCACACAATTTTAAAACCATAACCCTATAAACTGATTTTTGGCGAACTTTTATTTTTTATTGTTCAAATTCTTAACGTTCTTTCTGGCTTTTTCAATCTGTTCTGCAATAAATATTTTCAAGAAAATTTATTTGCATACTGTCTATTTCAGTAGGATACTGTAGTAACAAAGGTTATTTAAATAATTTATGTGGAATTAGGTTAAGGAAAAGTGTCCAGTCAATGTTGTTAAGTTCGTTTTTTTTTCATCCGATTGAAAAACTGATATTTATTCAAATTCACTCAGAACAAGATAAATAAAATGTGTACTCACAGTTTATATCAGATATTTTTGATGTTACACTGTTGTGGATGACGATTCCAAATGATGAATTACGCAAATAAAAAAATAGACATAAAAAACTATTTGTTTTGCCCAAAATGAACACATGGAACGCAATGTTTTAGTTTTGTCGGCAGTTTTGTAAATCTCCGCAAGGCAGCGTATTCCAGCGCTGGAGTTGCGAATTATTTTTTTGAGCAATCACGATTGCTTATTCTCATTTGACTGTCCTTGACGTTACGCTAATTTTATTCCCCCCCCCCCGGCTCCCCCTGCAGCACCACCGTCGACCGGCCCCTCCCGAAGCTGCTCCTCTAGCGAGAACAGTCTCCAGGTTGCGCCCATATCCTACACACACGCACGCATACATACATACATACACACACACACTCATGCCTGCACACATACACACACACTCATGCCTGCACACAGACACACGCATAGATACACATACCTATACACACACATACCCACACACTCATGCCTGGACACAAACACACACACCTACGTACACAAACATGCAGTGAAATCTGTGTGTAAGTTGACCACTTACAGTGCACTACTTAAGTGGTCAACTTACAGAGGTTGATTTATATGGTAATGGCTAATTCCGTGCCTGATAAAAGTGGTCAACTTAGACAGGTGGTCAACCTCACATGTTTTACTGTACTCTCGTGACCGTTATTTTCTAAAACCAATAATATAGAATTGAAGGAATTACAGTAAAACCTGCGAAGTTGACCACCCTTGTAAATTGACCACTTTTGTCAGGCATGGAATTAGCCATTACCATATAAATCAACCTCTGTAAGTTGACCACTTAAGTAGTGCACCGCAAGTGGTCAACTTTCACAGTTTTCATTATACTAGCAATCGCTATAATTTCATGTTAAAGTTGTATTATTGTTTATATATATTTCTTTATTATTGTTTGGCAACACTGAGTATTTTTTGAAGTTTTACAATGGCGATCATCTAGTAAGTTGGAATAAAGTTTCGCAAATAATGTCTTCGTCTTTTCATCTTTATAGTTCACACGGTATAACTTTGATAGGAACTACTTTGATATACCCCCCAAATCGGAACTTTGGCGACTTTTTTTGTTTTTGTTGACACAAAACTTTGTTGCCACAAAAATTGTTGACACAAAACTTTAAAAAAAAACTCAAAAAATGGTACAAAATGCAAGAAAATACTAAATTTGGCAACAGCAAAAACCTAAAAGCTGAAAAAACCTAAATTGGCAACACCAAAATAAGAAACAGCAACCCTAAAAAGTCCGTAGGAAATGCCAGATTTGGCGCGTAATTTTTGGGGGTGTATATCAAAGTTATACCCTTTGATATACCCCCCCCCCCCCAAAAAAAAAAAAAATTACGCGCCAAATCTGGCACGCACTACGGACTTTTTAGAGTTGCTGTTTCTTATTTTGGTGTGGCCAATTTAGGTTTTTTTCAGCTTTTAGGTTTTTGTTGTTTCCAAATTTAGTATTGTCTTGTATTTTGAACCATTTTTTGAGTTTTACTTCCTTTTGCAAAAAAGGAAGTATTGTATTCGCGAAAAAATTTTCACTCAAAAATCGCCCTTAATTTCCATTTTGCTCACCCCCAAATGAATGTTGAGTTTTTTTTTCGATTCGACCACATGCGGAAAAGTGCCTAAGAATGTATAGACACGCGAAATATCCATTTTGACCATCACCGAGGTAATTACAACGACTTTTCTCGTGACGTCTGTATGTATGTGCGTATGTGTGTATGTGCGTATGTGCGTATGTATCTCGCATAACTCAAAAATGGTATGTCCTAGAAAGTTGAAATTTGGTACATAGACTCGTAGTGGGGTCTAGCTGTGCACCTCCCCTTTTGGTTGCTTTCGGATGTTCCTAAGGGGGTCTTTTGCACCTTTTTGGGGGGAAATCATTGTTAATTTCGATGTAAACTCAAGTGGCGTTATAATTTGTCGGACACTTGGCGATATATCGCCAGTCTTTTGGTCGCCAAGTTTTGTCGCCAACTTGGCGACAAATTTGGCGGAGTTTTTTTTTTTTTTTAGTTTCAATTTGGCCATTGTTGGTGATATTTAGAGAATAAATATTGAATCACATTAAAATAGCGATTAATGGGGAAATGACATTAAATTGGAGTAAAAGGAAGTCATGTGATGCACACATCAGCTCGAAACAATTCACACGAAACAATAGCCTCACCAGCTGAGTTTTAAGGTCTCATGGAATTGGAAAATGGTTTAAGGGGTCTAAGGACCTTTAATCTTCAGAATTTTCGATTTTCTGGAAAAAAATATATGTTATGCATAATTTTATTCTGAACGATTTGATACCTTATTTATTACCATACGCCAAAAACTTTTCGAGTTATTGTAAAAATGCGTAAACTTTCCCCGTAGAGATTTATGTTAACAGCAGCTGTTTAAGCCTCTTTTTCTCAGGTGCCGATTTCTTCGGTTTTCTCGTTTTGCGCGCATGATATTTTAGAAAGTTTCTTATATATTTCCGTAAAACTTTTCATGCATGTTTGTCTGATACATCCTAACGATTTGAACCTAAATTTCAACTAAAAAATTAAGTTAATGTTTAAAAATAAATATTTTTTTACCCAAAATTTTGGAAATTTTCGATATTAACTTACGAAATTTAAAAAAAATAAATAAATAATTTTAAAAAAATAAATAAATTTTAGGTTCAAGTCATAAATATAAACCAGATAAACATACATTAAAAGTTTTACGGACATATATAAAAAACTTTCTGAGATATCATGCGCGCAAAACGAGAAAACCGAAGAAACCGGCACCTGAGAAAAAGAGGCTTAAACAGCTACTGTTAACATAAATCTCTATGTAAACAGTATTTTTTTAAAAAGTTTTGTGGCAACAATTTTTGGATTTCATATATGTTTTAGCGCCATTTCATTCATTCGCCATTTCTTTGTGAAGTTATCAAGCAGATTTCTGACTTGCCGTATTTTGCTGCTAATCTGGTTGTATTTTCCAATTATACTTTTTTTCTATTAATTTTTTTTATCTTTTAGCTTTCAATATGCCTACAGTATGTAGTGTTGTTGAAAAGTTTCAGGGAATTTTGAGCCATAAAACAGGTATTTTGCTTGGCGAGAAAAAAAAAGTTGCCAAATTTCCGATTTGGGGGGGTATATCAAAGTAGTTCCGTTCACACTTTACTCTGCTAAGTAGATACATAACCTTAATATGTTACTTAAATTCATTAGTTTATGTAAAATTTATCAGGTTATGGGCGCCAGCAAGCTCATTGCGTTTTTAAAAGATTAAAAACGGAGACTAAGTTAAATCCGAAAAGAAAATAGTTCAAGATGGATTTATCAAGAACTGTAAAGCCGTTATCTGGAGAAGCAGATTTTCCAATGTGGAAACGGAAGATAAGAGATATATTATCACGAAGGGGCATTGGACGTAATTGATGGTAAGTTAAAGAAACCAGAATTACCTAGTACAGCAGATGCTACAGAAGTCCAGAAGTTTGAAATATGCGCCAATTTATACCGAAAAGCCAACAGTTATGCCAAGAGTATAATCGCAAGTACAGTAACAGACTCCGTTTATCAAAAGATTATGGACAAAGATACTGCTTTTGAAGCTTGGGAAGCTTTGAAAACGTTGTTTGAAGCTTCATCAAAGGATCAACTGTTCAAAATCTGCAATGAATTTTTTAAATTTGGTTGGATTTCTTTCTGGAAATGACATTTCAACCCATGTTGCACAATTAAGTAGTTTGTGGAATGAGTTGAACAGCGGGCTCATAGCAATAGGAGAAAATAAACTTCCAGAAATGTTGCTGGTATGCAAAATTCTACATATTTTGCCAAGTAACTTCAAATTATTCAAATCAAGTTGGATGCATCTTGCAAAAGATGAAGAAAAGCCTTTTGAAGATTTGGCTGCTCAGTTAAGTATGTTTGAGCGAAATTTCGCCGACAACAATGAAAGAAGTGAAAAAGCTGCAGAAGCTCTTGTTGTCGCCAAGTCTAAAAATAAAGCGCATGACAAGAAATTTAAAGCCAAGAGCAAGTTAAGGTGCCGCTGGAGAGAGCCTCCGAAGTTTCGAAGTTAATGTTAAGTCTACGGGGAAGTTTCCTCCCGATTGCTAATTCGCATTTAAATATTTTGAGATATTTTTTTCTGCATAACATTCTTTACAGCAGTACAAATGACGCGCCTTTTTTAATTTTTCATTTTCCGTTAAAATTTAATATTAAATGGCTGTTAAATTTATGAGTTGACAAAATAAGAGGTGCTTTCTGTTTAAACGCTTCATAAATACTCAAGATCTAACATTTGCTCAAATTGAAAAACTACGCGTTATTCTTGAAAGTTTGGGCTTTTCAGGGATACCTTTCTTTTAATCATACTTAAATTAGGATAAGAGTAATTGGGAGGGGAAAACTGGAAAATTTTGCAAAAATTGACGAATTTCCGTGTTAACCACGCCTCCCGCCGGTGACAATAGAGAAAGAGGGGACAGCTTCTTTATCCCCTGTTGGGGTGGGGCATGGAGATCGTCTTCAGGCAGTCTTCAGGGTAATAAAAAACATGTGTTTAGGGGAGGGGGGTGACAGCAATTAAGGGTTGAGTGAGCGAGAGCATTTATTTCCTTCGGGTCTAAACTTGGAGTAGACAATTTTTTGAGCTTCGCTACGCAACTTTTTCCTTGCTTACATACAAATTTGGAAATACATTTCCTACCAGGGGGAAGCTCCCAAGTAATTCAAATAAATTTGAAACTTTTTTTTAGCGAAAATATTACACTATGTAGCAATATGTTTGCATTTTAACTTTGCGTAATTGCCATATTATCAACTATATTTTAATTTTTTAATACAAAACAAAAGCTTCCTTTCAGAAAAAGGGTATCAAAAGTGTAATATGCAGATAAAATAAAACATGTCATAATTCTGTGTCCAGTGAAAGTGATTACAATGAACCCCCTTTTAAGAAAAGCATCAACAATCGTTTATACAAATAAACAGTTGCATTAACTAGGATGAAATACTGTGCAAGCACTTATTCTTACGAGCCTACATTTTAGCGAAATTAAAAAACTCTATGAATTTGTGAGTTGCAAATTTTTCGAATTTTATATAAACAGAATAATTCTATAAAAAAAATTATTTCGCGAGGTTTAAATTTTCGTGATTACGTCGAGCTCTGGAAAATTGCGAAAATGAAAGCCTCGCGAAAATAAGTGCTATCAGAAGAGTACTCAAAGTCATCACATAAATGCGTTATCCAGAATCACTCTTGATCTGTAATGAACTAATTTTCACGTGCTGAAAATCTAACTTCATGGTTCGAAAGGAGTCTTATGCTATTTAAAAAGTTCTTTTCGGGAATTAATGCACCACTAAGTGCTTATAGTCATACTTTTTTCTCTAGTTTGGGTCTCTCACTACTGAAATATGGCTAGGGGGGAGGAGACAGCAATTAGGAAACTGAGGTGCCCCGCGTGGGAGCACAGAGCGATTTGAAGTGAGGTACAATAAGACATTGAGAAGGCTCATAATCAGTTATATTATGACACTATATTATAAATATTGAATACAGGTTAATATATAGTAAATGTTACACAAAACATTACAAGACTAAAAGCTAGTTATAACGATAATTTTTTTATAAAATAACGTTTGATGCATCACAAATTGAAAAAAAAAAAATAAAATAAAACATCCAATAAGACATTAGATGATAAGAAAATGGGAATTATAGAATGTAAGACAATCAAATCTTCATTGTCGAGAAATTATTCCATCGTTGGCCATACCTTTTCAGTGTTGTTACCAGTAACCAGCTTGAACACGAAATAAGACTTTTTGATAGTGAACCAAAAAACTGTTTGTGCTTGAAAAACTATTTTTTTTTTAATTATAAATAATTTGCTTTTAAAATATTTAAAAAAAAACTTTTTACATAATTTATTGGTTTTAAAAACATAATAGGGTTGTTTCCTTCAGTCAAAAGTATGTACTACTTTTAGTTACTGAAATTGATAGAATAAGCAAAAAAAAAAAAATAACATGGAGCAAGAAAAAAAAAAAACTTTCATTACCCAACGTTTAATTTTTAATTAATTATTTTAAATGTCCGATTTTGAAAATAAGGCGTGGTCTTTATGGCGTCATAAATGATGTACTTTGGCGCATCTGTCTACCGCGTTTCCACGTTATGATAATCAAGAAGCGAATTAAATATTGCGCTCTACGTTTGCTCTCAACCATATCGTTGCCAGCACACGTGAGTAGAGATGCGAATTAAATATTTCGCTCTGTGAATGGCAACAGTGAATGGCATTTCATCATTTGTGATATTATCGGCAGAAGCGTAAACAATGAAAGCGCGCCGATTAAAATATCTTTTAAAAAATATAAACTTAGTCAAATCCTTTAAAAAATGGTCAGATCCCATGTTTTTAAGCATACTCTTTTGGGAAAAAATACTTTTAACATTTTGGAAACGACCCCATTTGAGGAAATTAATATTTTTAATTTAAATGTAGTTTTCATAGTAAGAATGATTGTGTACAATGTTCCTGCTCCATCTTTTTAATACATATTGTTTGTTTGTAATTTTGCTGTAAGCTATTCAATTGTTTTCGAGGTACCTATTGCGTTTTAAATTTAAAACTTTCATAGATTCATTCATTTTGAATGAACCTATGATCTGAATGACGAATGAATCTACATTTGAACGATTTAATCTGATTAATAATCAGATATAGACAAAGCCTAAACCCATCATGAAGCCTGCAGTTTCAACATAGGTCAATGTAACTTTTTTTTCTTTTTCTAAAATCTTTTTGTATAACTTATGTAGCAGGTATGCCGGGGGGATATTTTAGTGCTCTGTAATTATTTTAAAATATGTCCTAAAAACTGTAACAATACGTGCTCCACGAAGTGTTAAAAAAGTGCTTTAAAATGAATGCTAAACAAAATACATGTTTTTCAAAAAGCGTTATCCGAAGTGTTCTCAAAATTATTCAAAAACGTTAGGGGGACAAGTGTCCATACTTAAAAAGTATTTTGAAAAGTGTTCGCAGGAGGGTTGAAATACCTATTTCAAAAAATGTGTTCTCAAACAGGGGACAAGTGTCTATGCGCAAAAAGTGTTCAAAAAGAGTTTGATTATTTGCAGTGCACTAGGAATCAGCAAGAAGTCCAAGGCAAGAAAAATTTCTAGGAGAGCATGTGATTTCTTGCATAAAGCTTTGCTCCATAAGCCGTACGGTTCTGTCAATATCCAGTTTTGTAAAAGCTTTTCTTTTTTTTTCTGCGTCGCAATTAAAATGACAAAATCACCAAGTTAGTATTTTCATTGCTCGCGACCTGAGATGTTTGCAATACTGATATTTGGATGCCTCACTTTTGCCAAATCGACTAACTCCATAAAACAAAAGGTAGAGACTAGTTATGAAGAAGATGGTGCTATATCCATATGAGTAAATAGGTCCTCATGGTACATTTTCTGCCATCACATGGTCAGAAACGTACTGAACCAAAACTTGAATATAATTTCACATGATAAGCATTGATGAAGCACTATGAAGCAATAGTAAAACAGAAATGAGTATTTTTTTTTTAGAAGGTGGAGAGAATCGATTTGGCGATTGAGACATCCATTTGGTGATCCTGATCAACTTTCGGGGTAGAAGAACCTACTTGTATACCAAAAGCTCTATGCATGGTAGGTTTTTCACAATTTGCTGCCAAAGTATACAAATCGCATTTTTACAAATTCCAACCGTACATCACCGACTTGTTATCTGCTGAGAGAATAGTTTTCTGAAGTTAATTTTTCCTCGTTTGTAGCCTGTTGCTTTGTCCAAAAGGTATGCAAGTGGCATTTCGATAGCTCAAATAATTGCTGAATTATCTTAGCTGAAAAACCAGCCAAAAATTGATTTCGTCAATTTTGTCTCAATTTCAAAAAGCAGTATCTCAAAAGGGTCCTCTTATTTTGGTTTTTCCTTCACATCATTAAAAAGAGCACTACTTTTATTAACTAAGAAACGTTAGTTTCATTTTCGAGACGCACCCAATAAAAAAGAATAATGTACGTAATTAAAAAACATGTGCGTCATTTCATGTGAAATCAACAAAAAATATTAGATCTTACAAATTCGTGTCAAACAATTCTAAATATATATATATATATATATATATATATATATACAGGGTGTCCCAAAAGGTCGTTTACAAACTCAACATGCAAGTCTGTCATATCATGATGAACAAGATTTACATAGGAACATGTGCTTGCAAACGCAATGTTGGCGCACTACATGCACTAAAGTCAGACACTAACGGATACACGACATGTCGCATATCTCTTACACAAAGACGATTTTACACAAAATTTTAGTTTTTATGGAAAGCTTGAAGCAATTGCTAAAATTTGCGACCCGCCAGCTCTCATAATCACGTTCCAACGACAACGCAGCTATCGGTGAAATCTTGTCGGAATAGATCGTTATTACGACGGTCGGTACTTTGTCGTTGCGACGCGTGTATGGCAGTTAAAGGCAACAAATTTCAACAACAGCTATTAGCCTTCCTTGACTACACTGTTAAAAAAAACCTGAAAGTTCAGGTAGTTTTCTGACTGAATTTAACAGAATATTTCCGTAATGCTTCAAAACATATTTTTTCCTTACAACAACGTAAACATCCCGACGAAAACGGAGTTTTTCCATTTCTAGGGTTGCCGCTCTGCTGTACTTTGCTTTGATTAGTCTTCAAGTCATGATAAACATCCCTTATTGATAGTGCTTATTAATCGCACTGTTACATTTTGCTAATTAAAAGCATATTTAGAATAATAACTCGGATGCTGTAGACAAAATAGATAGCTTGTTATTTCATGTCTGGAGAGTAATATACTCGTTATGTCGAAATTGTTTATACGCCTTTTAGTTTTGTAGGTTTGGAAAAATGTTCGCGCCATTTTTAGACTGGCAGATGTGTTTTGATCGCCCTGATGATTTGATGTGGGTTTTACTGAGTCAGTATTAGAATATTATTGCGGTGTATTATTTTGCTCAATACTTCGAACAATTCTATTCATTAGTCATATTGTGCGTTCTAGCCGTGAGAATAGTTTTAGGATCCCGTGTTATCCATTTAAAATAAAGGCTATTGGATTACTTGTATCCAGATGCAATGGAGACACTTAAATTTAGCACCGCTGGTCACATGTAAGTATTGTTGAATATCTTTGTACATGTTAAAATACAAATGTATTTTTCTTGTTAATATGCATTTGATAAAATTCCGATGGTAGCTGATTTAGAATTTATAGAACTATTATAAAGTTACTGTTTTTGCTCTAACGCGTTGTATTCTTGAAAATCATTAAAACGTTAAATGCCAACATTTCGTATCAACCGAAGATTATCGTAGTGTGCGAGCAAGACAGAAAAAAATCACTCAGTTTTTTTTTTCCTTTTGACATATTGAAAGTAAACATTTTGAATCTCCAAATAAAAGTATTTCTTGCTGTTATATTTTTTGCGAAAAGGCATAGCAGATTGTTAATCTTTGAAAATATAATTTTGACAAAAGTAAGTTTTCTTGATTACTTAGAAAGCTGGAAACATTCATTACTCCTTTCGGGATTTCATTTATAATAAAAAATATAAATTATTTATTTCCTTAGGATCTCATCCAACAACTTATTTGAGATTATTGCAAGTTTCTTGTAAAAACATTTCGGGTAAAACGAACTGATTGATATGTTTAGCCTAAGTATAATGCTTATGCACTAAAAATCTATGTTGCTATTCCAATGAGAGAAAAATGCGGAAATCACCGGGGGGGGGGGGGGTATACATCATCTGAGCAAAAAATTCTTCACGTGTATGTCAATGATTCTGTTTTTAAACACAGTAAATTAGTATGCGGTACTCTCCATCAGGTATATTATTCCATGATAAAGTCAACCGGTTTTTAATGGTATTTTATTTGACTCATTCTGCAAATAAAAATATTCTATTTTTCATGTATGCTTTTCCATGCCACGCCAGAATATGTACGAGAAGAAGTCGATGGAAATATCGAGCAGTATCAGCATCAAAAATTGGTGTTATATTTAAATCCACTAATTTCCTTGTTGGTACTTTTCGATTATTTTCGTTCATCTGAAGGTGCGAATTTCGAGATGCTTGAAAGGTAAGTTATCAAGCAAAAATTTCACTAAAAATATATTTTAGTAATAAATACAAATTAAAAGAAATAATAGTTTTTGAATAGTTAAACTATTTTTCCATTATATATCATTTTAAACATAGGATAGAAAATCGAAAATGAAATTTTAGTAAAATATGTGAAAATGAGAAACGAAAAAATAGCGCAACGAAAAATCAAGAACCGAAAGTTCTGTAAAGACACAGAAAGTTTTAAAACGGAAAAATAGATGAACGGAAAATTTAAAAACGGAAAAATAGATCAACGGAAAATTTAAAAACGGAAAAATAGATCAACGGAAAGAAGAGAAATGGAATTTTCGTTAAATCACGGAAAATTTATAAATGGAAGAACAGAACTAAACGGAGAAATGAGAAATGGAACTTCTGTTAAGTCACGGAAAATAATTTAACGGAAACGTAATATTTACGGCAACTTTGCTGCCGGTACTTTATCCGTTATTTTCAGGAAATTTTTTTAACAGTGTACTAAAATGTTGCGTAAAATCATTTTTGTGTAATAAATATGTGACATGTGTGCATCCGTTAGTGTCTGACTTTGTGTGTATGTAGTGACCAGCATTGTGTTTGCGAACGTATGTTACTATGTAAATCTTGTTAATCATGATATGACAGACCAGCATGTTAAGTTTGTAAACGACCTTTTGGGACACCCTGTATATAATACTGGATCTACTGAAAAAGAAAAGAAAAAAAAAAAAACGGGATCTACTGTAGCTGAGTTTTGACAGGAAATAAAATCTGTTTTAAATATTTTAGACCGTTAGTTTTTGTGTGAGCGTCCCTCCAACAGCCCGAGAAATGGTAAAAAGTGACATTCCGGTTCCTGGAAACGAAGTAAAATATATGTGTTAATTTGAAAGTAGTAACTTCAGGTAAAAAAAACTCGATAACAGGACGAAGCCATTTCCTCAAATATTTTCCAAGGTATTACAAATCACATGAGGGGACGGGAGCATGCAGGGCCGATCCTACACTGTTAAAAAAATTTCCTGAAAATAACGGATAAAGTACCGGCAGCAAAGTTGCCGTAAATATTACGTTTCCGTTAAATTATTTTCCGTGACTTAACAGAAGTTCCATTTCTCATTTCTCCGTTTAGTTCTGTTCTTCCATTTATAAATTTTCCGTGATTTAACGAAAATTCCATTTCTCTTCTTTCCGTTGATCTATTTTTCCGTTTTTAAATTTTTCGTTCATCTATTTTTCCGTTTTTAAATATTCTGTATCTTTACAGAACTTTCGGTTCTTGATTTTTCGTTGCGCTATTTTTTCGTTTCTCATTTTTACATATTTTACTGAAATTTCATTCTCGTTTTTCTATCCTATGTTTAAAATAATATATATTATAAAAATAGTTAACCATTCAAAAACTATTATTTTTTTAATTTGTATTTATTACTTAAACACATATTAAGTGAAATTTTTGCTTGATTACTTACCTTTCAAGCATCTATCTTGAAATTTGCATCTTCAGATGAATAAAAATAATCGAAAAGTACCAGCAAGGAAATTAGTGGATTTGAATATAACACCAATTTTTGATGCTGATACTGCTCGATATTTCCTTCCACATCTCCTCGTACATATTCTGGCGTGGCATGGAAAAGCATACATGAAAAATAGAATTTTTTTTTTTTTTGCAGAATGAGTCAAATAAAATACCATTAAAAACCGGTTGACTTTCTCTTGGAGTAATATACCTGATGGAGGGTACCGCATACCAATTTACTGTGTTTAAAAACAGAATCATTGACATACACGTGAAGAATTTTTTGCTCAGATGATGTATGCCCCCCCCCCCCCGCGGTGATTACCGCATTTTTCACTCATTGGAATAGCAACATAGATTTTTAGTGCATAAGCATTATTCTTAGGCTAAACATATCAATCAGTTCGTTTTACCCGAAATGTTTTAACAAGAAACTTGCAATAATCTCAAATAAGCTGTTGGATGAGATCCTAAAGAAATAAATTAAATAATTTATATTTTTCATTATAAATGAAATCCCGAAAGGAGTAATGAATGTTTCTAGATTTCTAAGTAGTCAAGAAAACTTATTCTTGTCAAAATTGTAATTGTATTTTCAAAGATTAACAATCTGCTATGCCTTTTCGCAAAAAATATAACAGCAAGACATACTTTTATTTAGAGATTCAAAATGTTTACTTTCAATCTGTCAAAAAAAAAAAAAAAAAACTGAGTGACTTTTTT
Source organism: Uloborus diversus (assembly GCF_026930045.1). Lineage (NCBI taxonomy): Eukaryota > Metazoa > Arthropoda > Arachnida > Araneae > Uloboridae > Uloborus > Uloborus diversus. The sequence goes on from NC_072736.1 coordinate 83,569,765, forward strand.
CTGTCTTGCTCGCACACCACGATCATCTCCGGTTGATACGGAATGTTGGCATTTAACGTTTTAATGACTTTCAAGAATACAACGCGTTAGAGCAAAAACAGTAACTTTATAATAGTTCTATAAATTCTAAATCAGCTACCATCGGAATTCTATCAAATGCATATTAACAAGAAAAATACATTTGTATATTAACATGTACAAAGATATTCTACAATACTTACATGTGACCAGCGGTGCTAAGTTTAAGTGTCTCCATTGCGTCTGTACACAAGTAATCCAATAGCCTTTATTTTAAATGGATAACACGAGATTCTAAAACTATTCTCACCGCTAGAACACACAATATGACTAACGAACAGAATTGTTCGAAGTATTGAGCAAAATAATACACCGCAATAATATTCTAATACTGACTCAGTAAAACTCACATCAAATCACCAGAGCGATCAAAACACAGCTGCCTGTCTGAAAATGGCGCAAACATTTTTCCAAACTTACAAAGTCCAAAGGCGTAAAAACAATTTCGACATACGAGTATATTACTTTCCAGACATGAAATAGCAAGCTATCTATTTTGTCTTCGACATCTGAGTTGTTATTCTAAATAAGCTTTTAATTAAAAAATGTAACAGTGCGATTTAATAAGCACTATCAAAATGCGATGTTTATCATAACTTGAAAACTAATCAGGATACTAACAAAGTACAGCACAGCGGCAACCCTAGAAAAGGAAAAATTCTGTTTTCGTTACTTCCTTTCGTGATATTTCTGTTTTTGGAAGGAAAACATATGTTTTGAAGCATTACGGAAATATTCTGTTAAAATCAGTCAGAAAACTACCTGAAATTTCAGGTTTTTTTTAACAGTGTACACTGTTAAAAAAATTTCCTGAAAATAACGGATAAAGTACCGGCAGCAAAGTTGCCGTAAATATTACGTTTCCGTTAAATTATTTTCCGTGACTTAACAGAAGTTCCATTTCTCATTTCTCCGTTTAGTTCTGTTCTTCCATTTATAAATTTTCCGTGATTTAACGAAAATTTCATTTCTCTTCTTTCCGTTGATCTATTTTTCCGTTTTTAAATTTTCCGTTCATCTATTTTTCCGTTTTAAAACTTTCTGTGTTTTTACAGAACTTTCGGTTCTTGATTTTTCGTTGCGCTATTTTTTCGTTTCTCATTGTCACATATTTTACTAAAATTTCATTTTCGTTTTTCTATCCTATGTTTAAAATGATATATAATAGAAAAATAGTTTAACTATTGAAAAACTATTATTTTTTTTTAAATTTGTATTTATTACTAAAATATATTTTTAGTGAAATTTTTGCTTGATAACTTACCTTTCAAGCATCTCGAAATTCGCACCTTCAGATGATTGAAAATAATCGAAAAGTACCAACAAGGAAATTAGTGGATTTAAATATAACACCAATTTTTGATGCTGATACTGCTCGATATTTCCTTCGACTTCTTCTCGTACATATTCTGACGTGGCATGGAAAAGCATACATGAAAAATAGAATATTTTTATTTGCAGAATGAGTCAAATAAAATACCATTAAAAACCGGTTGACTTTATCATGGAATAATATACCTGATGGAGAGTACCGCATACCAATTCACTGTGTTTAAAAACAGAATCATTGACATACACGTGAAGAATTTTTTGCTCAAATGATGAATACCCCCCCCCCCCCCCCCCCCCGGTGATTTCCGCATTTTTCTCTCATTGGAATAGCAACATAGATTTTTAGTGCATAAGCATTATACTTAGGCTAAACATATCAATCAGTTCGTTTTACCCGAATTGTTTTTACAAGAAACTTGCAATAATCTCAAATAAGTTGTTGGATGAGATCCTAAGGAAATAAATAATTTATATTTTTTATTATAAATGAAATCCCGAAAGGAGTAATGAATGTTTCCAGATTTCTAAGTAATCAAGAAAACTTACTCTTGTCAAAATTATATTTTCAAAGATTAACAATCTGCTATGCCTTTTCGCAAAAAATATAACAGCAAGAAATACTTTTATTTGGAGATTCAAAATGTTTACTTTCAATCTGTCAAAAAAAAAAAAAAACTTTATAATAGTTCTATAAATTCTAAATCAGCTACCATCGGAATTCTATCAAATGCATATTAACAAGAAAAATACATTTGTATATTAACATGTTCAAAGATATTCTACAATACTTACATGTGACCAGCGGTGCTAAGTTTAAGTGTCTCCATTGCGTCTGTACACAAGTAATCCAATAGCCTTTATTTTAAATGGATAACACGAGATTCTAAAACTATTCTCACCGCTAGAACACACAATATGACTAACGAACAGAATTGTTCGAAGTATTGAGCAAAATAATACACCGCAATAATATTTAATACTGACTCAGTAAAACCCACATCAAATCACCAAGACGATCAAAACACATCTGCCAGTCTAAAAATGGCGCCGACATTTTTCCAAACCTACAAAGATAAAAGGCGTATAAACAATTTCGACATAACGAGTATATTACTCTCCAGACATGAAATAGCAAGCTATCTATTTTGTCTACAGCATCCGAGTTGTTATTCTAAATATGCTTTTAATTAGCAAAATGTAACAGTGCGATTAATAAACACTATCAATAAGGGATGTTTATCATGACTTGAAGACTAATCAAAGCGAAGTACAGCAGAGCGGCAACCCTAGAAATGAAGAAAATCCGTTTTCGTCGGGATGTTTATACGTTGTTGTAAGGAAAAAATACGTTTTGAAGCATTACAGAAATATTCTGTTAAAATCAGTCAGAAAACTACCTGAACTTTCAGGTTTTTTTTAACAGTGTAGCAGGTGTGCAGAGTGTGCACCGCACAAGAGCGGCCAAAGCAAGGGGCGGCCGCAGACCGCATCATATAGTTCTTTTAATCAAGCAAAGTTCCTCAAGAATTTCTCAAAAGATGACTTATAATAAGTCAAATAAATGTGCTGAATTTTAAATGTTCAATTATTAAAGTAAGTGCCGATTTTCCGACAGCATAGCATAGTTTAAGAAAAATAGATTGCTAGGGAACATTGTGTTGGTTCATTGTCCATTAATATCTACTCTTTACACACATGCTTCCTTTGGTTGCAAAATTTATGACAGAACCGGTAATCAGGCATGGATACAGGGGAGGGGAGATGAAGAAAATGACCCCCTCCTGAAGCATAAAAGGGTGCCTTCTAAAAGGAGCACTCAGGGCCCAGAGTGGCCACTAATGTTTACCCCCGAAGCTTTTATAGACCTAAACAGTGAAGACATATTTTACATATTATATTTAAAAAAAGTTATGCTGATTAGATACTCTCGCAAGCATTTCAAGCAACAAATTCTATTTTCAACAATCGCGGCGCGGATGCGTGGAGACACAGTGGAAAATTGCGACTCCCCTGAGAGTTAAATATATATGAATGACAAAATAAAATCTTGTAATTTTCCCCATTTACAGCATTTTTTTCGAATTAAAATCACGAATGAACTGCCCGATTTCAGATCAGGGCTCTTGCCTCGGGTGGTAAATTTAAACGTGGCTCCAAAACCAAGTTTCAAAAGAATGCCATGACCTCCTTGACGAGACTAAAGAAGGCTTGAAATGGCGTTTTTAGGACTTTAATTTCGGAAAATTTTGCTGTTTGAACCACCGATCTTAAGGACCCAATTAAATCTCTGATTCACCCCTTCCAACTGAACTTAATCAAACATAGCCTGAAAATGTTGGTTTTAAATTCCAAAACGTGTTTTCAGAGGACAGCCCTTCTTAATGTCATCAAAAATTGCTTAATGACATTTTTAGCCTACTTTCCCAGTAAAAGTCAGAAAAAGAAGAAAAAAGCATGAAAGAAGGCTTAATGCATCTTAAAAATATCGTGAAAAACAAAAAAAAGTCAAAAATAAATAAAATAATTAAATAAATATTGAAAAATTAAAAATTGGAAAGTAGGGTATTGAGATGGGGAAAAATGTCTGTCGGTCTGTCTGTCGGTCTGTCTGTCTGTCGGTCTGTCTGTCTGTCCCCCCCTAATAACTTTTGAATGAATAGTCCGATTCGAACAAACTTTTTTTTGTTCGAAAGATCTCGGCGAGGACACCTCATTCCCATATTTCACTTTTTGATTTGAACTATTTTTTGTTCAATTTTGAACAGTTCAAAAAAACTTAACATTAGCGCCTACGGGGAAATTCAAAGCAATTCCTGTGAGGCGAATTTGCTTCAAACAAACTTTGTAGGAAAAAGCTTTTGATAAAAAACTTGTATGTAAGATATCTTTTTGATTTGAACAATTTTCCGTTCAATTTTGAACAGTTCAAATCCCTTAACATTAGCGCCTACGGGGAAACTGAAAGTCAATGTAGATTCCGTACTTGAAGGCGGATTTACTTCAAACAAACTTTGTTGGAAATAGCTCTTAACGACCTACTCCCGACTCCGACTCCGAGAATTTAGGGGGACCTGACACCGACTCTGACTCCTGTTCCCGACAATTAATCGGACTCCGACTCCCCGACTTCGACTCTGACTTCGTAGCTTTGGCAAACATTTATACACGGAGGACAAATGACTGACTCCGATTCGTGGATATTCGACTCCGACTCTTTTATCCCAAAATGAGATTGACTCCGACTCTGACTCCGCTGCTGTGGTTTTAACTGTGAAATAATTATTGTTGATATGATTTGTTTTTATTTTCACGCTAAAGTTTTAATTTAGGTATTTAGTTTTCGGTGAACAAACTCGAAAAATATGCGCAGACGATTTTTTTTTTTTTTTGACAATGAAAATTATTTCTTTAAGTTGACATTTTATTGTTTTTTTTTTATTTTGGTAAGTGCATTAATTCGTTTAAAAAATTATTTTCGGCAACAGGGGAAAAAGAAACGATTTTTTTTTATATGATGTATTTATTTTAATGAACTTATTATTATTTTTTCGTTTTGAAAGCTGTTAAAAAAATTTTTTAATGGAAAGAAGTGTATTAGCTGCTTTGTTTAAAAGGTGCTGCTATTTTATTTGTTCGTTTTTTTTGAAGAAAAGTAAGGAATATTTTATTCCTAGAAATCAGCTTAAAATATTTAAAAAAATATGTTTGAAAAAATTTGCGATTTTAGCTATTTTTGAGAATATTGATCAGGTACTAGAAAGTAGTATGGGTATACGGGAAAGTAGGCTCGTCTAGTTCTAGACGGAACTTCTTGTTCATATTTATTTTTCGAAATTTTTGCGATGGAGGACCCCGAAATCCATTCCCAGACATTACTACAGAAGATAGTCTCAATTAGCGTCTTTAGAGAGGCCCCTAATCTCACACCTTCAGTTTAAAATTGACTTCAGTTTCAAAAAAATGTTCGTGAGGACACACTGAACCTCCGTCCGCTCTTTGTCCCATCATTATCAAACAAAGCCTAAAATACGATTTTGGGACTTCAATTTCTAAAAAACTCTGGAGGAGAACTGCCTGTCTTACATAACTTTTTACGGCGCTAGGGCATATACCCATGAATCGTCGAAGTGAGGTATCGAAAAATATCCCTCAAAATATCCGAAAGATCCGCCGAAGTCTCCCAGTTTTGTTAACGTCACCAAAGATGGCATGAAATTGCGCTTTTAGAAATATCCGCATGGGAGCCCCAAAATCCTTCCTTCCCAAAAATAGCCTAAAATGAATTTTAGTTCCGAAAAATATTTCGGTTCGGAATATTTTCACGTTTCCCCTATCGTTTTCAAATATAGCCAAAAATGGGTTTTTGAAATAATAGTGCCGAGAAATTACCGGAGGAAAGCCGCCAGGACCCCTACCCTCACCAAAGACAGCCTAAATTTTCGTTTTAAACTTCAATTTTGAAAACTTTCAATGGGAGATAATTGAATCTCCCTCCCTCTAGCAATGTCAACAAAGATAACCCAAAACTGTTTGTTTAAAACTTCAGTTTCGAAAAATTTTCGGGAAGAGCGCCGATCTTTCCTATGCTACGGTCACAACAAATAGCTTCGACTTGATTTCAATTTTGAAAGAATTTTAGGAGAGAACTCCAACATTACATTTCCCCTGAAGTCTCGAAAAAGTTCCTAAAATAGCGATATTTGACGTCAGTTTCGAAAATTTCTCCATGCACCTTGAATATACCCGACTCTCCTTTCTCCTTGCAACCAAACACATCCAAAGATTACTAAAACTATTTTTCGTACGCTAATTTCGATAATTTTCTGGGAGCTATCCCCCCTCCCCTGATTCCCCCCTCCTCCGTCCTTTCTCTGATGTCACCGAAGACAGACTATAAAATGCGTTTTTACGACTAGTGAATTTTGGTAACTATTACTTTCTTCAAAGTATAAATTGTACCTAAGGAATTTCTTACTATGAAACTTTTCTTCCTTTTTATAAGTTCACCACTCTTTTTTTTTTCTTTTTTAAATTAGAACATGATATAGAAATTTGAAGAAATATTATATGGACGTCAAAGATTAGTCAAAATATGCAAATTACTCTTGAGGGGCGGCACATTAGGTCTTTGCACATGGGCGGCCGACACCCTAGGATCGGCCCTGGGAGCATGGCCACAGCCCTCTCATCTTAGAAATGAGTTAAATACATATAACTGGTTTAATAGGAAAGTAATAAATTTTCAGAATAAAAACCCCGATTGCAGAACAAAACTATTTCTTCCAAGCCTTTCCATACCATTGCAGATCACAATTTGATCTGCTATTAAATTTTGCCAAGGTTGGAACAGGAATTACAGTCTTCTACCCCCTCCCCCTCATCTCCATTAATACGTTACTACATATATAGTTTACAGATTTATAGGCCCATTTAAATTCGAAAAATTATTGCAGTACTAAAAATCTCGGAAACTTCATTTTTATGTAGTGTAAGTTCAGACCTCATTGAGGAAGGAGGAGGGGGAGGGTAGAAGTTTTTTTTGTAAATTCTATTCTATTCTATTCAAGAGTCACAACTGACTACAACTGTATTTATGTCGAGGACTGCATACTAAGTGCCTTGCCTCCATTATTTTATATACCGATAGATGGCAGCACCATCACCGGATCGAACAGTTAATGAGAATTTAGAACTAGTCCAAGAGCTAATAGCTACCTGGTGCTAGCACCCCCAGAGGTATCGTTTCACTTGGAGGACATTGAGACCACGAGCATATTTAACGTCGCCCAGTCCCCTTTAATGACGACGGTGGGTCTTCGACCAGCGGGGATCGAACCCGAGGCCTTCCGGCCCCGAGTCCAATGCCCTACCGATCAGGCTACCACGGCCCTTTTTTTTTTTTTTTTGTAAATATCTTCATAAATCACCAATGTCTATGGCTCACTACTTCACTTCAGTAAATTAAATGGTGCAACGGTTGAAAAGCCATTTTTTTTTTCCCATTACAATCCCAGTCAGAATTTTTATTCACAACTACGGCAGTCAAAACACCAAAACACATGATTTTCAGTTACCGCTTTTCATATTTTCAATTAACAATTACATGGCGAAGAAATTGCAACATCTAAAAACATTTGTAAATCTCTTTCTCACAGTTTCATTATTACTTTTTGGAAAGAACCCTTTACAGTATCATTCTGAAATTTTTTACCACTTATGCACCACATTTATTGAGCAATCCGAGTTCCTTATTGTCCTTATTTAACCGCTGTTGAGATCCTTTGATTTTTCAGCTTGGACCAGGGGCCTATGCCGCCCCACCGTCCTCTGCAGGCACGGCTCCTCTGGTCCTGAGCAGTTTTCCGGAATCCGCTTCTCTTGGGCGGTGGCGTCCATGTCCTACACACGTACGCTCATACACACACATACACGCCCTTACGCACATACACACACGCCTACGTGCATACACACAGGTCAACGCACACACACTAGTCTACACATGCACGCACGCGCGCCTACGCACACACACACAACTATACACACGTAACCACCCAGGAGGAGGGACAGGCTTAGGGGACAGGAGCCGTTTCTAGAAACAATAACTCCAATGAATAGGGTCCTGTCACAACTCGTGATTGCGAAAAACATAATTTGAATTAAAAATTTCAGAATTCAAATTCTTTTTTTCTCTTTTTTTGAAAATATCAAGCAATGTTTTTTATGACTTTGAAATATTAGTGTCGCATAATCTTGCGAAGTGACATATAATTTTAAATCATATTCCCCCCCCCCCTCTCCCGAGAGCTTTAAAAAAAAAACCTAGTCGGACACTCTCGCCCTCATAGGAGCTGAGAAAAAAGCACCGAAACTTTTTACATTTTTCGAGTTTTCCTGGGGGAGCGCTCTCCCACAAAAACAAACGGCCTAAAATATCTGATTTTTTTTTTCCTTTCAAAACACAGGTGCAGTAGATCCTGTAATTTTTATTAGAATTGCTTGACAGGAATTTGTAAGTAATTGAAAAAGTAATTTATGTTGTAAGTAAGTAATTAATGTTACATAATTAAAAGTGTGCTCCTTTTAATGATATAAAGAAAAATCAAATTAAAGAGGACCATTTTGAGATTGCTCTTTTTAATTGAGACAATATTGACGAAAACTTTTTTGACTGAACTGGAAAAAAATTCAGCAATTATTTGGGCTATCAAGATGCCACTTGCATAAAAACAAGCTACAACCGAGAAAATAATTAGCTTCAGAAAACTAATCTCTCAGCAGGTACAAGCCGATGTGTAGGGTTGGAATTTGTAAAAATGCGATTTTTATCCTGCTTTCGCAGCAAATTGTGAAAAATCTATCGTGCATCGATCTTTTGCTATATAACTAGGCTCTTCTACCGCAAAAGTTGTTCAGGATCACCAATACCAGTATTGTAACCATCTCAGGCCGTGAGCAAGGAAAGCACAAACTTGATGATTTTGTCGTTTTAATCTTAACGCGGAAAAAAAGGCCAAACTATGGATATCGGCAGATCCATACGATTTATGGATATTTGGCATAGCTTCATATTCGTCTTCTATGAACATCCGTTAAAATTTTCATAACAATTGGAGAGGGTCGATTGGGAACCCCTAGGTCACTTGACATGGAACGACCCATGTATATTGCATTTTAATTCGACTTTTTCGTGCCAGATTAAAAATTTGTATTAATAAAAAAATAATAATAATAAGTACTCTTTATGTCGAGAGCTGGTATCTTTTAGACGTCAGTCCATTTTTATTTTCCCCCATTTCTGGCAAAAGTATATAAATATTTATTTATTGTTTATACTTGCACTTGAAGTTTCCATTTTAAAACTTCTTTTTCATCTATAATAAATGTTTTCAAAATAACTCTTGCATTTTTATTCATACACTGTTTAAATTTTCAACTGGAAATAATGATTGAAGCAAGATTAATTTTTACGTTTCCTTTTCTCCACTTTTACAAATATGCATATAATGTAGCGACAAGGATACTTTCCCAATACATTTTTTTTTCAGATCCACCTTTAAGCGCAACACTTGAAGATTGCCTGTTTTTTTTTTCAGTTAAAAAAGTTAGGTTCTGAAAAATGTGGCTTCTAGTGATAGAAAAAGTGTCTGCTGGCCACTGGCTACTAACCATTTGAAGTTTCAGGTTGAGTAATACAAAAATAAATTTACTTCCCTGTTTTTTGTAAGTCGGCGTGGTTTTTGCTGTTTTTGGGATAATTTACACTAAGCACATACCTTCTGCCCCCCCCCCCCGCCCTATAAAATTTGAAATTACGGGCCTGGAGACAAACCCTATATTAACAGAATCAAAAATAAGGATGAAGGCAGTACAGACTTTAAAAAGGCTGAAGTAGTGAAATTTAGAAGTGTCTTAGCTACTTAGCATGACTAAAATTGTCGATTTAAATCAATTAATTCATTTCTTAAGTTAAAAAAGAAAAATTATTGGTCGATCATTTTTTTTTGAAAAGAAAAAAAAAACATCAATAATATTTTGGAAAAAAGTTATGAAAAACACATTACAAAGTTGCGATTTTTTTGTCTTCGATAATTAGAATTCCGCTTACAAAACTCTAGGGACAGCTACCAACGATACTGTCCCAAGATTTGATGTGCCAGCTTCCAGCGAGAAGTCAGCACAGCGAGTCAGCATGTGGGGGACTGGGTAGTGAATGCGGGATAAATTTGAAGTAAGGGCAGACGCAGACAACATCAACCCCTAGCCCCTAGGCACAGGAGAAAAGCCTAAACCTCTCATCCTCTCGGAAATATTCGAATATCCTCATTGATGTTACATGAGGAAGATTATTTAGATTATGCTTTAACGAATCCGGTCTCCATAGTGTGTTCCAAAAAAGATTATTGAATTTCTAAAAAATAAAAATATCAGCGCGCTCAAAATGTTCCTAGCGATAACAAGGGATCTTCGGCGGAAGGCTGCCCATTCGCGCCCTGTGACGTAGGCTCGTGATGTTTCAGAAACACGCACTTTTGCGCGTGGATTTTTAAAAATTCATTAAAAATCAACCACGGTGTTTTAAAATTCGGCGATGGTGAATTTTTTAGTTTTGAGGGTCAATTAACAATATCCAATAGCCAAAATATGAACATTTAATAGGTTGCAACTTCCCTATTGACAGTGGGGGGGGGGGGGGGGGGGAGCAACTCCTCGATATTTAAGATATATGAGATTAGAAAATACATTAAAAAGAAATACAGTACATATTTGCTCGTGGCTATTAAAATTGTTTCAAGCTGGCATGCGGAAGAACTGAAACTTTTCCCCATACATTATTTAAAAAAAAAAAAAAAAAAAAAATTGGGAATTTTTCTCTTTTTTCTCTCTCAAAATTTTAAGTTATTTCAAACATTTTGTTCAAAATCGTTTTAATTTCTTTACTACTTGTTGAAAACAAAGTATTCGCAGTTTACTTTAGCGTTTCTTTGATGTCACCATGTGTGTGTGATATTGGCTTTTTGCTGTAATGGCGCACCTTCTTGCGTTTGCTTTTGGTTTACAATAATTCTTTTTATTTTCTTACTAGTGGTACCCGCACAGCTTTGCTCGTAAATGACAAATTAAAAGGTCATTTGGTTCGCCTGTATATTTACAAATAGTGGATGATGATTTTCTCACCAATTTACTGTGTTCAATTGTTTGCCAATGTTACGGTTCCAAGTTTTGATAATTTCGTAATTTACTCTTCCACGTTGTGATAATTTGCTCGGTAAAATTTTCTTAAAATTTGAACAGAACAAGAACAAAATTGAATTTTCGAAAAATCGCTTCGAGGTTCACACCTCCATGCTGCAAACTGACCTTGTGCCAAATTTCATGAAAATCGACCAAACAGTCTACACGCTGTGTGGGTCACAGACAGACAGAGATCCAGATAGAGAGACTTTCAGCTTTATTATTAGTAAAGATTAGCATATAACACAAAATATATTGAGCAAAATACAAAGCTATTTTTCCGTATAAATATGATTAACTTGTTGTGCCGATCGGCAGGGACGTGTCGAGCCCCTCACCTTTGGGGGGAGGGGTGCAGAATTCTGAAATTGCCGACTCGAATTATGAGATTTGCCGACTGTGTGTGTGCATATATATATATATATATATATATATATATATATATATATATATATATATATATATATATATATATATATATATATATATATAGGGCCGGATTCAGACTTAACCACATCCAAAGCTGTTTTAGGCATGGGGGGTGCTTTTTGTAGTTCAGATAATTTTTATAAAGGTGGAAAAGGCTGGCAATTTAAAAGTTTTCTTCTCTCAATTACTGCTTTTCTTTCCACTGATACATGTGTTTTTATTGTTTTTATTTTTTCTTCTGTCTTTTCCCGATTGATCTTGTCAGAGGAAGGATATCAGGAGAATGATGCAGGGAAATCCCCAATTTTAAAGGGTTCGGTGGTTCCTCCACCGGAGATTCAGCATTTTGAGGCCTTATAAGGGGTATTTGGAACTACAAAAATATCAGGAAAAAAAAAATAAGCAAAATACGCTTTTTAAAAGTTTTCACTATTTAGCAACGAAAGATAATTCAAAATAAAAACTGTTTTTGATACTACAAATCGTTGACATTAATCGACAGAGAAGAAGACCGAGGAAGAAGAAAAGATAATGCATTGTAACATATGCTCACATCGGCTTTCGGTATAGTTAATTTTTGAGCCCCCCCCCCCCCCATCCCACCAAACCACCGACAAACACAACGTTGAATTTAGTATAAAAAGATCAATAGTAAAAAATGTATTAAATACTTTAAAAGAAATGGTGTACAGATTTAGAGAACATGTAACAAGAACGTAATATTCTGACAATTCGCAATTAGGGCAATTCATAGTCACTTGATAAGAAACAAAACTGAAGCACTTTCCAAGAAGTTTTAGAGACTCAATTAATTATTTTCAAAAAGTCGAGAACAATTAAAATTATTGAAAACACTAAATTTATACCTTTCAGTCTCTTACATTTTAATATTTGATTGCATAGCTTTATAGAATTGTTTTAACTTTGTAAGAATCACTCATTTTAAGTTTAAAAAATACATGTATCGATTTCTCTTTTCAAATTTTTTTTTTTCTATTACAAGTAGGGCAGAGAACGAAAAAGAAAAGAGGTAGAGCAATAATTTTGTTGTTACTAATGCTAATACCACTCGGATCACCGAACTCGAGTAGCAAGTGCTAGTCGATTTAAGGCAGTGGAAGGAAGGCTTCCGTTTTAACGAGAACCATTTAGGTGGAAGTCTGAATAAGCTCAGACAGCAAACGATAGATGTAAGCAAAATCTATCAACAATTCGAAATTTAGAACCAAACCTGAAGACAAATAATTCCTGGTTCAGCATCCCCAGAGGTATTGACTCACGTGGAGGACTTTTATGACTGCGATATATTTAACGTGCCCCAGTCATCATCAGTGAACACGGAGAATCTCCGACCGGCTGGTATTGAACTCGGTTACGAGCCTGGCGCTTTACCGATCAGTCCACCTCGGCGTTGTATTTTTTTTTTTGCGTGCTAAACTGGTATACTGGATGCAGTAGAAAAAAGATAAAGGAAAACAACAACAAAAGAACTTCCAAAATCCTGAATTCGGAATTAAATAAATAGAAAAATATGACGCATATGAGTTACGAAAATTTATCTCAATCAATATGTTTCAGAAAAGTGAGAACCATGATTTGTACATTTTTGCTGCAGGATTCAGTAAGGATGTGAATTTGGAATATTTTGGCATCCCCCCTCACATTTGTTAAAATTTTAAAATACAAGGTTTGCTGCTACTTTTAAGGCTAGCACTTGCTAGTGCTTGAAGCACTAGAAATTAAAATCTTTTTTCTTTAAGTATTCTTTTCATCATGCAATTTTTCGGTAGTTGGGGGACCCTAAGCTTAGCTTATACCTTGCTTAGCTTATAGGCATAGGCGGATTTAGGACTGAGTTCCTGGGGGGGGGGGGGGGGCAGGATTTGTTTTTTTTTTTTTGAGCAACATTTTTAATTACCCTCCCCCTCCGCTCTCAAATGTTTTTATCTGTTTTCTGGGATGCATAAGGCCATTCTTTACTTTTTTATGTGTCGTTTTCATTACTGTGTGTAATCATGCTGTCCTTTTTGAATTTAATTTAAAAGAGGGGACTGGTATTAAGAGCGCAATTCAGGGTTCCCTTTTAAGTGGGATATAGAATATCTTCAATTTTAGGGGGCCCGGGGGTTACTCCCCCGGAGGAAATTATATGAAATGGATATAAAAATCTGCATTTTGAAGTCTGATAAGGGTTAATTGGAAATAATAGGCAACTAATTTTTTTTTTACGCTTTAAAAGCGCTTTGTGATGAAGGTTAATACATTAAAAGAAATGGTGCACAGATTTAGAGAATAGGTATCAAGAGTAACATACTACCCATTTGAACAATTCTTAATTTATACACTTGATAAGAAATAAAATTGAAGCACACTTTGCTTAGGAGTTTCAAAGACTTCTCTAATTATTTTCAAGGTTTGGTTGGTTAGATTTGGTTTTTGGCTCAAGAGCCCTGGTAGGCTATACAGCGCCAATTCTTTTCAGGGATTTTAGAACCTATTAATGATTTGCACTTTCCAGACTCTGAAATTGAGTAGTAGATTATACAGTTGCACAGTATTGTTCAAACTTTGAAAGGCTATTTTAAGTTTAAAAAAAACTTTAATTTCTCGTTACAACCTTTTTTTAATTATAAGTAGTGCAGAAAACGAAAAGGAATAGGGGTAGTGTATCATTTTTTTCTCCGGCTAAACAGATTAACAATATGCAGAAAAAGTAAGATAAAAGCAATCAATACAAAAGAATTTCGAAAATTCTGCATTCGGGATTAAATAAATAGCAAGATATGAAGCATGTGAGTCACAAAAATTTATTTCAAGTAATATGTTACACACGCGACAAGCATGATTTTTACATTTTTGATGCAGATGTAGCAAGGAGCTGAATTTGACACATTTTGGCATCCCTCCCCCTACAATTTGTTAGAAATTTTAAAATTTAAAGTTTGTAGCCACATGTTTCCAAATATTCAACGTTTTCAAGTACTTGAAAATGAAATTAGTTTTTCAAGCACTTTCCATTTTTTTTAAGGAACAAATCACAATTTTTTGGGAGTTAGGGGCCCACTTCAAAGCCGGGGCCCTAAGCTATAGCTTGCTTTTCTTATTGGCAAATCCGGCCCTGCATGTAATTCACTCTTACCTGCAGATTTTTCTTTGATTTTTTGTGATTTTAACGAAAATTTGTCAGTTTTTACAGTTAAAGGATTTTTACGATTTTACCAATCTGTGTAAGGTTTTTATCCGTTTTTATCAAATTTCAGAAATTTTTTCCAAAATTTTTGATGACTGAATTACTCAGATTTCAATAATGACAATAACTGTCTCATTTATACTTAGATGATTATGACTTACTTAATTTTTAAATAGTATTTGGAAAGTAAGGAAAATGGTACTTTCCATCTAAGTAAAAAGATTCAATTAATCAGAACGTTCAGGGAACTGAAATTTATTCAGTTTGATATAGTATTTACTTTTCTTAAAAAAAAAAAAAAAAAAAGACAAGCCGAAAATTTTCCTTAAAAAAAAAAGATAACACAGTTATAAAAACATTTCATCGGGTAATAATGCGATCTTACAAGAATTGTGCAAAACTTTTGTAAAGGAAATATATTTCCCTCACTTTTTTTTTATTCAGACGTTTTCCTTACAATGTATGATTCTGGAAAATCAGAAATTTAGTTTTGAACTGCTAGGGATTGAGATTCCTATTTTCCCCCCTAAAAAATTAATGCATTGTTTACAGTGATTTTATGTTCTGTTTGTTCAATGGTTGGACAATTTTTCCAGTTTTTTGTTTCATTGTTACATACATTTGTTGAGTATGGTGTTAACTGTTACATTTGATAGTATTTTGCTGTACAAAAACCTTTTAACTATGTACTTTTTTTGCAATAGCATACATTTCAAATCAGCGAATTTCATTTGAACGCGTGAATCCTGAAGGGTAGATCGTTTTGTTAGCGCAAATTTGGGAGGGGAAGGGAGGGTCCCAAACTTCAATTATTATTAGTGTTGCAGATGAATGTTGCTCGTTTAGCCTATATTTTTATTCATATACTTGTCCAAATGGTTTTCAGCGTAAATAGTGAATTCAGCCAATTTTCAGTACCCCAGTGACAGTTGTACTATTTGTATTTAATGTTCAGTTTTTTTTTTTCTTTTCTCCCTTCAGAAAAGGACATTCGCTATTCTCTTCATTTTCACTGAACTATTCAAAAAAGAAAAAATCATGAATTTTTTTTTGTTATAAGATTTTGGAACATAAGTTGTTACTATATAAACCCCCTCAAAATTAGGGGGCATTGCCTACTTTGCCCCCCCCCTTCCCTATAAATCCAATCATGCTCATCTAAATTTTTCAAAAACGAAAAAATAATGATTTTTTTTTTAATTTTTGGAAGATGTGTTGTTGCTGCATAAAGTCCTCCCAAAACTGGGGGGGGGGGGGGCATTGCCCCCTCTGCCCCCCCCATAAATCCGCCTATGCTTATAGGCAAATTCAGCACTAATATATATATATATATATATATTCCAAAATTTGTTCCAATTTCCATAATATTAATTTTACCCTTTTAAAATGTTCAGTATTTTTATATTTCCCGCCTAAGAATTCTTTGTCTTGTCTAAAATTCAAAAATATTGGGTTATTTCTGATTATGTTCTTATTTTTCGATTGATTAGAGTTTTAAACTTTTCTACATATGTTTTAACCTTCCAAAAGGGGGATCGCAAATAAAGGATGAGGGATAAATTTTTTCATTTTAATAATGTATTAGGTTTTTGAATTTAAATACATTCCTTTCCACTTGTTTCGGGATAACAAGACTAGCTTGCAAAATTACAACAATTAATTTAGATTTTAAAAAAACATTAGTATTACGCAATGCGGGTACCAGATTTTTTTTTTCAGTAGTCTGCTACGGAGATTAAAAAACCCCAAAAGTAATCTGCAACGTAGACCAGCTTTTGAGATTAGTCGTAACACTTAAAATGATTGAATAAGCAAAAAGGAATGCTTGAAAATAAAATGCTAATTTTAAAAATTACGAAACGAAGGCTAAAAAGCTTCAAAATAATATAGAAAACCGAGACACAGGTAGTTTAAGAAGCAAGTGCTTTTGACGTCTTATAGCCACTGAGGATACCTACAAAGCTTTAGGCGCCTTTTTCATTATATTTTTCTGATTAAAATTTGAGAAAATTTTGCAAAAAGCAGATTTTTTTTTTTCTAATTCAGAAAAAGTCTGCAGGCCTCCTCAAATATCTGCGACGGCTGTAACGTCATGCTGCCACTCTGCTGCCGGTTTACGCAAGTAGAAATAAGAAATGCAGACAAGTTTTTCAGGATTACGATGACTACCGTTTTCCACGAAAAAGAAATAATAAAATAAATAAAGAACTTAAAAAAATAAAGAAAAGGATTCGTGTGCAATTCCATGATCATGCATTCCAGTACCGTATTAAAATTCAGGAAACTTTTGTGGTAAATATTACTGTAAAATGGGATGTTTACATTACAGAAAATTTTTTCAGAAAATTGTACCGAAAAAATTAACGACTGCATCGCCAATTGATACACCACATAACCTACAGTGCGAAGCACATAACACCGTATTTCCCCTGACTCGATGTGTCCCAACTGGTATGGTGGTCATCGAAGTCTCCTGCCAATACGAAGGTCCCGAAATCGAACCTGCTGCTCGCATGTTCATTTTTTACTCTCGTTCATTCTACCGTAAAATTTTACAGTAAAATAGGATTTTACGGTAAAAGTTAATGGCAGCATGGATGCCAGTAACTTTTACCGTAAAATTTCAGGTTTTTTTTAACGGTAGACTTCAGGCGGAAAAAATCTGTATGTGACTCTGATGTTACTGTAATGTAGAGTAATTTATCTGTATCTAAATAGTAAAAATTTCTTAAAGTGGTTCAATTTCAAAGTTTTCTTTCAGCTATCATGAACGTTGCGTAAAAAAAAAAAAAATCCAGAACAAAAAGCTTTAAATTTTCTACAAAATATCATCAAGTCAAGGTTAGAATTACTGTTTGGATTTTTTTTTGGTGCATAACGCAAGTTTTTTTCAGTACCTAATTTGAAATTTCTTTGCAAAAAACCTAAATTTTGAATTAGTGATTAGAATCAATAAAAATGAATATAGAATTCTGCTGAAGAAAACAAGTTTTTAAAACGATATTTTTCCACCTATTGGATTCGAATTCACTATCTTCGAATTTTTCGCACGACGCTCTAACCAACTGAGCTATTGGTTCTCCATTTCAGGATGCTATGCATTGAAGCAATGCGTAATAAAAGACAAAATAAGTAGGTTTTTCAAACCAACAACGAAACTGTGTTAATTGCTTCTTTATTTTTCGTCGAAAGTGGTGAAAAAACCTTTAAAACGGTGCCTTACTTATGAAATTAATAAAGTATTGAGGGAGTTAATGTGTTATAAGTTCTAACAAAAAACACCTTTGAGAAATAATATACATGATAATAAAACCAACAGAAATGTTGAATATTTAAAGCAGACATTTACTGACCTCTTTAAAAAATCCCCCCCCCCTTTTTTTTTCTTTTCAATAAAAGTAGGGGCATGACTTTACGGGACAATTCTTATTTTTTGAATAGTTATTCAAGGTGATGATTTAAATATTGTCAATCACCTTAGTAAACTCCTGTATTAGGTTTAGATTTAATCGACAGTTCGTATATAAAAACAATTAGTGCTGTATGAGTGCTAGTTCAGATACAATATGCAAATGTTAAAGTTAAAAAAATCAAATGAATTTTCTTTAGTTTATGTACTGATTCATCAAAATTGCATCAGCAATATATTCATTTTAGTATCAAAAAGTAAAGTTACAAGCATTTATGAAGGATAATTTTATAAAGGAAGTTTCTAATGAATTAACAAATTTTCCGTCTCTGTAATTACTTGAATGAAAAGGAGTATCTTTCTCTCTTTTCAGGACTATACTTTTTTAACTTACGTATTTTAACTTTTGACTAATGAATACACAAAAATCGTACAAAATTGCTATTTCAAGCTTGTATTATTTGAAATAATGAGCGCTAAATAATTCTAACAAATAAATAATCATTAAAAGCATCCCTACTAGCAAAATTTCTTGCATCAACCTTGGCAGATCTTGATATTATACTGACGGCGTCAATATTGACGTGTTTCATACTGCTTGCATAAAGATTAAAAAGCAATATTACAATAACAACACGTATGCAACATTGCATTCATCTTAAAATATCAATATTGATATTACCTTACAATAACAACATTGCATACATGTTGACGCCGTCAAGATGATATTGATTTCATGAAGTCGCCGTCAAGGTAATTAGTACACAATAGAACAGGTGGGCCTTCGTTGATACTTGCGCATGCGCAGTTCTTTCTACCCAGCGTCCCTCGCTTTGCTGGCATATCTTTTTCCGACCTCCGATTCAGTTGGTTCAGAGGAGCTGCACGTGGCGTTGCATTTCTTTAGGCTTCGTTAAGTTGGTTGCTTAGTTATTAGTGTGGAATCATATTGTTTTAGGAATAACTTATGAATGACTGATAACTGCATTTGTTTAATAATATAGTACTAAACAATAAGTCATATCGCAGACGATGTGCGATCAATGTTAAAAATGGCCGAAAATAACTTTTTTCGTCCCTAGACTTTGAAACAAAGGACATGAAGCCCAGAATTTCGTATTATCACTTCAATCTCATGAGTAAGATTAATTTTATTCAATGGTTATTTATGTTATTCTTTAAGATAAATTCATGTGTTTTGTCAATGGGCTATTTTCAATGCTGACATCCATTTGGAAATGTACTTTATTGTATTTATTTACTTATTATTTTGCTTTCTTTACTCCTAAATGTGTTATAAAAACTTCCGCAATTATTCCTAACTAGGCATTTTATGTCATTATAATATAATTAGAAGCATGAATTTAAAAAATAAGTCAAGTATTACGCAAAACGAAGAAACTTTCATTTTTTTAAATTGAATTGTGAGTACTATTAATACCTTTATATGAATTTCCGATCAGATATCAGCTTTAAGAAAATATTCTCAAGCTAGAAAACTATCTTGAAGAATAATAGAAATAATTAAAGAATGAAATTTAATTCTCGAGTTTAAAGTGAAAATAATACAAATAAATAAATAGATAAAACACCTTGCAAACGTGCTGATTTTATACTGTCATGTCAATGTATCCTGACATTTTCCTGTCATATCAATACGTATGCAATATTACAAAAGCAAGATCATCTTGCCTAGACCTTGATTTCATGCTGTCATGATAACATCTTGATATTATCCTGTCATATCAATACATATGCAAGATTACAAAAGCAAGATCATCTTACCTAGACCTTGATTTCATGCTGTCATGACAACATCTTGATATTATCCTGTCATATCAATACGTATGCAATATTACAAAAGCAGCCTACCTTGTTATTTTCCTGATATTATGCTGTATACACCTTGTCAGTCAATATTGTGGCAGCCTGCTGACAGCATAAATAGAGTAACATAACAATATTGAGGCAGCATTAATGCAAGGCGATTTTTCTTGCATGTCAACCTTTATGCAATACTGAGGCAAGATATTTTGCTTACTGGGATATTATACTCACAAATAATGTTTTCCTCATTGTTTGAAGACGAGAACTCAAGACTTCAAGCGTTGGGAAGAAAAACATGATGTAGTATATCGAATTTTTTATATAGTTAGTTCTTTCTCGTCAAAAAAAAAAAAAATCACTAGCTTTCTAAAATTACCTAATTGGCTGAAAACGTTATGGAACAACTACGTACAAACTGGAAGGAAAGATGGGGGAAAGAACGAAAGAAAACACCGTCAGTGAAATAAAAGGAAAAAGTATGCTTGCTCATGTACACCATTTTCTATTTGCAAAGGAGAAACGAAGGTCAGCCTCAAAAAAGGGCCATAAAAGTCCTCATCCCCTCAAATAAAAAGATCAGTATCAGCACTTTCATTCGAGGAATCATCAGTTTCGAAGCCCAATGCCATTGCCTAAAACAGCGTTGCATCCTAGTAGGCTACGCCAATACACACCTTATTATGCGGTTTCGTCTTCTTAGACAATGATCGGATGCCCGACCCCCTCAAGCAGGGCTTACCCTCAATGCCCTTTTTCGTGTCTCATTCCGAGTTCAGTAAAAAAGGCAATAGTTAGTCCAGTGCTGCCCCGTGCTGTAAACATTACCTTCCTTTTTAAATTCTGATACTCTTCCTATTTTACACAAATGCCGACTCGAGCAAAATCGTTATATAATGCCAAGTGGTACATTTCATGTTCCTTTTATAGCTCGGCATAATTGTCCCCCCAAAAGTCGATATGCAGAAAAAAATATCTGCTCATATACAATTGCAACATTCGCCGACTGATTTGCCCAAAATGCCGACTGTTGAAAAAATCTGGAGGGGGTGTCGCACCCCACTCACCCCCCTCTCGCCACGTCCCTGCCGATCGGCATACCATATAGTGCATAATAACAAAAATGAACATCCATTGATCATAGGCCAATGCCAATAATCATCAGTTTTTTTTTTCTTTCGCATATCAAAAGATGCTTACATTAAAATTAAAAATTTTCTTTTCTAGAAAATAATTAATTTTTAAAAATTCATAGTTTTTTGCACATTTTATGTTAGTTTCAATAGTTTACATTGAGATAAACATCCAATTCTGTTTTTGGAAATTTACGTCTACTTCCATTGTGCATTCATTGGTGCAAAACGACCAAATATGGCAACTATAAGTGAAAAATTTAAGATAAGTAAATTTTTGAATTTGTAGCATAAAAGCAGTTTTAAATAATTAATAACTCTTAAAAAACTACAATTATGACAAAATAGTCAGTTTTTAGCACATAAGCATCTATGTTTACTAGAATAAAAAAAATGTTCTGAAGATAAAATTTTGCATTTTTCAAGAAAATAATTACGAATTATCCGAGAAAAAAAAACTACATTTTGAGTTGTTTTCAACTGCAACTGCAATAAACTATAGGATGCGCTGCAGCCACTGTCTAATGGTGTATGAAAAAGGTAAAACAAACAAATGCCGAAAATTGTAAATTATAACTTGCTTCAATGCTTAGTGAATGACAGTAATTTTTCAAAACTTGTGGGAAAACTTTCTCTTCTATTCTTCTGAAATTACGTTGCATCATAAACTGTCTGAAGCCTGTAATTTACCCCAAAGAAAACATGTGGAATGGAATGTTTTATCTTTTTCTTTAGCATTGTTAATCACAGCAAGGTAGCGTATTCGAGCTCTGGAGCTGCGAATACGTAGCATCAAAATAACCACCCAATGCTGTTTTTAGAAACTTATTCGCTTAAAAATCTTGTGTACTTCCATCTTGGGAATGACCAAATATGGCGGCTACACCAAACAATGAGAAATAATTTTTTGAATTTGTAGCATGAAAACAATTCAAAAATAATAAATATTCATGAAACTACAAATCAGTTGAAAAGTTTTTAGCACACTTGTGTCCAAGGCATTAGGCAATGAGGGTAAGATTAAATTTTAAGAACAAAATTTTTAGTTTCTTTAGAATTAAAAAAAAAAAAAAAAAAACAATTTGCAGCACATTTTGTGTTATTTTCATTTATTTGCAATTAAAGAAAACATCCAATTCTGCTTTGTTTTTGGAAACTTAGGCATTTAAGGATCGTGTCTACTTCCATCTTGTGCATGACCAAAAAAGGCGACTACATTTCACACGTAGCTGAAAAGACTTTCCAATCAAAAAAAGATTTTCCCAAATTTACCCTCCCATCTTTAGGCTTGTTCTTCCGAAAGAGAAAATTTTCTTCTCCCCTGTTTGAGTTTGTGCATAATTCCCGATTCCTGTTCACCAAAGGAATTTTTTTTGGGAACTATTGAGGGTCAAAAATGGCACCAGTGGAAGTTTTTTTGGGTAGCCACTTTTTTAATTGCCAGAGTCATTTGGCCTCAAAATTTTTTCAGGAAATATTGACAAAAGATAAGATTAGATCTCATAGAACAAAATTCCATGGGGAAAATTTTGAATAAAAAATTTTTGGGGGCAAATTTAAAAAATTCCCTGACATTTTTAACTATGTCATTTTCCCTGACAATTCCAGGTTTTCCCGGGGCAGTTACCAATCAAACCCTAGTGTAGATTGGTAACTGCCCCCCCCCCCCCCCCCCCCCATGATTCTTCAAAATGATGGGCTTGGATGCAGTAGTTCCCCCATTATTGAAGCTCTGCGCATGCCTCCGTAGCTAAGTAGGAGGGAGAAAGGGGCATCTGTCCTCAGCGGCAGCATCCTGAAGGCGCCAAACTGTAGTTACAAAATTTTAGAAGGTACTTTTCCCCAGTTTTAAACAGTAAAAATAAAAATGAATTAAAGATATGACTGTGCTGAAAAAGCCAGAGACAGTGACCGACCACTTAGATGCAAGTAATAACACAAATGAGTAGAATACAGCCTTAGGCAGGACCGGCTCTTTGTGTAAGCAAAGTACATGTCC
Organism: Uloborus diversus; assembly: GCF_026930045.1. Lineage (NCBI taxonomy): Eukaryota > Metazoa > Arthropoda > Arachnida > Araneae > Uloboridae > Uloborus > Uloborus diversus. The sequence continues at coordinate 83,592,891 of NC_072736.1, forward strand.
AAGGCATCGTAGGTAACCCATTTTTTCTTTATGATGCAGAGCCTAAACACTCTAATCTGCATAATGCTTAAGGGGTTACAGTACCTCAAAAATGATGAAACGATCAAAAAATTTTTTCTATTGCTTATTTCAAAACAAAAAATTATTCTGAACACAGGAGAAAAGTTTCAATACTTTAGTTCAAATATTTAAAAAGTTATGAGTGGTTTTAGGTCATGCTCCCTATGTGTTCTTATGCAAAAGAAAACTTCAAATTGCTTTTTCTCGATGATGGTTTTTTTGTGTTTTCATGTCATTAGAATCCCTAAGAATTTTTTTTCTATTAAAGATACAACTTTAAAGTAATACTTTCTGCAATTGGGATAACATATTTGACAAAATTGTGCATTGGATAAGCATTTTATAAACTACTCTAATGTTTAGGGCATATTAAACCTTTAAAAACCAAATTAAAAAAAAAAAAAAACTTTTGATTTTTTACATAATTAATCAGAGAAAATTTTCGAATAAACTCATTAGCAAATGAATGCACAGATTTTTAGAGATGATTATAGTGATCGTTTTGCAAAAAACGTTTTTTTAAATTAGTGCAAAAATAAAAAAGCTTTAAAGATTTTAAAAAGTTGAAATTTTCCTCAATTTTTTGAATTTTACAAAAAAAGTAGGCAATATTTTTAAATTCTGAAAAAAAAATTATTGATTACGAAATAAGTATGCATGTTATGGTTTCAAAGAAATATAAAATTTATATAAATGAAAAGAAATTGCTTGAAAGGTACTCTGACCCCTTAAAGAAGGAAAATTAAGAAGTTTAAAACACATGAAACTCAAAATTGCCTCAAAAATTTTATTAAAAAAATTTGAAAACATTCTTTAAAACAATTTTGCATAATGAAGGTGACTCTCAGCAAAACAAAAAATTTATATAACAGGAATACATTTCGCCCTAACAAAAGTTTCCTCCGTTATTTATTACAATAACTTTAAAATAAGAATTTTTTTACTACAAAACATACAATGATCTGTAGATCAAAAAAAATATTTTAAAATTAAATTACATCGAATATGTACTAATAAATCTGTGTAATAACTAAACAATATATAATTAGTACTAAATTACTTAGTGCAAGTGACGCTGTGTACGGGGGGTTTTGGGGGCAAAAACACCATACAGAGACATTGGTTTTAACATATGAAAGGACCGTTTTGATCGAGAAACCCCCTCCAGCAGATTTTTCTGGCTGCACATCAATCAGTGCAAAATGCATGGAAAATCATTACACTTACATAAATAATAATGATGATAATTTATTGGAACATTTTAACTGCCATACATGCCATTTTTAAAAAGAAATCAATATAAAACATTTTGCCTGGAAAAACTGATTTTAGACTAGAAAAAACAGCAAAATTGTACAAAAAAATATTTTAAGATGTCTTTCTTTTTAGTTGAATATTTAATAATAAGCAGTTCAAACAATTTTACAAATAATGTTTGATGTGAGAAGGAAATCGTACCTAAGTGGAAAATTGGAAGAAAAGCCAAAAAAAAAAAAAAAAAGCTCTAGTGAAAAACAGTAGATTTGGCAGGTATGAATATCTTCAGGAAAAGACATATGGGAAGAGCAAAGTTGGTTGTTTTTAATTAAATATTTTAAACAGGAAATTGAATATAGTATTAAATGATTCATAACTATATTAAAAGTCAAAAAAGATTAATAACTAATCATATTCAATATTGAAGCATGAAGCATAACAGCAATTGTCATTATTTATGATAGTAAACACTACAATCGTCAGCAATGCATCTTAAAAACTAAATCAAATCACAACATCATTAAAAGAAAAAATGAAATAAAAAAGATCATAGTTGTTACAAACTATCTACATTTAATATATTACCGCAAAAACTACACAAGTGCACCTATAATAGTAATTATGTAAAACAAGTTTTATCTTTTTAGTTTTTATTCTTGATTTTTATGGTTTTTATTATTAGATCTCATGTAATTACAATAAGATAAATGCAAAAAAAAAAAAAAAAAAAAACTTTGTTTATTGAAAAGAAAATCTTGCACACAAATCAGGGTACGGTTACATTTTTTTGCAAAGAGGGAAAAGATTACCTCAATTACGAAAATGAAAGCTATTTTTGTTTCTTTTCTCAAAATTCAACAATAATTGATACAAGAGAAGAAATAAGCATGACAATAGTCAACCTAATCTTGTTTTAAATCTGAGTTAAGTTGTTTAAATTACTATTAAGTTCAACATTATTTAGTCTTAATGGGAATTACGCCCCTCCTCCTCCAATAAATGCATTATTGGGAGCAGGGGACATGTGTGTGCATTTTAAAATTATAATTTCTAATTAAAATAAAAAGTTACTGTGTTGTATTTATTTTTTTTACACATGTCATGGCTGAATTTTGAATTTAGCTGTCAACTGGAGACGAAACACCTTGAGCTATTTAGAAAGATATGTGAGCATATTCACAAACCTTCAATATTTTACAATTTTGCTAAAGCCCCCCCCCCCCCCCTCATAATTTAAGCTTTTTTTTGCCAAAAAACCTTTGAACTTAGCTTAAACTGTGACACAAATAATTGTTGGAATTATACATGTATTTGATCAGCAGGAATTTAAGTTGAAAATATTCTACTTCATATTTAAAAAAAAATCATTTTATTATAACCAACTACTTTTATATACTTACTTTAAAATGATTATAATTCATAAAACAATACTAATATTAACAGCAACTAAATTTATTTGAAATGCTTCATTTTTCATATTTTAAGAACTAAAGCCATATCTCGAGCTGATAAGCACAAAATAATAATACACAGAATTAATGAGCACATAGTATCACAGTTACGGTGTAGCACTATTCAATCAGTGCAGTGCTAAAAGTATGCATAAAACGAAACTTAATCTAAAAATATTGACAGCTGTATTTTTACTTTTGCAACTATAAAAATGTAAGTTTTTTGGCATTATATTTTAGATGGATCAAAATCGTGATTGAACATTATGTTGTATTTAACAGTATCAATGAAGTAAAAACTTGAAAATGGAACTACAGCTATAGTCTTTGATTCAAGTTGCATTAACTAACATAACATGTTTTGAATCCTTTAGCATAAATAATGATAATAGAAAATAAATGTTTAATTTCAATATTATCATAATGTGCATACATATACAGAATTTCAAAAGAATGTATCTTATCTTTCCAATATACTGCTCTCTTTTTTACAAATTTATTATTATATACTTAAAAAATAATTTTTAATGGACTTCACAACAGGAAAATTTTCTTTCTTGGCCTGAAAAACAAACCAAACAAAAATTAACCCACTGTATACACTTTTTTATTCATCACAAAATTATGTAACAATAATAATCTTAGATAAACTAAATGAAAAATGGATTGTAAATGATTAACTTCATTAAGTCTAAGAGTGAAATGAAATATACAATAGTAAAATTTCAAACATATTAAATATTTAAAATTCTAGGATAAGAGGACATTACATAACAAAAAAGCTGAAAATACACATAAACTCATTAGCAAAAAAAAAAAAAAAAAAAATCTTAAGTGAAATCTCATGTACATAGAAAATTAGACGATATTCAGATATACTCTTTAAAAATAAAATAAATGATTCTGGCTTTTTCTTAAGAAAATTATTAATGATTGTTAAAATTTTTTATCAACTAATTCCAGATTGCCTGTCACCATTCTGTAATCGACACAGTAGCTCACTGAAGATGTTTTTCAAAAAAAATTGACAGAACTTATGCTAGGTGAAATGTTGGTTGAGTTTACATTGCTTGATGAGATTTCGTTTAATAACTATAAAAAAAAAAAAAAAAAAAAAAAAAAAAAAAAAAAAAAAAAAAAAATCAAAAGTTAACTTTTAAAAAACTTTTATAGGTCGAAAACTCATCCCTGAATATTACACTAAACTTTCTACAACCGATTTTTGCTGAACCATTTATTTATGATAGAAAATGGCTAAGCATCAAAGCAGGAAACTCCAGTATGAAATAAGGAGCAATTTATCATAAGGAAACATATCTACTTTTTAGAAAAACTCATTTTATGACATTTTCTAAACATTTCAGATGAAACTTAATCAAATCACTTGTTCTCAAGAGATTCAAAAGAACAAGTGTCCAATATCCTCAACTTTTAATCTACTAGTTTCAGGTTCAAGTACTTCAATAGGAGAATATGAGAAGGTGAAACAATAGGGTTTTGGTGTAATTGGAATTCTCAACATTCAGGTTTTCGTTCAAAAGAGCTCATATCCAAAATTAAGATGGGGATATTGCCATGTTTTTGTTTTACACAAACTTTTCCTACTCCGAACCATGATTTGCTGTGCTTTTATGCTCAATTCTGTACCCAGAAAGGGAGATAAAAATATTTTACTCTTACCCTAATTCGTTTTTTTCATCTTCTGAACATTTTTAGATAATGGATATGTTTCCTTTTGATAAATTAGTCCTCAAATACAGAAGCTATATTAAAAAACAGCATTAAAAATGCATAACAGACACAATTCTTACTTTTTTTCCATGTGCCTTTGTCTTGCTTGAACTGCCTAACAATGTTTTCCGACATTTAGATGTAGTTTGATGGGGTTGTAATTTTCTTTTTGTTTGGCCAGACAGACTTGAGCCATCACCATGTAACTCACTATAGTCCTGATTTGTGCAATTTTCTTTGTCATTCAAATGAGTGTTTAACTCGGTTGCGCTGCCAGCAAAGTTTTCATCAACTGTCTTATTCACAATAACATTATTTGAAGGAGTTAAGTTTGGTAAAATGTTGTCCTTGTTCACTATCTTGCTAGGAGATAATACATGTGATAGTGATGGAGATTTCGAACAATGAGTTGATTTAGAACTATTTTCTACACCTATATCATGGAAAACATTTCTGCTCGATACATGAGATAACACAGATGGTTTGCTTGAAAGAGGAGAAAAAAAGCTTGTAATGTCCTTCATCACAGGCTTTTTCAAATCTTGGGGTGTACTAGGAGTTCTTTTGGATAATAGTTCAACAGATTTCACTTTTTTCTGGGATTGAGAAAATTCTGTGTAATTTGTAGGCGAGTTTTCTACAAAAAAAACTTTGGGATTTGATGACTTGAGAGGTTTATCTGTAAAATATAAAATTTTCATTACTTAAAACAAAAAACGAACTACAGCATTTCAAATTTTTTCTCAAAAAACAACAAGGAGCAAAGCAAAATTTAAATGATAATTGATAACTCTTGAAAGTCTTGCCAAGATGGTCAACAACAATTAGACGGTTTTTGGAATTAAATTTTAATTTGGTACCCTTCTTTAAACGTAAGTACAACTAATCATTGTTAAGAAACAATAATAAATAAAACTTGTGTACTTGCATTATAGCCCTTATCCATACTGCAGGGCAATGTTTCAAAAGTTTCATATTTAATAAGTTTCTAATGTTTAGTGAAATTATTGACAAATTTTGCAGCACCAAGGCTTCATGGCTCAGCCTACAGCGTACAGTTTGGGAATTACAGATAGAAGAGTAAAAAAAAAAAAAAAAAGAAATCATTTTTAGGTTTAAAAAATATTAGCAGCATGATTGGAAACATAATTCAGGAATAAAAATAATCGAAGCTCTCCAAAAGCAATGTCATTGAGAGTAAAAGCAGTTACATTTGTTAGTATGAGGTTTTTGGGAAGGCTTGCAAAAGAAACTATAAAAAGTATGAAAAAATTAATAATTACACCAGAAACATTTCTTTCATGATTTTAAAACTTTGTAATTATAGTTATATTTAATGTGTAAAAATCCAGATATTTAGAAGCAATAAACTAACGCAAATGAAAGATGGCAACAACTCAATACAGTCGAGTCCCGATGTACGCGAGGGATATGCTCCAAGACAATTTGAGTAAGTCGAAATTTTGCGTTGTAGAAAAAGGTATACCATACGAATTTTTTAAACATACCAAATTCTTTTAGACACTTATTCGCATCTCTCAAACTGCTTACACTACAGTTTCTTACATAAAAACCCTACTTTTAATGCATTTAAAATTAAGAAAATCTGCTTTATCCAACATAAAATATTGTTAAGATGCACAAAATGAATGATTAATAGGAGGGAAAGACACAGAATAAAACAGCACGGAACATACAGTACGTAGTAAGACAATGATGAAGATGATTTATGCACCATGATCAAATCGTTATTCTTATCTAATATGTTTTTAAATACAGTTGCTTCACCTTTTCTTTTATAACGTTTCCATTTAAGGCAACACCCCTCTTTCTGGTCTTTTTAATCCACAATACAAGAGCAGCTTCCATTTTCATATTAAGTACTTTGCTTAGACATTTCTCTGATTTTCAGCATTGAAACCAGGGTTGTTTGGTTTAAAACACGGTTTAAACCAATTGGTTTTTAAAAAAAACCATGTATTTTTTTTTTTGAAAAACTTCATTGTTTTCCTTCAAATGTTTTCATAAGTTTTAAAAATTATTGCAAAGAGTAAAATCTAATGGATGCAAAGTAACTAACAAAGCTATAAAGATTTAATAAATTCAGAAAGTTATATTTTTTAAGGTAATGCAAGTTCGTTAAATAGTTTTCCTTTTGTTTTTTTTTTCTTTTTTTTAATCAATGCAGCTTTCCTATTAGGCATTTAAATATGCAAGGCAGACCTACTAAGATTTTCTAAATTACACGAAGAAAAAATCCAAGTAGCTCTTTTTTTTTGTTTTATCAATTGTCATTATCTTTTGTCTTATGCGTTTCAAAATAGTCCAAAAAGCATATTTCAACTAAAATTTCATTTACTACATGAAAATATCCATGTAACTCTGTGCTCTTATAAAAAAAATAATGTCAAATTTTCACCTTTAAAATAACTTTTTTTGATACCAATATAATAAAAAAAGTCTCATATATAAATGGTAGAAGAATCAATAAACATTAATTTTTATGACAGTTTTCATTTTTAAAATCTGTTAAAAAGGTATTTTCATTTGAGTTTGCAACGGCTTTTAATTAAAATGATTTTTTTCTTTTGATAAAAAATTGTATTCCTAAATGCATTAAACCAAGAGAAATAGTGTCTACAATGGAAAACAATGATTTTCTTAAAACCTACTTGTCCTGTTTCTATAATTATTGTCCCTGATACGTTAGGCAAATAAATTACATGACTTGTAACTTTTTTAAAAATCTTTAAACAAAATGTACCTTGTTGATCTTTTGATTTTTAAAGTTGCATAATGTACAGACTTATGATTCATTTGTAGATACTGCAAAATACTTTCCACGTTTAAGAATGCATGATTTTAATTTTACTTTTTCATTTATAGTAAATATTTATGATCACGAGGAAATTAATTTACTAGAATTTATTCTTGATCATTAGTAATTAATAATGCCCGAACTATCACAGTAATTTATTTCTTTGATTATTTTTACCAAGACCCATTTACCACTATATTTTTTATAATAGTTAAAGGTTTTCAAACAATATTCTCCTGATTGAGGAAATGAATTTACAAGATTTTACTCTTAATTATTTAATTAATTACCAAGAAATTAGGGAGAAATATGAATATTAAATGTTCCTTAACAATTAATTCATAAAATCTTCATGATTTTCCTAGAGTAAAATTGTTTATCTTAGAAATAGTAATAAAAACCAAATAAAACTGTTTAAACCAAAAAAAAAAAAAACGGTTTTTATACCAACCCTGACTGAAACTAAGTTCTAAATTTTTGCAGATATCCCTTTTCCTTGATTTTTAACTGTACATATTGAAGTTTCACTCATACTTATTATTGTACTGCCCTTCAATGCATATTCTAGTTGTTGAAACAGATAGAAAAGCTTTAGCTGTTCTTTATTTGTCAGAAACTTTCTTTTTCTTTCAATTTCTCAATTTTTCGATGAAACAGTGTGCCAAGGTGTCATAACATTTTATGTACTTTAATATTTAGAATGAAAAAAATAAATGAAACATGCTGAGTGGTTATTTGATACACTAACAAAGAGCTGTGTAGACTAGCATGGTGTAAAAACTTTAGATGTCTTTATTATTTTATAAGAAATAAAATGAATGCTTGAGTTATCTTGCCATTGCTAAGTTTAAAACATTTTTAGCAATATATAAAACACCAGTAAATACTGCATATATCAAAAACAATGTGTAGTACAACTTAGTTTACTTGGACTAGGGATTGCAATACTGGACCAAAAATTCAATACTGGTATTAGAAATTTTCCAAGAAACATTAAAAAACATAATGTTTTGTTGCCATGTTTTATTATTTTGTTCAAAAAGTGCATTATTTACTTATTGTGGACAAATATAAAAGAAAGGAACAAATATAAAAAAAAATCAATAATAGTAAGAAAAAAACACAAGATGCATTAATTAAATTTTCACTAAGCTTGGAACCCATTTTAGTGGAAAAATTTCTTGCAGTTGAAAAATATTTTTTCTGAATTTACGAAGGCCAGTGGTACTCTCAATAATGTGTGTCACATCTCCTATAATTTCTTGAAAGTCCTTCATCTTTAATTAATTCGGTCTTTAACTTGTTGGTTTTGAAAAAAATCATTTTTGTGAGCATGGGTGTTTCTTTTGTATTTTGGCTAGTTTTTTAAAATCATTATAAATTATAGCTAATTGTAACTGTTCTTGGAGCAACAATTTTTTTCCAGTATTAACATCATCTTCAGCTATTTCCTCTTAGTGAGAATAGGTTTGTGTTTGCTTTTCATCAACCCTTTGGTTTGAAATTTACAATTAACTCGATCTTGTTAATTTCTTTTCGTTTTTTTTTTTTTTTTTCAAAATTCTTTACAATTATGTAAATATCTGAAAATGTGTTTCAACTGATTATACCTTTTTTGTTTGCAAATGTTTAATGCATAATAAATATTATCTCGCTTAGTGTAAAACTGAATAGGGAGATAGAACAACATGCTAATACCGATTACAACAAATTACTGTTTGTTATGCTAAAAAGCAAAAGTTTTTCTCAAAATTCAGTATTGTCGAGACAAATATTTTTTGAAAAACATCAAAAATAACTGTCGTAATTGATGGTTGGAATAATTTGTTCATAGCACATTTCTTTGATTCCAATACTTTATTACATTTAAAATTAATTTTCACTAGAGGACAAGTCTGAAAAATGGAGATTTTAAAAACATGATTCACGTAAACTCACGACAGTACGATTCATCACATCATCGAGTGATGAAAGTGATTTTGTAATTTTTCTGCTACTTTTATTTATTGATGTTCTATAAATTCGTGCTTTTGCAGCCAAATTTTTACTTCAATTGATTTAATTTGGTACTGGGTCTCATCGAAAAAGAAATATGTATTTAAAATAACAGTTGATATTCAATTAGTTAAATTAAAAACTCTTTAATTAAAAACTTTTATTTTTGACTAATACCGAAATTTCCAGTTTTCTATCCCAACAAATACCGGTATTACGAAATTAGCAAAATAGCTCCAAATACCGGTATTCAGTATTCCAGTGCACCGGTATTGCAATCACTAACCCGGACTAAATGGGACCAAAGGCAATCCGGGTGATCGAAAATCTGAATAACCTGCGTTGTATGAAATATGCAAAGCAAATCCTTAAATAAGCAGACTTACTGTTAATTATGTCAAAGAAGAATGGAGAGACTTTTATTTCATATGTGTATAATAATAAAACAAGCACTATTAAGTTTTCTAATGAATTAGGCAAGTGAAGGTTGATTTATTAGAAAACGCATCATGTGTTGAATTTATTAAGAAAAACAGAAAATAGGGTTTTTTTTTTTTAATAAATATAGACAATTTTTAATTCATTAATTATACTTAAGTTTTAGAAACACTTACAAATGTTAATACAGTGAAGCACCATTTATACGTTTTTACCAATTATTCGTTTTTTAAATTGGTCCCTGCAGAGTCGAATACAGATTAACATATACTTATTATACGTTTTTTCATTTATACGCTTTTTTCATTCAGTGTCTTTAAAAACATATAAATGGTGCTTCATTGTATATCCATTACTTTTAATAATTTCAAACATGTGCCTTTCCATCGAAAGTATTCAGTTTTGTATTACAATTGGGGCGGGTGCATACCGTGCTTGCTCGATTGCTGCTTTAAGACCCTCAATCAAGAAGTTTTTTCATAAAATTTTAGAGCTAGATGTTTGAGCGAGGGCCAGTTAAATACTAAACTAGTAAGACTAGTAGTATGACCAGTGGCGTAGCTAGACCCGACTTTCGGGGGGGGGGGGGTTACTTCTTTTATATATATATATATATATATATATATATATATATATATAATATATATATTTAATCGCTTGGAATTTTTTCCTTTTCTTTTTTTTTTCTTTCTCTTCTCTCTTCTTTCTCTTTTTTTTTGAGACTAACTTTTCGGGGGGGGGGGGGTTGTCCCCAAAAACCCCCCCTTAGCTACGCCCCTGAGTATGACTGAAAAGCAAGGGCTTATGGGGAATTAAACCTTAAGTTCCCTGCTTATGCCACTCTTAGGACTTACTATTTAGCTCCAAAATAATAAAACCCAGCTCCTCAAAAAGGTAAACAAGCCTTAAAATTTATTATTTAGATGAATGAACTTTTGGATAAAAAATCTCTTGAGGATTGTGTTCAGTCTGAGATTACTGAAAACTAAAAACATATTATTCCTCTCTAATTCACTTAGAAACTTCCTCATTCATTACTATATTTTGTCTTACCTACTGCAAAATTAGAAATTAGGGATTATAGTAAGAGACTGAAAACATACTGCACATACAAACTAAAGGAAAAAAAATAAATACCGCAAGTATAATTAGTACAAGAAGACAACACATGTGCTTTCTTTTCCTCATTTTCTTCATTACCAACTTTCCAAACCAGAACTTTGTTGTCATCACCGCAAGTTGCAATCTAAAAATAATGAAAGCATTAAAACTCACTTCAAAAGTACAGAGACTTATATGCAGTCAATCAGTGCTAGTAAGGAAGCTTAAATTGTACCTCGCTGTTCCATAGTACAGATAAAAATTACTTATTTTCTTCACACATTTAATTTATAGGAAATGGAACACAAAGCTTGGACATTAAAAGGGTCATGTTTGTGTGTACAGCCATGTTCACACATTTTTTATGTAACACAGCTGAACTGAAGAAAAATTATAATCAGTAGTGTTTCTACTGAACAGCATGAAGTTACTGTAATAGATTGAAACCTATTCTTTGTCACACCTTGTTATTAAGAGGTGTGCAGATAAAAGAAATGGGTCTCCATGTACTATATATACCAAAAAGTGACATTTAAGTCTTTCATGCTTGCAAAACATATTATGAGAATCCTCAAAAATAGAAGATGAATTTCCTGCCTCAAACAGTAATTCCTAAAATAAGTTCCATAAAACCCTTGGGCTCCCACCAAAATTTCAAAACATCAGATATTCTTAACTTACCTTAAGGATATTATGTGGGTTCCATGCAACAGAAGTGACTTCTTCTGTATGACCAGGAAGTTCCAATATGGGATGTCCAGGTTGTGATGTCTAAAATTTAAATGAGCACAAGATTAATATTAGAACAATTTTATAAAATAAGAAATGTATATTGATTTTTATCTTTTTATTTTTAAATTAACACTAAGCAGTTTTAGATTAATCACACACTTGGATTTTTAGTCAAGCACACACAACAATCAAGCCTTTTATTTTTGTGCAAAGAGAGAGGGTGGAATTTTCTGTTCTACGCAATTTGTTTCAATGTTCTAACTTAATTACAGCAGGAGTTATTTGCGTTTTCTTTAGGCTTAGCTGAAATTTAGGCACTAGTTTTTTCATTAAATCTATCAATAAAAGTGAAGAAACTGTCCCACAGTTTTCTTTTTGACACCATTGGAAAAAGCGACATGTTTTACTCCAGATCGAACTTGACCTATGGTCGAAAAACTAAGCATCTAGCTACAAAGGAAAAAAAAGTTCAAGCCATTTTAATCAAGTTCGAAAAATATCATTTCCATTCAAATTATTGATGTTTTTTTGGCATTGCCATAGTTACATCTTTCAGATTCGATTTGTTTCTTCTTTCTTATTCAAATTTTAAGGGTTTCAATTTTAATGGAAAATCTTAGGCTCAACTCAATTCAAGCCCCGAGCTAAAGAGCAAAATAGAATATTAGAGACCACAAATATGAAAAGGACTTTTCAAACGTACAAAACTGTAGTTTTGCAATGCTCAGCACCCCCTCAGCTCTTACGGCTCTGCAAGTTGGTACAAGTTATTTTGAAACCCAGCAAAGGGGTGCTTTTTGTCCCAAAGGGAACTCATAATGCATTTTTAATCGGTTTCTTTCTAATTGACGATTTAAATACTTGCGAATCAAATAAGATTGCAAAGCAATCTTCGGGGGTTGGTCAGCATCAGCATGCAGGGGGCGGAGCCCCCTAGTTCCTTTAAATTTTGAGAGAGTTGATAAAAAAATTTTCAGATATGAATATTTTATTCATTCTAATCAATAAAAATATACAGTCAAACCTCGTTAAACCGCCAGCCTTAGTTACAATCAAAAGTTGGCAGAGGTCAAGGGTGGCAGTTTAATGAGTTTTCTCCAATCCTGTACAAATGCATGTTTTCCTGAAAATATACATGCAATGCTGTACAGTGAAATTCTGTTTCAATGAATACCAATGTACTGAAATTTAATTTTCAAAGAAATAAATTTTCACTTCCGATTTAATTTCCATTACATTGCTTGAATTCCACTAAAACAAACAAAATTTGCAGGGTTCTTTGGCCCTTGGGTTTCTTTCTCTCCCAGAATTTGAAAAAATATTAACATCAAATTAATGGCTTGCAGATTGCTTTTCATTCTGAAACACCCAAATTAGAAAAGATTGCTTTCGACATCTTTGCAGAATGAAGCTAAAGAACAGGATTTTACAGAATTATAATAAAAACTGTGATTTGCTAAAGTTTGGATACAACGTCAATTACAAGTTAAGCCTCAATATAGTTTATAATTTGTCTATTATGTAATATTGTTAAAAAGAAAAGAAAAATAAATATTCTTGAGAAAGGCTGGGAGCTTACAATAACCCAAAGGTTTTAGTCGGTAAAATGCTTTAAATGTCTGAAAATTGCATGGTGTAAAACTTAGATGTACAATTTGGCCAATGAATATAAAATCAATGCTGCTGATGACCGTAATTGATAGGGGGAGACGGGGAGATGTTTCTAACCCACCCTTCCCAGTGGTTTAACATTAGAAAGACAGAAGCGGCCATTGTGACCGCAAAGGATTTTATAACACAGTTGGATCCCGACTTACGCGAGGGATGCGTTCCAAGTCCCCTCGCGCAAGTCGGAATTTCGCGTTGTGGAACAACGTATGTTTAGAACTTTTTTATAAGCATACCCAATCATTTCAGACACGTTTTAATACACATCAAATTGTTTCAAACCTATTTCTTAACTATATATTACCGTATGTTTTATAAAGAACCGACTTTTTACTGTATTTTAGAAAAAGCGTTACTATTTAACATGATTACTCTGTTATGAAGCACAAAATCAATGATCAATAAGATACATGTACTTAAACAGTAGGGTGCTTGCAGAAAGAACATTACTGCATTATAATAGCATTGAACAGTGGATATCGTAATTTTAATTATAATTTTAAAAGTTATGAAGTTTATGCAGTGTGGGAACACCACTATTTCCTTCCATTTTCATGATGTTTGTACTTTGCTCAGACACTACTCTGCGAGTTTCATTATTAAAACTAAGTTCTGAACTTTTGTGGATTTCCTTTTCTTTAATTGTACGTATCGAAAATTAACTCATACCTAATTGCCGTGCTATCTTTGAGGCACTTTATAATTGTTCAAAAATCGAGATTCTTTACCTTTTCTTGCTTTGTCAGAAACTTTGTTTTTCTTTTCACTTTTGCTAATTTTAGATAAAAGTCTTCGTTTGGGAACCATTCTGTTTTATCAACGTTCATAAGAAAGAAAAAAAATTGTTAAGAATCGGAGCGGTAATTTGTAAAAACTAAAGCAAAGCGTTGTTTAGACTAATACAGTGTATGAACTTCTGCTGTCTGTGATGCTAAAGGGATGAAAGTGCATTCACGAAACCAATTAGCAATAAATTTACCAGCGGGAAAAACTATGTATGGAAGCAATGTATCAAATGGAGAAATGCAGGAAAGGATAAGGAAAGTGAAGGATAAACATATTGGAATTAGTTAATCACAAAACGAAATAAGAAAGCAAAAAATGAAAAAAATAAAAGTAAGAAATGTACCACGTATACATAAAAATAATAGAGAAACTAAACCAATTGTAATAAAGGAGTCCACATAGAAGAAAAATAGGGAATTGCAGTAAGATCGTTAACTAAATTAGAACAGTTCCTCAGGATGTGGAAAGATTCCCAAAAATCAAGATCCAACGAATTGGGGCATTTTTGGATAATTTGATAAGAGTTAAAATCAAAAGAGTGATTCGATTCCCAACAGTGTTGAGCAATACTGGATTTATTCAACTGTTGTTTTCTGACATATCTTTGATGTTCTTTTAACCGAAATTTCAAAGAACGGCAAGTCTGCCCGATGTATCCGAGTCCGCAATTGCAAACAATTTTATAGATCCCACAACAATTAAGAGGATGAATAGAATCTTTAAGAGAAGAAAAAGAAAGTTTATTAATAGGAGAAAATACCACTTGGAATTGGAATCGCTTCAGAATCTTAGCAACCTGAAAACTAATACCAGGGAAGAAAGGCAGAACAACTATATTCTTAGTGCTAAAAGTTCTATTAAGAACAATATTTTGAGATTTTTTGCAAAGTTCTTTATAAATGAAATCAACTAAGGTGGGCGGGTAGTCTCTATCAACAGCCACAGCTCTTAAATAGTTAAGTTCCGCATTAAGAAGCTCAGGTGAAGAACAAATATTCATTGCATGATGAACAAATGTGTTGAAAGCTGAATATTTTTGATTAGGAGGGTGAGACGATAATCTATGTGGGGGTAATGAAACAGCAAAAGGTTTGCGATAAACCGTAGTTTCAAAACCAGACTCAGTTCGAGAATCGAGAACATCCAGAAATGGAAGGCAATTATTCTGTTCTTTTTCACAAGAGAATTGAATATGAGGATCAATGGAATTTAAAATAGATAAAGCATCATCAATGCTTAGTTGATCGTGATTCATAAGAACAAAACAGTCATCAACATAGCGAACATAGAATTGGAACTGTAGTTTCTGAAACAACTTGACCTCAAAGTAATGCATGTAAATATCACTAAGGATGGGGCTAAGTGGGTTTCCCATTGCCAAACCATCCAACATAGTATAAAATTTAACATTAAAAACAAAGGAACATTGCTTTATACAAGTATGAGTAAGGAAAACTAAATCCTCAATTTCCTAAGAGGTAAAATGAAATTCAGACAGTCTACTCTGAAGGCATAACAATGAAAACTCGACCGGAACGTTTGTAAATAATGAGTTCATATCAAAAGAAGCCATAAAAGAATTATTCGGAACGCAATTCTGAATTTTTTTGACAAAATCGATAGAGTTTTTTTACAGTGAATACATTATGACTCATAAGAGGAGAAAACACAGAGACTAAATATTTTGCAAGTTTATAAGAAGCCATACCAATATTGGAAACAATTGGCCTGAAAGGAATGCCCGCTTTATGTACCTTGGGTAAAGCATAAAATCTAGCGCAATTAGCAATGGAAGGAATAACAGAGCGATTAACATTTAATGGAATAGACTGAACAGACTTGACAGCAGAAGAATTAGTGTTTAACTCATTTTCACTAGGATCTTTAGAAATCTCTAAATATGGACCAGAAGAAATCAAATCATTAGTTTTGTCAACATAAGATGATTTGTCAAGAACAACAATTTGACCACTTGCGCGAGGGAACTTGGAACGCATCACTCGCGTAAGTCGGGATCCGACTGTAATTGAAAATCGTTTGCGGTCACAATGGCCGCTTCTGTCTTTCTAGTGTTAAACCACTGATGCTCCTTTCCAAAAAATTTCATGTTGCAAGCGAGTAATTTGCGTCAGCAATAAAAAATTCATTACTCATGAAAAACTCGCATTATAGCCATTTCGCGCAAGTCGGATTGTGTTGTAGCGGGATCCGACTGTACCCATATTTGCTGCGTTTAATTTTCAAACACTTTTTCCTTCATTGACTATTCCGGAATATTAAGATCTTACAACAGTATATTTTATTTCTTTAGGCCTATTATTATAGTCGCTATAAATGCTCATATCTAGAAAGACTGACTACAGTCATTTTGACCGCTAAATGAACCTTTCTTCGTGCATCCGCTTTCTTCTTTTTTCTCTTATCAGGTGTGTACAATGGATTATTGTTAGTTGTCAGGGTGAGTAATTTTTTTTGGGCTTGAGTAGCACCTGCTGGTCGCATGGTTTCACTTTTCTGCTATCCGCACAATGAGAAATGATGAGGTAAATTTAAAAAGCATGTGACTGGACACGTGAAATTATTTTGGGTCTGAAAAGAAGTAAATATAGACAGGTGGATTCCAAAAATTTGTGCTGGAATTCTTTTGCGCACCAAAACATGTGATTTGCTTGAAACATTGAATTTTTTTTCCTTCGGCGATATTGAACTGCGCAGTCACTTCATATCTACACAAACTTTTTTTAACAATACAATAGCACTTGAATACAGTATTCATTGACAAGCTTATCAGTACATGAATTCCTGAAAGTATTGCAGATTTATCTAAAACCTTATTCTGGTTCGGATGAACAGCCTGACTTATCTGAAGAGCAATATATTCTCAGCAATGAAAATAATTTGCTTTCATCAGATCGTTGCAAACATTTTTCGTAACCTAGATTGGCAGAAAAAATACTTCTTCAGAGTCAGAATCAGAAGAAACCTCTCTAATAAAAACTGATTCGCAATATATGGAAACCAGTAAAAGAAAAAGGGTCCAACGCCAGAAAAAAAAAAAAAAAAAAAAAAAACATTCAAAAACAGAACTCTCCATTTTCTCCAAGTCACCTCCACTGATCAATTTTGTGTCAAACAAAGTGATAACGATGAGTATTTCTAATTACGGTAAAAGATAGTAATGTACAATATATTGCGATATTTAGGAAATTTTGCTACAGATAATAAAGTCTACCTCAAGAAAAGGTTAAAACAGTGTCAAATGGAACAATGCAGAAATAAATCAACAAACATTTGTTTTGAATGCAAAAAAAAAAAAAAAACTTTATGGCTCATATACAGGCAAAGTGATAACAATGAGTATTTCTGATTACAGTAAAAGATAGTAATGTACGATATATTGCAATATTTAGGTAATTTTGAAAACAAATACATGCCTAGTTGAAAATACTTGTTAGTTATTACATGATAGGAAAAGTTCCTCTTTTTTGTACAAATTTACTCTTTCTCAATCCCAATTATGTAAAGCATGTGTATTTATTTCACTTGATCGAATGTAAAATTTAAAAAAAAAAAAAGCTGCCTGAGACTGATTTGCAGACTTTACTATGATTAAAATGTTAAATTAATTTCTGACGTATTGAAACAAATTTTTTCTATGATTAAAAATCCTGAAAAGATGAAACTTTTAATCTTTTAAGTATGGCGGTTAAAATGACTGCAACTAGTTTTTCTAGGTACAGTAAAACCTGTAAAGTTGACCACCTTTGTAAGTTGACCACCTGTCTATGTTGACCGCTTTTGTCAGGAACGGAATTAGTCCTATCTTATATAATGAAGGAAAACCTCTGTAACTTGACCACCTCTCTATCTTGACCACCTCTCTATCTTGACCACCTGTCTATCTTGACCACTAATGAACACCAAATTTGGTTTGGAGTACTGTAAAAAACCCTTTCTAAGTTGACCACTTGGTTTAGTTTTTAAAATTTTACTTAGCAAATTATTTTATTTTATTATTATTTTTTTATAGCCTTCCAAGAATATTTTTGATACCAGAACAGCATTTTACTAACTAAATGAAACAGCAGCATAACTAAACCTCCTTTTGAGTTTAACCACATGGGAAAACTACTAAGAACCCTTTTATTTCTCAAACTTGTTTTTCTTTTGTTGATCTATTTGAGATTGCCTTTGTACTCTCTGTTCAATGAAAACATGTGTCAATAGAAAAGTACAAAGTATTTTTTTCCAGTTGCAATATTTTGTGGCGACAATGGAATTGTGCTAAAGAGTAAGGTTACTTGCATTGAAGTATTTCTGGTGCAAGTGATTAAGAGATAGGACACACACACACATTTTCATTTTCAACTGCTTTTTTGAACTATGAGAGTCTAGCTTGTTGCTCTTTGTGTTATAGTTTTACATAAAACAGCTTCAAAAAGAAAGTTAGTTGAACTTGAGATCAATAAAAAGTATAAAAAATTAAAATTAATTGAAAAGGGAGAAAGCCAGAGAAAATTAGCTGACACATATGGAATTTCTAAAACTAGTGTCTAATAAGTGCGCCAACTTCAATAAGGAGTTATTTTGTTGAAAAGTAGATTATCATGGAGTATAAATGTATATGAGAAAAATTTGTAATTTTTGAGAAGCTATGAATTTTTAGGAACTATTAATATCAAATGAGTAACTTTTCATAAATAATAAGATTTTTTTTTTTTGGATTAATTTACTGAAATTTTAAATTTGCATGACACATCATACGTCATTCTGGGAAAATAATCTCTAAAAATATTTGAATAACATTTTAAATAATAGTTTCAAAGTAATGCTAAACAATGAAAGTGAGTTGAACAGAAAGAGTAAGTGTCAATCAATCAAAAAATGAATACATGGAGCTAGAAATGACGAAAAAAAAAATCATTACCCCCTTTATAAGTTGACCACCAAAGTACTGCACCGCAAGTGGTCAACTTACACAGGTTTCATTGTATATGGAAAACGCAGTATTTCTAGTGTTAAAGTTTTTTTTCGGTTGGAATAACATTTTACAACCATTTTCATAAAGGACAACTAGAAAAATCAGTATAAATTGTTCATTCTTTTAGAATATGCAGTTTTAATGTCATGAATCCGCTACTGGCTATAATTCAAATATCTGTTAAATTAATAGCTACTGACCATTGAGAACTTAAAATACAGACATATAATTACCTTCCAAATATAAGCTTTATGATCACTTGAGCCACATAATAAGTATTGATCATCAGGACTTAATGCCATCTTTACAAAGTATGTAGCGCAATTAAACCCTTCATATGCTATAACTGAAAAGAATCAAGCACTACTGAGAACATATTTAATGCAGACAGGCAAAAGATTTTAAGAGATCTAATATTTAAAAATACATATGATTATGCACAAACATTATACTTGCTTTTGATAAACATACACAAGACATTTTTTATATACAAACATAGTTTCTCAAATCAAAATATTGCAAATACGCTAGTATTATGCCAGGGTGCCCACCAAGGGAGGAGGGGGGTGTCATGACGCAGACTGGGCCATTAAAATTTTTAGGGGGGGGGGTGATCACCAACTTTAAATTTACCATTCAGACTTCAATTAATCATCCTTTTTTTTTCTATCCATAACTTTTCTTTTTAAAAATCCATATCTTGAAAAAAGTTGAAAATGCATTACAAATAAGCAATTTTCTCACTTTTGGAGCTATTTTTATTAAAAAAAAAAAAAAAAAAACTTATTGAGTATTTTAGTTGAAAGTTCTGATTTAGGTTTTTAATACTATAAATTATTGCAAACCATACAGCAAGAGAGAGAAAAGAGACAAAGAGAAAATTTATAACAAAAAATATCAAGTTTTTAGATATTTTTTAAATAAAAAACAATAACACTTACCATTGTCACTATAATTATAGCAATCAAGTTGAAATATTTTGCCACTAGTGCTACACGCATATAATTTTCTGAAGGTTGAATCAAATGCTAAACTTGTACAACCTGAAAGATAAAACGTTTTTCACATACACAACACATGCTTTCTAAAGAATAAATGGGGCAGTCCACTGTTATACATGGGAAAATTACACACTAAATTCATACATTAAAAAAAACTATATTTTACACAATTTTGCAAAAAGCATTTTTTTTTTTTTTAATTTTCAGTAGAATTTTATCACTAAGTAAACATAATTGTTTTTTTTCTTATCCTGCTTTTGAAAATTAAAATAAGCTTTTTAAATAGACAGTGTGTACTACTCCAAAAAGTATATGGCAGAATTAGCAAATTGCTGAGAGCAATGTTATGTTAATAAAGTGGTGCACAAGAGGAAGTTCAAAGAGAGAGCCTGGAACACCCTGGCCCATCCTGGCTGACGCTGCTTTTTGCAACCAGCACCAGTGATAGAAATTGGAAAGGCAGTGAACGTCAGAATGTTGGTGATCTGAAAGTATCGAATGAAGCAATAACACATGCTGAATTCTTCAATGCCTAGCCTGGAGTCTCGATATTGCAAGGCAGAGGTCCGGTGATTTTCGTGAAGAGACTTGTCTGAAGTTTGGTCCGGTTATGCCATTTTCAAATTAGAAGGAGAGCACACAAATTGCCGAATTTTGCAGTGCAAAGATGATTTTAGAGGACGTAGTATTTTGAACTTGATTCACGACTTGCAATTTGGTGCTCTTGCCGTTGCTCCAGCTATGTAAAAATTTTGGACGCACATGAAATGGTCTGAAAAGGTGACATTTTGTGATTTTTTCCCTGGCATAAACATTGTACAATAAGGTAATTTCTTATAAGCAAATCAGAATCAGGGCCACGTCAAGACTTATCGGCACTGTTGTGCTATTTTCTTTTGAGCGCCTTCATGCAGTGACGTTCAAGCAAAATATAATTAACTCCTGAGGTTAGGTTTTGTAGACAAATGTAATATGGGAAAAAAATAAGTTTGGCATTTAATTTATCAAAAGAAAAACAATCCGTAAGTTTTCAATTTTGGATCACAGTGTATGTTTTTACTTCATACCTCAAAGTTATTTCGAGTATGGATTGATGTAAGGGAGGGGCGATTGAAATTGAATTTTGGAATCTGTCTTTTTCTCTTGGAAACTTTGCATTGAGCTGCCGTCAAAAAAGAGATTGCCAGTTTCAGTTAATCAAAGCATTTTACACCAACAATTTTAAAAAATCTTGGAATGTGATTGAAATAATTATTGCCTGCTAGTATGCAGCTTAAATTTCTAATATTTGATTTACTGTCCAGCAAGAAAAATTTCTATTTCTGAAGAAAATATTTCGAAATATAGAAAATTGTGAAAAAGGCACTTTACCGAGATAGCGGGTTTTTTTCAAGTATGCCTGCCGAAAAAAACCGTGCGGGTTTTTTCAGGTTGGGCCTGGTTTGATGAACCCTCCCTTTGATATGCTAATGTGTTTTTGGTAAAAGAAAATATTTTAAGTGTCTAAGTTAACATGCTCTAAATATCTAATGGATGAATAAATAACTATTCAATGTGTTATGCCTGTCAAAACATGACAACAGAGTACTGACTAGATTTCTAAATTGAAGTAGAGGATATTTTCCCTCAAAACCTGAAAGTAAAATCATTTCCGGTAAAATAAAAAATTCTAAACTACGGAACCATTGCAAAAAGCATTGAATTTAAGATCCGAAACAAATAAATAGTCTCCCCTAAGTATTTTTTTAAATTTAATGCACAAATAGTTTAAGAGATAAAGGGGGGGGGGGGGAGAGGAGAATTGAATAATTATTGTCAACTCGTTACCTTTTGGAACTAAAAACTTAGCCTAAAACATTGTCTACAATAACAAACATTACGCACAAAGAAATTTGCAAATGTGCTTACGGTATTTTTTTTTAATGTATGATAACATGAAGCAGTGGAATTAAAACAAGTTAAAAATAACAAAAGGACTATGATTGCACAAATTATAATACAAGGTACTCCCGCAAGAACCAAAATGGTGATAAGCAAATTTCTTGCTCTTTGTATGCTTAACCTCGTGTAAAAGAGATATACCAAAATAGCATTCACGGCTTCACAGGTAGAAGGAAAATGCTAATGCATGCATTAATTAAAGTCGCTTGTTTTCAGTGCAAAATATAGCACTTTTGAATAGCATGTTGAGTCACAATAAGTCAATAATTTTTCCTTTTAGATTCTCAGTGAGACGGATTAATTGTTTCAATGAGCAGTATATTTTCACTGCCTCCATTAGATATAATGAAGAATTACATTTTACTTTTATGGTTAGAGTTTATTTTCCCTTCATGTGAAGCCTTTTTGATCAGTAGAGCTAGGCTCCTTTTTGGCTCTAGCGCTGTCGCGCTTCGCACGACCTAGCACATAGGGACGGCGCAATCCTATTGGACATCCTATTATCCTGACGGCGTGATCAATCTATGTGGTGAACTGTGATTAATTTTGGTGAAAATTTGAACAGTATAGAATAATTTTATGCAAGTGGTTTTTTACTCAATGCATTTTAAGTTTTATTTACGCAGCTGAGTTTTAGGCAAATTTCCTGTGGTTTATGAAACATTGCTTAGTGCGTATATATTTTTTAAAACCACTAAAATCATTAACTTATCTTTTAACAATCATACTAATCCAAAACTAAAAGAATAGTTACCTTGGGCTGACTTAGATTCAGAATAGTTTATCTGATAAGCAGGTGCTGGCATAAACTTTGAATTAAAAAGATATGTTTTCCTCAAGTCCCACATCTTTATAATACTGGAAAAATAGGAAAAAAAAGTTTAGTATTTGAAACACCAAATCATTTTTTACTCACAAAAGTACTACATTTAAAAATATGAGGTAAATATTTACATTTCAGCTATACATAAAAGACTTCAGAAAATCATTTAATAATCAAGTTTAAGATGAAAATCTAACCGGTGCAGTTGAATTTTTTTTTCATAATTTAACTCATAGAAAAAGTGGAACATTACTTGACAGCATATGAAGTAAGTCGGAATATTATGAATGAAAATTGAACAATTTGAGAAAATTCAGAAACAAAAATACATAGAACATAAACACAATCAAAGAATCCTAAAAAGAGCTATTGATGTGCCTTTCCAAAACGTAACTTTATATAGGGGTTCAACTGAAATAAAGAGTTAATCTGGACACCAACTGTATAAAATTATTGGATGTTATAAGCAAATAAATTTGTGTACCTAATGCTTGTAGTGAGTGTGACCAATCCATCAATAACCATTTTATTTTTGAATGGAGAGTGGTCACTCCAGAACAGTGACTGGACAAGTAGCAAAATTACTGTAGTTGCTATTTTTTACTTATTTGTAGTGTAGTACACTACATAAAAAATAAAAGAAAAAAGTTCAAACAAATTTGACTGCTGCTAATCTTACATGACTACATCAGCGAACTCAATGAGAAATAACACCTGAAAAAATATGAGCTAACTTCTTACAAATCCATACGTTCTACCTTGGTCATTGGCTTGTTTGGCATTGTAATTTTCATATTCCACCAATATTCACATTGAAGTGAGCGTGGCTTGGAAAGAAAAGTGTGTGAATAAGCAATAACTGTCAATTTTGTACCACAACCTTACCCCCTAGTCCACACCATTTCTATTTAATGTAGATTCATCTCCTTACAAGGCTGGTCCCCAGTTGCTGACTTAAAAATCCTTTTACATTAAAACTTTTTTTATTAAAGCTATTTATGCAGTCTCACTAATTATGCTCCTAAGTTTCATATTTCAATGTTAGCAGCTTTGCAATTTCAAAATTCAACTTTTGTTTATAATGAATGAACGTATTTTCAAATGTATATTCTTTCTGTTGGTACTTTAATGTCATATTTTAGAATTTACCTTTCCCTGAGAAAGATTGTTTTACTTCATTTCCAATACATTTTCTCCTCCTAAGACATGTTTTATCTCATAATAATTTTGTAATTTTACCTTTAATATTTCATTTATGTATTAAAAATGTGTAATGCTATAAATACATAAGAAAGCTCTGAAAACCTTTCATCACCTTAGAGAATGCACTCTGTAATTAATTAACAAATACAGGAGTTGGCAATAATTCATCTTTATATATGATCTTCTGTGGAATCTTACTTGAAAAGGCTTTCCCTTTTCCCCAAAACTATTTTTTCTCTTAAATTTTATTTTAAATCACTGAACGGAGGGTAGAACCAAAAATAATCACTTGCCACCACTAATGGTCTTACAACTAATGGTCTTACTTTGGAAGTATTCAACAAGCCATTTTTTAAAAATCAAACTGGCCTAAAATAGCTATTACTTCATTCATTTTTTTTAACAAGTCATTTCTATTTGCTTGCACTTAGTTTGTGATGTAAAAACAATCCCAGGTGTTCCATATGGACAACAGATAAGAAAATCAAATGCAAACTTTTTACAAACAAAAAGTACTTTTTTTTTAACAAAAATTGTAGGTAGAAGCTTTATTAGTTGTTAAATTTCCATTATTCTATTGTTTTATAAATATATGTCTAACATAGCAGTTAGGTCTCATATGCAAATGTTTTCATTAAAAAATGTCATGGTGGCTACTAATGATAAAAAAGCGGCCACAAACTAAAAGTGTCTACCAGCTACAGAGCAAACTACTTAAAAATTTGGATTTCTCAGGTCTAACAGAAAGTGAGTCTTTCTCGTCTATTTTCCCCCCAATGGGAAAGATGCACACATTTATACATTTGACACCTGATTGCAATATCTGAAAACTGAAATTGGAATGACTGCCTGTACAAAATGAGTAATTAAGATTAGTAAAATGAGTTAAGAAAAAAAATCAGATAAATACTAACCCATCAGCAGCTCCAGCTGATGCAAGATACCGACTATCTTGGAAAGCAACAGAAGAAATGCTGCTAACTGTATCCTTCTGAAAAGAAATCTTTATTTACTGTAACGGTTATGATTATAAAACAAGAAGCACCAAAGTCAAATTAATAACTTACCGATGATTTTTTACAAGAACTAATGGGAGACCTAGTTCGACTATGCGCACCTTTGATGGAAATAGCTGGTTTTTCAAAATAAAAACCTAAAGGCATAGATGTAATACCTAAGAAGTAACAACGTTTGAAGTTAGAAAATATTAAATATATGCTATCAAAAATAAATAAAATAATAATAACAATGTGCTCACCATGTTCACGCGAATCCCATATACTAATATTGCCGTCTCGAGAGCCAGTGGCAAACAGTACTTCAAAAATTAAAAAAATTCAAATTATCCACTGCATACAACTACTCATATCAAATTAAGAAGCAGAAAGTTTAGCTATGAATAATCTTACAAAGGTCAAATAACACAAAATAACAGCCAAACTGAAACAAAAATGAACTGAACCGTTAGAGCATACCACTTTGTTCATTGCACACATCCACACATTTGACAGATCCACAATGATATCCATATGATGCAATCATATTGCATGTTTTCATGTCCCACAGTGCTGCAGTATAATCCCCAGAAGCTGTCAGCATTTGACATTTATCAGGTAGCCAACAAATGTCGAATATTGCATTGTTATGTGCTGAAAATGCTAAAAAATAAATAAAATAATGTTTTCTTTCAAAAGAATTGCATCTGAAATTTTCATGAATAGCAAAACTTCACTATTATGTTGATCAAATCATTATAATTACATTTTAAGTTTTTAAACAGTTGTAATACTTAACGGCAAAATTGAATGTTTTATCACAGGTTTCCCTGTCATACAATATATTATAACAGAGCCATCAGCAAGATTCGACAAATCAAACAAAAAAAAAGAAAAAAGAAAAAACTTAGTAACCCTTTTTTTTTAGCATGTGAGAGAGAAAAAAAAAATCATTATGAAAAATAACAATTAATTCAGAAAACTTGCATTTTCTGTTGTCTTCAAAATTCCAAATAAAGGGATAATTCACAAATGAAATAATATTGACTTAGTTACTTATTGACAACAGTAAAAATTTAGATTATTCAATCATTAATATTTTCTAAACTTCTCTTGAAGAACATTTATTAACACCCAACATATAAATAATTTTTTCACTCAACACAATTTCCAATTTAGCTTAAGGTAATAGAATCAAACCCTGCTATAGCAAACCTAGGATGTAATGATCCCTTGTTGTAGAGAACCTTTTCCATGGTCTCAAAAGAAGCCTTACATCATTTGCAACATTAAATTAGCATTTTAAACAAGAAATACTCGATAAAATTGTTTTTTCCCCCCTCAAATATATTCATTTAAAATTTCTTTTGTCCCCTTTTGAAACTTTGATCCCTGCAACATCAATTGTTCAGATTAATCAGCTCTTATTTACAAAAAATAAAATAATAACAATAATAAAAAACACCACGTAATAAAATGAAAGTAAATGATAAAAGCAGAGATTATTAAAGTAAAAAGAAATAAATACTCACAGTGTAAATATTTAGAATCATAATCATAGCTTGTAGAATATAATAAAACATCTCCTTCTTCACTAGCTATGGCAAGTAATTCAGAGGCAGCATCTATATAATGATAGGAAAAGTACATTATAAACTTTGAGCAATACAAAACATAAAGAGCATAAAAAAACTAAAACTAAGTATGTGATCTAAAAAATCTTTTGGTTGATTCTTCAAAATTCAGAACATAACTTGAAATGCAGTCTCTTAAAATACAGCAACAGTAAAATTTTTATGCATTAAAAAAGGTTAGTCATAAAAATGGGCTGACAGACACTAAAACTTAACTTTCAATGTCCAAGCTCTTAGCAATTGTTTCAGCAGATGAATTTCAGAATTCTTCCATTGTTTTACAATTGTGTCCTTTTTTTGAAGTACAAAATTTTAATATTTTAATTTTCATACGTAGTTCTAGTGCAGTCAGATGCCTCGAAAAAAAATTAAAAAATCCTGCATTATCTTTTAAAACCCCTATGTATTTTCCATTAGTTGTCTCAAAATTTATTCTTTGAAACTCTTGATACGGCGAAATTTTTACACCAATGCAAGCTTCAATTGAAATTTTTCCTAGGTAACTTTTGTTGTAGAACCAATTTCAGAGACATTTGCTTGTAATTTTTCATTTTTTTTCCTACGAAATTTTAAGAACAGGGGATTGTGGTGTGATAATAGGGAACTGTGGGTAAGAGGGGTGTTGTTGTATCTTTTTCAACTCTTAGTTTTCCTCAGAGTTAAGATTCTTTGCTATTTTCTTTAGAACACGTTGCTCACTTTGAGAAAAAAGAGTCGATTTTTCGTCAGGTTTCGAACAAAAACTGGACTACATCACAATGGCTGATGAAAATTTTTGAATGTGCTATTGGTTGAAAAAAAAAAAATAGAATTTTTAAGTTTATAGATGGACAAAGAAAGTAAAAACTGCTCTGTTCAATTCAAAATCCCTTCAAGTACACTTTAAACAACAATAAAAAATCATCAAGTTATTGTGAAAAACAAGGATGAAAGAAATAATTGAAAAATGAAAACTGGGAAGTCTGCTTAATCATAAGCAGCAAACAATCTAGCTAAACAAATTCTAGCAACTAGTCAAAAAATTGAATGCTAGATATTGTTTGATTTTAAATTTTAATTTCAAATCTAGTAAAATGTTAAATAATATCTTGCTCATGTTTGTGCAAAGTGGTCACATAGTATACATATATGTAAAAATATATATAACGTATGTGTGTGTGTGATTGTGAGGGTTAATTAGTGTAATTCTTTCAAAAACTCTGTATTTTTTTCTCTTCCAGAGAAAGTTGAGATATTGGCTAAAATACAATTAAAGATATATTTTGCTTTATTTAAACCACAGGTTTATGTTCTTCATGTAAATGGCTTTAAATTCATACCAATAATTACTGAATTTGAATTATTATTTCTCCCATTGTTACGAATTAAACAGTAGCTCCAAATCCAAGATGACCGAAATTCGTTAAAAATGACAATTTTTCAATTATCTACGTACCAAAAATTAATGGACCAAAACTTTTACAAAATGATATTTGGGAGTTTCATTTAAAAAAATTTTAGTTGTACTTTTTTGATAAAAATCTGTTACGATAGAGCAACATCCGTTGAATTTCTACTATATATATATATAAAAATAAATGACTTAAGTTCGAAAATTAATGCACCATTTAATATTATACAATTGTTTTTAATATTTTAGCACAATGGAATTAGAGTACGTTTTCTTAAAAAGAAACAGCAGTTCCTCATTCAGGGTTCATACTCTATTTGGATGAAAAAATTCCATGACTTTTCCAAGACTTTTTCATGACTTCAATGAAAATTTTCATGACCTCGTTACACGAAGAGAATAGCACTTTTTAATCTCAAACTTGGTAATACTTGGAAATGAGCATTTTAGCAAAACGTCTATATGAATGCCACAGCCTCCTTGAAGCACTTACTCGTAATGGAAAAAATATAAGTGCACACTTAAAAAATCTTCTGATTCAAAAGTATATTTGTTTTGTTTACAAATTTGCATATTTTCAAATGCATATCAATTAATAGGTTCAGAAATTCCAGAACACGTTTAATTTCCGACATTGAACGTAGCAGTGGGTCGCATGGATTAGTTTTGCGTGTCGTATGTTGGGCACTACTGTTTTAGAGCATTAGAATTCCTCTTTTTCTGTATTCTATCGCCTGACTTAAGATCTTTATTTTCTAAAACATTCAACAAATTAAGATAAACTCTGATAAACTTAATAATAAAGTCCTTATGAGTGATGGAATCGAACTCGCATGCAATTGAATAGCTTTTTTTTTTTGAGTGGGCGTGGCAAAACTAAGAACGTGAAATTTTGCTACTACAGAAGATGAAACATAAGAAGTGTTGAAAATAACAAAAAATTCAAAATAAGTGATGTCCAGGCAGTAAAATCACATCGCAAAAAATGTTGAGTGGCTGCGACAGAAGTGGATGCAATGAGATTTCAAAATTCAGATTTGATTTTTGGATCGTTCAATTTTCCACTTTTAATAGCTTTTATGTGTTATACTGTTAAATCACTCAAGATTTCTAATGCTCCTTTAGTTACTGTTCCTTTCTCTTTGTCCAGGAAATTTTTCCATGACTTGAAATAAATTTCCATGACTTTCAATGAAAATTTCAATTTTCCATGACTTTTCCAGGTCTGAAATTCTGTAATTTTGTTTCCATGACTTTCCAGGATTTCCATGACCCGTACGAACCCTGCTCATTAAATGTTTTAATCTGAAAAAGGGAAATTAGTCCTAAAAGTGACAGCCAAAACTTTTAGTCTCATGACTCAGTTATTCAGAGCAAGGGCAGATTCAGGGGAGGGTCAGCTGACCTCCCCCCCCCCCCAGTGACAAGAATTATATAACGATTATTGTTAATGGAATCAATGTTAACCTTTTTTTTACTATTATTGTTAGATATTTCTTCTCAGCATGTCATAATTCAAAGGATTAATTAGATTCATTTAATAAAATGGGTTATTGCTATTTTGAGTTTTTTTATTCATTTTAAAAGAACATCGAGCACTCTTCCACCCCAAATACATGTCGTGTGTTGTGTGTGCTTTTTCCAACTATTTTATAGCTTTAATCTAGTACAGTAACCCGTCGTTACATCGCGTCTCGTTATATCGCTGATTCGGATATATCCCGCTTTTCCTTTGTCTCCCAAAAAATATTTAATTAAAAAATGTTTCTTTTTCTTTAAACTCATCACATTTTTTTTTTGAAAATATTTCTCATCAAATATATATATTTTTAAATAACAATAATAAAAAAAACCTTGTATGATTTCCATGTACTTAGTTCAATACAGCTTCAGCTACAACCTTTCAATTCATATTCCACCATAAAATAAAAATATTTTTGGATTTTTTTTTTTTTTTTTTGAAAAGAAAAATTGGTAGACTAATTTCTTTTTGATTTTACAAAAACGAATCGTCCTAGTTCAATACTAAACTAAAGTTTTTGTTGGGGCACATGTCGTTAAATTTTATGTTAATACGTTAAAATTGCTTTACTTTTTACAACCTCGGTTACATCGTGTTTTTGGATATATCGCGCTTTTTTGTTGTCTCCCGACAAGCGCGATATAACGAGGGGTTACTGTATAATCAAAGCCTACGGTACATGACAAGCCTATCTGCCTAAAGAAATAAGACTTTTGATGGAATTTTAAGGGAATCCCGAACAACACCCATGCTGCAGACTGTGCCATTGGAAAATGAGAGGGTGGGGGTACATGAATAGGTTTTGGGGGAGAGAGAGTACTCCATAGCATATGAGGGGGTGCACCATCACTCTTGAGAGATGAGCACCCCTGCTTAAAAGACACTTTTTTACATAGGAGGTAACGCTGGTCTGAAACTTGACCCCTTTACAAAAATTTCTGGATCCGCCCCTGATTCAGAGGGACTATTGAAAGTTATGTATGCCCAATTAAATATATATATATTTACCTCGTCTAAACCGGCATGCAAATGGTGGTACTTCCGATTCCTATAAAAATGCAAACAAATAGAAATATTACAACACAAACAAAGCAGCACAACACAACAAGTAGGAAAATTAAAAACATTTTCTTAAAAATATATTTTTTAGAAACATGCTACTTAGTAACAAACAGTGGACATTTTTAACACTCATAAAGAAAATAAATAAGCGAAAATTACATTAGCGATATTTAAGCCATAGAGTCAGGTGAGAGAAAGTAGGGCCAATGGGGTACAGTGGAGGTACTTTGAAAAACATTCATTTTCTCCAATTAATTCTATTTTGCATCCAGAGTGTAGGCTTGAAAAACATCTAAGGAATATATCTATATCGAAATGTAAAAACAAAGTTTGTAATTATGAGTTGTTTCCTGAGGGGGTTCAATTTGCGTAAGGCAGGCAACAAACTTTTTTCGGAGGGCGGAAATTTTCAATTGCTGACTGGAACCCCTAATTTTAAAGAAGGATGAAAATTTTGCCATATAGAATTCCAGATTTTGCGAGATGACAATAACTTTGCAAAATCGCCAGACAAAATTGACCGAACAAGGAAATGTTTGGGAGTTCACAGAAAACACCCAATCAGGGCGTACTTGTTTGCAGATATGGTTAGGTTCAACTAAGTGAAAGATACCATTACAAATTTCAAAAATATGCTATTTTTATGTGCTTAATTTGTAATAACCTTGTTGTTTTCAAGGTAATTTTCATTCAAAATCACCTTAGTTTTTGAATACTAACATTTATTTTAGTTACTCTGATTTACCATCAATTTAACATGGAAGTCAACGGGCTTTTCAAGAAATTGATAAGATATTGTAACGGATTCGGTGCGACTTCCACTTTCTTGAAATGAAGACACAGTTCTTGATAAAAACACAGGAAATTTATTTACACTATGTACAGGAAAGATCTTCAACAACTGCTAAATTATTCATCAGCAATTAAGCAATTATCACACAACACCGTAAACTCAACGTTTACACACGTATTTACTTCCAAATACGAAAACAACACAGCGAAATGCCTCGCTATAAACAGAGCAAATACACACTCTCAGTTCGAAATCCTCAATCGAAACTAACTGTTTATCCATCGCTAACGGCTTATATACATCGAAAAGAATTTTCCACAACATTCTTACCTCTTCGCGAAATGCGTAGACCGTTATCAAATTTTATCAATGAAAAGAAAAGAAATAGGGGTCGTATACTTTAGCCATATGAAAAGGGGTTGTATATTCATTACGGGAAACTATTTACAGGTTACGTTCCTACAATAATTACTATTTACAGGATTTGTAACATTGCCCCCTTCCTAAGGACTGCACGTCCCGGGCAGTACAATCCCCAGAAAGGGTGCCAAACTTCTATCACAAGTTTACAAATATACACATTAATTAATAACAAACAGATACAGAAAACACAATAATAACAAGAAATATTACTAAACATTAAAAGCAAAAATTAATTATCTACAACTTTTATGTTATCAACCATGGTTGTTTACGTAATACTCATGAACTATGGCCATAGTATGGGGCTAACCGATCATAATGTACAACCCTAGGTTTTGCATTAGGTGATTTTTGGATCCTCACTACGACGTCATTCAGTAGGTTAAGGACTTTGTAGGGTCCATCCCAATGCAACTGCAATTTGGGCGACAGACCTTTCCGTCGGATGGGATTCCATAACCAAACCTTGTCGCCTTCGTTGAATTCATGTCCAGTAGACCTTGTGTCGTATCGGGTTTTCATCTTCTCCGCCGAGATGTTGATTCGCTCTCGTGCGAAGTTATGAACGTCTTCCAACCGGGCCTGGAGATCCTGGATGTACTCCTCAGGCGATGAAGGCGCATCCGGAGGACGACCGAAGACGAGATCACAAGGTAGCCGAAGCTCTCGTCCGAAGAGCATCTGAGATGGGGCATATCCGGTAGTCTCGTGGACAGCACTGCGGTAGGCCAGCAGGAACAAAGGTAGCTTCTTGTCCCAATCCTGTTGATTTCTGGATACCATAAGCGAGAGATTATTTAGGATTGTGCGGTTAAATCTCTCCACCATGCCGTCCGATTGTGGGTGTAGTGGTGTTGTCCTAGTTTTCTCAATTCCGAGAATTTGACATAGGCCCTTAAACACAGCAGAGATGAAATTCCTCCCTTGATCGGAATGAATCTGCAAAGGTGTTCCGTATCTCGAGATCCAATGTTGGACTAGAGTCTCTGCTACGGTGGTAGCCTCTTGATCTGGAATGGGATATGCTTCCGGCCATTTGGTGAAGTAGTCGATGGAAACAAGAATGTATTTGTTCCCATCAGCAGTTCTTGGTAGAGGACCCAAGATGTCGATCCCAATTCGCTCGAAAGGAGCTCCAACGTTGTACAGATGTAGCTTCCCTCTGCTTCTCTTCTTCGGTCCTTTACGAGCAGCACAGGCGTCACAAGAATGGCACCACTTCTTCACGTCATCCTTCGCCTTGCTCCAGAAGAAGCGCTCCCGAACTTTATTGAGGGTTTTCAAGACACCAAAATGTCCTCCAGTCGCACTACTATGTATTTCTTTCAGAACATCTGAAATCCTTGATCGGGGAAGTAGTAACTGCCACCTAGATGTTTTGCCGTCATCAGATTCCCATTTTCGGTACAGCACGCCGTTCCGTAAATGGAGCAAGTTCCATAAAGCCCAATATCTTTTTGTTGCAGGACTGAAGATGGAAACGTCCTGCCAGCTAGGTCGCCGACTGTCACTTTCCATGAACTCCAAAATGGGTTTTATGTCGGGGTCTTCAAGTTGATCTTTTCGAACTTAATCGTCACTCCATGGATCAGGTTCTGATGATATTGGAGTCACTGTCACCTGATAGGCGGTAGGGCTAGTCGTTCCATACTGTTTCTCGATTCGGGAACAATAGTGGCAGTTCTCAGGACAGGGTCTCCTTGATAAAGCGTCAGCATTACCGTGAGATAACCCTTTTCGATGCTTGATCTCCATGTCATATTCCTGGAGCCGCTGTATCCATCTGGCTATCTGGCCTTCCGGATTTTTGAAGTTCAAAAGCCAAGTTAATGAAGCATGATCTGTCCGAAGCAGAAATTTTCGGCCGTAGAGGTAATGATGGAAGTGTTCTACAGCTTTCACTATGGCCAGTAACTCCTTTCTGGTGACGCAGCAATTTCGCTCCGACTTTGATAAGCATTTGCTCCAGTAAGCGATGACATGTTCATTTCCGTCAATTTCTTGGGATAAAACAGCTCTGATGCCCTCGTTGCTCGCATCAGTGTCCAGGATGAAGGATGTTTCAGGCTGAGGATAGGCGAGGATAGGCGTTGATGTTAAAGCCTCCTTCAGTCGTAGAAATGCATCTTCGCATTCTTTGGACCATCCAAACTTTTGCTTGCTCTCCGTCAGTTTATGCAAAGGTCGTGCAATGTTGGAAAAACCCTTCACAAACTTCCTGTAGTATGTGCAGAGCCCCAGGAAACTTCGCAGCTGATGGATGTTTTCGGGACGGCTCCAACCCTTGACCGCAGATACCTTCTCTGGATCGGTTTGTACACCCTCAGAAGAGATGATGTGACCAAGGTAGTTCACTTCCCGGCGGAACAAATTACATTTGGACGGGCTTAACTTCAGATTGGCTTCCTTAAGCTTTTGGAGTACCTTCCTAAGATTTGCCAGATGTTCTTCGAAGCTGCGTCCCACGATGATGATATCGTCTAAGTAGACCAGACAGGATTCGTAAGAAAGTCCTCTTAACACTGTCTCCATAAGACGCTCGAACGTAGCTGGTGCATTGCAGAGGCCGAAGGGCATCACTTTAAACTGCCATAAGCCTTGTCCAGTTGTAAACGCTGTCTTCTCCCGGTCATCAGGGTGTATCTCAACCTGCCAGTAGCCGCTCTTCAAGTCCAGGGTCGAAAACCACTTGTGTCCGGACAGAGTGTCCAAGGTGTCGTCTATCCGTGGAAGAGGGTAGCTGTCTTTCTTGGTGATTTCATTCAGCCGTCGGTAATCGACACAAAATCTGGTGGAGCCATCTTTCTTTCGGACCAAGACGATGGGAGAGGCCCAAGGACTGGATGAAGGTTCGATTACATCATTCTCCTTCATCTCTTTCAGGAGGGTCTCAACCTCTTCCTTCTTGGCTAACGGTAGTCGTCTTGGATGCTGTTTAATAGGTGGGTGTTCTCCAGTGTAGATCCTATGCTGTGTTAAATTCGTACGGCCAACATCCTCCGATGTAGATGAAAACAGATGCTTAAAGTCATCCACCAATTGTTCCGCAGCAGTTCTTTGATCTTTCGATAAGGGTGCACTCCCAATTAACTTCGATGTCAAGGACTCAGAAGACACAGTTTCGGGGGAATTGATTCTTCTAATGATGCAGTTTACTGGAGTACAAGTTGCTAACACTTCACCTTTCCGAATATTCCTTGGCCTTTCACTCACGTTGGCGACTCTTACAGGAATTACATCCTTGGAAAGGTCCACAAGCGTAGATGCTACCAGCACTCCTTTTAGGTTATTGCTTAGGTTAGGGCAT
This sequence comes from Uloborus diversus, assembly GCF_026930045.1. Taxonomy (NCBI): domain Eukaryota; kingdom Metazoa; phylum Arthropoda; class Arachnida; order Araneae; family Uloboridae; genus Uloborus; species Uloborus diversus. Next base: position 83,628,003 of record NC_072736.1, read on the forward strand.
TCAATGAGTCCAAATCGAAAACTGTTGCTTTCTTCAAGGGAGCCAGGTATTAATGATTCTGACCTTGAGGGAATCGATAAATCTGTTTGAGCTATTATTTGATGAGCGGATTTTACATCACTCTCCGCAGGGAAAACGGCTATGTCTTCTCTCATCGAGTGCAGCTCATTAGTCTTGAAGTCGAGAGTGAAGTCATATTTCTTCAAAAAGTCCAATCCGAGAATGAAGGGGTCCGTGATATTAGCGACGAATGCCGTATGATGGTAGGTGGCATTCCTAAACACTATTTCCAAGTCCACTTTACCGTCAATCTCAATTTTGTCACCTGTCACAGTCTGGAGACTTACGCGTGGCGATGTCCACAGCAGTTTCAATCCAAATTCACGAGCCACATCTGTCCTAATGATTGTCACATTGGCTCCAGAGTCAACAATCAGTCTGCAGGGGTTCCCATTTACATGTGCATAAATGAAAAGTCCATCACTGCCACTACTAGAAGAGGAAATCTTCAGAGCTTTAGTGGTGGTGATTTCCTTCCCTCGCGTAGCTTGGCGAGCCGGACAACTCCTTCGCAGGTGTCCTTCACTACCGCATTTCCAGCACTTCTGCTCTTGTTTCTTTTGGGCTGTTATGCTGCTCAAATGTCTTGTCAAGTCACCGAGTTGTCTCTCAAGTTCAGCGAGGTGGGACGACCTGGAATCAGACTCATCAGCTTCCTGAGTCCGGATTAGATGGCGATCCACACGGGTTGCTTCTTGGGCGGCCTCGTATCTCATCGCATACACAACGGCAGAATTCAGGTCTTTGACATCCGCCATCCATAGAGCTTTCTGGATTTCCGGATCTCGAACCCCGTCGATGTAGTAGTTGAGTGCCAGGTTGTCTCGAACATCCGCAGGGCAGTCGTAAAAAGCAAGATGAGACAGTCTCTCGATGTCCGCCGCAAGCTCTTGCAGGGTTTCCCCAGTTTTCTGGAAACGGGACTTCAACTGGAGTCGGCTGAAATCTTTCTGGCACTTCTCACCGAAGCGAAGCTCCAACGCAGCTGTGAGGGCGGCGAAATCCAGGCGCTGGCTGTCTGGAAGGGTCTGGAGAATGTCTGCTGCGTCACCTCTCAGGGATGCTGCAAGATGACAGGCCTTGGTAGCAGAGTCCCATCCGTTCGCTTCCGCCACTATCATGAATTGAGTTTTGTAAACCTGCCACGAAGTTTTCCCATCAAATGTGGCAAGTTTAATGGACGGTCGAGCAACCGATGTGGGAGCGCCAAACTGTACAGAGCGGCTTTCCGCGGTCGCCAATCTCCTTTCCACGTCCTTAAAGATCTCTTCTTTAAATAGATGAAATCTTCTATCTTCTTCTTCCAGTTTATTTTCTACAGCATTGCATCAGCCTTCAACGTAACTTAATTTTTCTTCAAATTTCTCTTCGATTTTATTTTCCACTGCGATGAATCGGCCTTCAACTGCCTCAAACTTTCCTTCAATAGCATCAACTCGATGCTCTATCTCATTAAATTTATTTTCCATCACAGTCTTTACCGAAGTAAGATCGTTATTAATTTCCTCTTGGTTAGAAACTAGGTCATTTTTCAGCACCGTTAAATCACTTTTCAATTGGTTTTGATTAGCCGCCATATCATTTTTTAATTGTTCTTGATTAGCTGCCATATCGTTTTTTAATTGTTCTTGATTAGCTGCCATATCATTTTTTAATTGTTCTTGATTAGCCGCCAAACTTTCGGTCAAGTCACTTTTCACAGCATTAATTGCGTCCAGAAGTTGTTTTAATTGGTCATCCATTGCGCGAGTAATCACCATAAAAACAAAGTCTATAAATTCAAACAGTCTTTATGAAAAAAAATGTCCAAAGTCACACTTACTCCAAGAAAGTCCAGAAGATGCCCCACGTTGGGCGCCAAATTGTAACGGATTCGGTGCGACTTCCACTTTCTTGAAATGAAGACACAATTCTTGATAAAAACACAGGAAATTTATTTACACTATGTACAGGAAAGATCTTCAACAACTGCTAAATTATTCATCAGCAATTAAGCAATTATCACACAACACCGTAAACTCAACGTTTACACACGTATTTACTTCCAAATACGAAAACAACACAGCGAAATGCCTCGCAATAAACAGAGCAAATACGCTCTCAGTTCGAAATCTCCATCGAAACTCCCTCTTTATCCATCGCTAACGGCTTATATACACTGAAAAGAATTTTCCACAACATTCTTACCTCTTCGCGAAATGCGTAGACCGTTATCAAATTTTATCAATGAAAAGAAAAGAAATAGGGGTCGTATACTTTAGCCATATGAAAAGGGGTTGTATATTCATTACGGGAAACTATTTACAGGTTACGTTCCTACAATAATTACTATTTACAGGATTTGTAACAATGTCATAAAAAAAGTAAAATGATGAACATGTAAGAAACATGTTTAAAAAATAATTGAAATACGTACAGTTCTCTTGCTGGTGTATGAAAAAGTTTCATTTTTGTGATTCCGAAAATTTCTTAATATTAATACACCAGAGCTAGATAATGTAGATGCATGCGCGCACGCCGTGCGCGGATACATCCGCTCACGTGCGGATACGTACGCCTCAGAGTTGCACGTCGTCCGATAATCGTAAAAGTTCTTAAATAAAAGATATAGGTCAATTGAAGATCAATTTCAAACGAATAAGAAGTAAAGATAATATCTTTACTTCTAATTCGTTTTAAATTGATATTGATCTTATTTATTTAGATTTGTGGCAACGGCCTAAACTCAGAGAAACAGCGCATGCAAATCTGGCAAAGTTTATTTAAAAGTCTCCAGCTGAGTTGGCTAGCGCGCGGTATCTGGATTGATGTGTTGTGTGTAAATGTTAGATTATTCCGAGATGGAACTGATTAATTTATATTTATTTCTTTTAATGGTAATGTGTTTTGTTGCAATTTACAATAAATGTTCGCTTTTAACAACTGGATTACCCGTCTCTACATTGGTGACCTGAACACGCAGTTATCAGTTGGTAGCGAAATGATTTCAAGAAAGAATGGGTCGCAGCAATTCGCCGGAAGGTAATTTATTTCGACGAAAAACTTCAATTTTTTTCAACTGTCTTGCTTTTCTGTGCATGTGTCCTTTGAGGTGCTTGAGTGTAGCATTGTACCCAAGCTATTAGTTGTTTCATGTTAGTATGGAAACAAAAGAGAATTTAAATTTGGCTCAAAAGGAAGTAAGTGCTGAAAACTTAAGTTGCAATAGGGTTTCTGTAAAAGTACCTAATTTTTGGCCTAATAATGCGAAGTTATTTTTTGTACAACTTGAAGCTAGTTTTAGGTTAGCTGGCGTTACGGTTGAACAAACGCAGTTCGATCATTTGGTTGAGTCGCTAGATGCAGAAACTTTGTCTCATGCTACCGATATTTTATGTCAGCCGCCAGAAAAACCATACACCGCACTTAAAGAAAGATTGTTAGCGGAGTTCGAATTTTCTCAGAGTCGTAAAGTAAAGACATTAATTGAAGACTTAGAATTAGGTGACAAATCTCCATCTATGTTATTACGAAAAATGAAAGAATTAAGTGAGAGGCATGTAGATGATGATTTTTTAAAAATTATTTGGCTTCGTAAGTTACCGGTACCAGTGCAAACAATTTTAGCGGTCAGTTCTGAAAATTTAGAAAAGTTAGCGGAAATGGCAGACAAGATTTGCGAATATACTGGGTTGGTTGTAAACTCAATTGATAAGCAAACTTTTAAATACCAAACTGCTAGTACTGAAATTCAGTTGGAACAATTGCAACTGAAAGTAGACGAACTTACTAAAATTGTAAAAACGCGCAGTCGCTCAAGGTCTCCAAATCGATCTCAGGGCCGTAAACAATTTAATTTGAGAGCTGAAAAGCGGAATAATTGGTTATGTTGGTATCATTTTAAATTTAAAGACAAAGCTACCAAATGTGTAAAACCATGCGCTTTTGAAGCGAAATTTTCAAATTTTTCAAAATCGTCGGAAGTTTCTATGACTTTTACTAAAACAGGATTTAGTCGCAGACTGTATATCACTGATATTTTAACTCAAACGAGCTATCTAATTGACACAGGTAGTGATGTTTCTTGTTACCCAAAATCCTTTTTGAATTTAGACAGCGGAAAAAAAGAATTCACTTTGTACGCTGCAAATGGATCTGGGATTGATACTTACGGTACTAAGTTATTAAATTTAGATTTCGGGTTAAGACGCAGATTGAGATGGCCGTTTATCATAGCTGACGTTACAAAGCCTATAATAGGGGCGGACTTTTTGCAGCATTTTGAATTGCTAGTCGATTTAAAGAAAAGGCGTATTTTAGATCCGGTGACTAAATTTAGTGCAAGCGGTCGATCGATATTTTGCGAGGTTCCGAATGTGAAAACAATTTATGGGAATTCTGAATATCAAGAATTGTTAAAGAAATATATTGAGATTACACAACTTAATGTTCTTTCACAAAAGGTAATGAAACATAATACAGTTCATTTCATTCCGACTGAGGGACCCCCTGTTTCAGCTAAAGCGCGTCGGTTACACCCAACGCAACTTCAAATAGCTAAACAGGAATTTGAATATATGCTTGACAAAGGGATTTGTAGACCGTCAAAAAGTAATTGGGCTAGTCCTTTGCATATGGTCCCAAAAGGTGAGTATGACTGGAGACCAACTGGCGATTACAGAGCACTAAATCGTATAACAGTTCAGGACAAATATCCAATTCCTCACATTCAAGATTGTGTTAGCATTTTACACGGAAAAAAAATATTCTCGAAAGTTGACTTAATAAGGGCGTATCACCAGATTCCTGTGAACCCCCCTGATATTCCGAAAACGGCTATAATAACACCTTTTGGGTTATATGAATTTCCGTTTCTAAACTTCGGGTTATGTTCAGCAGCACAAACATTTCAACGCTTTTTGGATGACGTTTTGAGAGGGTTGAATTTCTGTTTTCCATACCTGGAGGACATTTTAATCGCGAGTGAAAATCACCAGCAGCATAAAAAGCATTTAGAAGAAATTTTTAAACGTTTCCTTAACTACGGGATCGTTATAAACGAATCAAAATGTGAATTTGGGAAAGAAACTATAATTTTTTTAGGACATATGATAAACAGTAAGGGGTGTATGCCAGATCCAAAAAAGGTGAAGGCAGTGGTAGAGTTCCCTAAACCCAAAACTATTTCTGAACTTAGACGTTTTTTGGGTATGATAAACTATTATCATCGCTTTATTCCAGATATCGCCGTGATTTTAGCGCCACTTCATAAGTTTTTAATTAAAGCAAAGAAACGAGATAAGAGGGAAATTCCGTGGGATACTGCTTCAGAAACAAGCTTTGAAAAAATTAAAAGTGCTTTAGCGGAAGCGACTTTGCTTTATCACCCTTCTACTAATGCAGAACTTGCTTTAACAACTGATTGCAGTGATTTTGCGATGGGTGGTGTATTGCATGAATTATCCCCCGAAGGTCCCAAGCCTTTAGGTTTTTTTTCAAAGAAACTATCGGCTACTCAATGTAAATATTCAACTTATGATAGAGAATTGTTGGCAGCATATAGTGCAATTCAGTATTTTCGATACATGTTAGAGGCAAGGAAATTTATTTTGTATGTAGACCACAAACCTCTAACTTTCGCATTTCGGCGGAAACATGAAAAATCCTCCCCCCGAACTATCCGTCAGTTGGATTTCATATCGCAATTTACAACGGATATCAGATATTTACCTGGTAAGGGAAATTTGGTTGCGGACAGCCTATCGCGAATATCGGAGATCACATTTTCATCTCTAGATGATATAGAAATGTGGGAAAAATCACAATCTGAGGATGAAGAACTTCAGGACGTTTTAGAGGGACGAATTAAGTACAGTGGTAAATTAGCTAAAGTTCCTATGCCTGGTACCGATAAATCTCTATATTGTGATACATCAGGAAATTATAATAGATTCTTTGTTCCGCAAATTCTAAGGCGTAAAATTTTTGATACAATGCACGGTTTGTCTCACCCCGGCATACGTGCTACAAAACGTCTTATCGATAGCAAATATGTCTGGCCAAATATAAACAAAGATATAACTGCTTGGTGCAGAGCTTGTGTTCCGTGTCAGCAGACTAAAGTACATTTGCATACTAAATCCCCGTTAATTCAATTTTTTGTTCCGGATGAGAGATTTTCTCATATTCATTTAGACATAATAGGTCCACTAACACAAGTTCAAAATTTTAAGTATTGCTTGACTATAGTGGATAGATTTACGCGGTGGCCTGAAGTTGTGCCAATTACTGATATAACAGCAGAAACGGTAGCTCGTGCTTTCGTACAATCATGGGTTTCTCGATTTGGTACTACGCAAAGGATAACATGTGACAGGGGCAGACAGTTTGAATCTGAACTTTTTACGAGTCTATCAAAGATGCTTGGCATAAAATTAGCAAGGACATCGCCGTACAGACCCCAAAGTAACGGTCTGGTGGAAAGATTGCACCGACCATTGAAGCAAGCTTTGATGTGTTACAAATCCGATTGGTTTGAAGCACTTCCATTAGCGCTGTTGGGACTCAGATCTACGTTACGTGAAGACCTTGGCGCGTCCGCGGCACAGCTGACTTATGGGTCAACTCTACGGTTACCTGGACAGTTGTATGAAGAAAAAACTTTATCTAATATGCCTGACTACGTTGCACGTCTTCAAAGACTGATTAGCTCGCTAAGTCCATCTACTCCTGTTCGGCATGGTCAACAACGGATTTATATCCCTAAAGATCTGCAAAACTGTACACATGTTTTTGTGCGCTTGGATGCTGTAAAAAAGTCATTGCAGCCGCCATACGAAGGGCCTTATGAGGTCCTAAAGAGAATGGACAAGAACTTTTTGATTTCGGTGAACGACAAGGAAAAGATCGTTCACATCGATCGCTTAAAACCAGCATTTTTAATTGCTGGAGATTCCAATCCAAGGACTCCTGGAGTTACAACAAGGTTTGGCCGCAAAGTACGTTTTCGTCTCCCAACGGTCTTGTGAGACTGGTGAGGGAGTCTGTGGCAACGGCCTAAACTCAGAGAAACAGCGCATGCAAATCTGGCAAAGTTTATTTAAAAGTCTCCAGCTGAGTTGGCTAGCGCGCGGTATCTGGATTGATGTGTTGTGTGTAAATGTTAGATTATTCCGAGATGGAACTGATTAATTTATATTTATTTCTTTTAATGGTAATGTGTTTTGTTGCAATTTACAATAAATGTTCGCTTTTAACAACTGGATTACCCGTCTCTACAGATTGTAAAAAATATTACAAGATAGTATATACACCCGCGCGTTCGGTGAATGTATTCCCTGCTGTGCGGATGCATTCGCTGCGGGCACGCGCACATCAGGCGATTAATCGTTCAAATTCTTACTGCTTACTTTTAATTTGTTTTAAACTGATATTATTTAATTAATTTGTAAAAGTTATAAATAGATAGTATATACGCAAGATACTTATGATTATACTTATATACTTATGATTTAAAATGTTTTTTCTTTTTTTTTTTTTTAATCCCGACAATCCCCCCCCCCCCAGTTTTTTTTCTTTTTTTTTTATTTACGTGATAAACAATGATTAGCTTGCAGATACTTTTGAGTTGCGTGCGTAGATACTTTATATTTTTGTCCGACTCTGTAATACACATGACTTTTTAAAACCTTCAATCCGAGTTATTGTAGCAAACAGTGTGCAGGCTCTTTTAGCTAGTCTCAGCTGATTAACTTAAATAATAATTAAAATTGGTAGTCGGCCTGCCTAAATAAGGACTATGGCTAGCTTTACAATTTTGTTATACAGCTAACAAGAATCATTACTGCCATGCACAAAAGCCTTATCTGCACTTTTAATCAAAATTGAATAATGATCACTGTAGTTTAAATTCTGTTTCTCAGAGGTGAAGTCAAAATCGGAAAAAGCCTAGATTTTTGTGCCCTATTCAGGAAATTTTTTTTTTTTTTTTTTTAGAATTTGGTTTGCATAAAATTGATATTTTTTTTATCTACTAAATTTCTTAACTTATGCTTATAAGTATGTACAGTGCCTTTTTCAAAGCTTGTGAATGATTAAAGAGAACATTTTTTACTCGTTATTTAATTTTGTTTTGGATGGGAGAGGGGTGGGGGAGGGGAGGAATAATGGTATTGGGAATGTTTTAAATTACAAAAATGAGAAAGTTAAAAGTTTCAAAACACAGAGCAAAAATTCCACTTCACCAAGGGAAAAAGAAAACAATAATAATTGAATACATTAATAATTGTCTGAAAATTTGTATTCACATGATAGTTTTCATGAAATTTGATTTCTGCAGAGTCAAGATATTCACAAAATATTTCAACACTTTCTAGTTTTTGAATTAAGACCAACTTTTAAGCAGATTTATTAAGCTTCAATTATCATTATTTCTTTTAAAACCAGGGAAGGGGGGCGGGGCCATAAAATTAATAACTAATATATTTAGAATGTTTGAATCCATCCTATTTATTTACAGTAAGGGTAGAATATAATCTAAAATGAAATCAGCAAGGAAAATAAAAATCATGTCCAATACCTCGCTTTGAACTGTGATAGCATCATTTTCAAAGCAGACAAACCTGGAAAGCACATTATCCAACTTCAATCTGTAGTGATCTAAACAATCACATAATGTTGAATTAGTTTAGACAAAGCAAGTCAGCACATAAATTACATTAAAATGAAAAAAAAAAATTCATATTCAGTGGACTCCTGGTTAAGTTTTTTAGTTCGGAAACTTGTATAACTTTTTACCTTGGCAACAATAGAAAAATTTCTTAAAGCAAAATTCAAGTAAATGGCAAACCTTGAATTTAGACATTGAAATTGTTGAAAGTTGCCAACTGCAAAATTTTTATTTTGTAATAGCAATAAATGAATTAAAACAGCAAAAAAAAAAAAAAATTTTTTTTGTTAAACAAATAAAATAAAAATTGTAATAAAAATCATGGGTAAAAAAGTCAGAGTTGGCAAGTTTCTTCCGAGGCGGTTAAAACCACTGGTCGAAACCGGTTAAAACTGGCATGGCAAAAAACCTGCCACTTTGTGGCAGAAACTGGCAAAAACTCAAAAAATGAAAAATTAATTCTTGATATACAACAGAAAATGCATGGAAAAAATAATTGTTAACCAAAGTACTGTAATTTTTTTTACAAAATTATCACAATTCAAAATCAAACCTTACATTGTTTGAACCCTGCAATTGCCTCTTAGAAAAGGTGGTTTCAAAAATCTAAATAGGTTCTCAATTTACTCTGCACAAATGAGAAATTTTAGAATATTCTTAAAACAGAAGAGATAGCAGACAATGCATCAAGCAATGTTCATGAAACTTTCATCTATTGTATAACTGGTTCACCATGTAGTAACTGGGGTTGTGGTAAAAATTTGACTGGAAAATAAGTTTTGAGAAATGGGGCCAATTTGTTTTGCAAAGCTGTGACATTAGGTACAAAATCCAGGCAAGTAAAATTCTGGCACTTTCTTCTTGAAGCACATGACATGATAATTTCAACCACAAACAATTTAGAGGAAGCATATAAGCGAGCAAATTACAATCAGTAATGCCTGTTTAATTCTGTATGTCACTCCTCTTTCCTAAGCACCCCTGTATGATTTTTTATCCTATGATAAATTAATCCAAATACTACGAGCCTCTGCAATTGGAAAGTTCCCTTTCTGAACTAAATCAAGGGCACTAGCATGGGATTTTGTATAATCCTCTGTTCCTTTAAGTATCTATTGTAGCAATAAACACGGTCGGCGACAATGGGGGGGGGGGGGGGGGGGCAGATGGAGCAAATGCATGGGGGCCGGGACTCACACAGGCCGATAAAATTAAATAGTACATCACAGTGCTTAAAGTGTACGTTCGTTATTAAAAATTTAAATGACAGATTAAGTTCAAATGCTTTACAGCTGCTCTTTTAATCAACCTAATGTGCTTAGTGTGCAGAGAATGATTAGTTTAGCTTCATTCTAAACCAATTGTAAATACTGAGTTTAGTGGCGTGGCTGTTAGGAATTTCCAAGAACCGTGTTGCCTGCCTGGTGCTGGTCACTCATGTTCTCATGGGCCCTACAGGGCGTGAAAGCAGTGCTTCACTACCTTCCCACTCACTCCATTCCCTTCTTTACAACTGGTTTCAGTCTCAATGAATGGTGAACAACACGATACTAACATGGGTGCAAGTTTGGTGATGTGCCCAAGACAGAAAATATTTTCAACCCCTCCCCCCAAGCCTGCGTGCTTAAGGAAAAAAATTAATTCGAGAGAATGTCGATGTAAATTCATGGTTATGGAATGGTCCAGTAATATTAAAGCATATTTTTCAAACACTCAATTTCTCTTTTTTAAGTAAAAACTGAAGGAAAGTCATCGAATTTCTTTCCATCTCGACCTTCGTCTCGGAAATTTTGTCCAAGACGGAAATCAGTCCTAAGACAGAAGGTCTTGCACCCATGGATACTAAGCCTATGTTTCTTTCAAGCTTGCATTTCATAACTATTTTTGTGTTCTTGTATGACTGACTTTGTACAATTCTGTAGTGTTTTTAAATGACTCATTTAACTAATAACTTTTATTAACTAATTTTCCAGTTTTTGAATTGCTACGGGCCCCAGACTTCTAAATTGCACAGAGGCCCAAGAATCCTGTCGTCTGGCTTGCAAATAAACAATCATTCCTTTAGCTTTATTCATTATTACTTTTTTACCTATGTTGTTAGCTTTTCTTACTCACTGAGGCATAGTTAATTCCAACATATGCTATTCTAGAAGAATTATTTAAAATGTCCCCCTACTTTAAGCGACCAAATCTAACCTAAAGCTGTATCTTGGGGACTTATACAATAAAATTCCTCTAACGCGGGCACTAACTGGACAATTTTTTTTTGTCCTTATAGAGAGGTGTCTGTAGGACAGGGGTTTAATAATGTCATTTGCCTTGGATCTGGGGAATTAAAAATTGTTTGCATAAGAGGGGTGTCCACAGTTGGGGGGGGGGGTCGTTAGGAAGGGTTTTACTATATTTCATCCCAGACCCCTATTTGACCTCGAAAATTGTACTTTGATCCCCGTCCAAACAGTGGTGGATTTACAGGTTTTGAGAGTCAATCACAATTACATTTTCTGGGATACAATGTAAAGCATTTAGCCTGGTACATTTTCGCATTCACTATGATCCTGCAGATCCCTTGCCATTGCAACATTAGCAGCAGGGTAACTTTGCCACTGCCTCTAAAATTAGAAGTTAGACCTGCCCTCGGCCGCAACAGCTTTTGAAAATCCCAATTAAATATTTAATATTTATCTAAAGGGCAAAGGTCATCGCTAGTGATTGATGTATCAAGCAAATCTACCAACCTGCTAACTTGACTTAGACAACTTAACTTTATGCGAGAGTTGGGACTAAAAATTAAGTCTCTGCATTTTCAGGGAAAAAACCTTATCATTATTTAAAATTATGGCTTTCCATCGCAGCATTGCATTTATATTAATTATGCTTGATTTTTTCTAAAGGAAAAATTAGGATTATGAAAAAAAAAAAAATAGATTTAGAATTTTGCAAGCAAGCAAGCAATTGATTGTTTGCTGTTTTTATTCTGTTAAATCGGCTTAAAATTGATACAAAAATGTGAAAAGCTCAAAATTGATGTTGAAATGGAAAAGAATGGACACTGAATATTTTTTAGTTAAAAAGATTAATTTTTTTCTTCCAAATTAAATCTTTTTTTTTTTCTTTTTTTTTCAGTGTCCCAAGAACATTTTTCATGGAATCTCCTAAGCATCTCTATCAATTAGAATCCTCTACTTCTGCTCCACATGTATCCATCATTTTAAAAAACGTAAAATTAAAAGAGAATATTATTAAAAAACCTAGCTAGCATCATATAAAAAAATTACGAGCTCACTGCAACACTTACCCGCACTAAAATGGGAGAGGTGCTTTGTTCCAGTTTGCCGATGATTTAAATATGGAAGCAACAACATGATTCAATATTAAGTATTCTTTTAAAATATTGAAATGACAAATCTATTACCAAAATCGCGACGCGAAATAGCTAAATAATGCTAAAAAACTGCAAATAAGCAGCGCGCGTAGACGAAACCAGAGCTGTTGCCACCTTTTATGTTCAAAACCGGAAAGGAAGTCATGCGAGAAAATTGCAAAAGATTTTTAAAATTTTGATGCAGAAATTCTCAAAATTTTGTTATTTTCTCATTACATTTCAAGAATGAAGTCTTTAATAATCGACATCGCAGTTATAAATTGATAAAGTTTAATTACAGAAGTGAAGTGAGCTATTGAATGTTGATTGAATGTTTTTGTTTATTCGTAGCCTACGAGGCTGCAGTTTATGGCGTGAAATTAATCGTGAATTTTCAAATCAATTCCAGAAATTAACATAAAACGCAACAAGAAAATGATTGTATGGAAAATTAACAAACGATCCAAGTAGTAGTGTTGCAAAAGTCAGCATCCTTATGTATTCATTTGAAATTACGTTCAAGAGGTATTGCCATCAAGTGTTCTGGATTATATGTTTCTGAATATTTTTCATCTTATTTTTTTACCTTAAGTTAGTCAGGGGTTCTCCCCTCCCTCCCCCATGGGCAATGCACCCCACAACCAAATACCTCGAAGACCTACCCTGGAGTGAGAGCTTCTCCCTCGAACTAGAAAATTATCCTAGGCATCATAATGATGCCTAAATGTAAATTCTCATTTCTGACACTGATCTTAAATCTATAAAAACAATCTGACTGCAGATTTTAACATGCATTTTGTTGAAAGTCAATTTTCTTTGTCCTAAACTGAAATAAAAAGTTACACCCATTGTAACTTGTTGCTCATCTTTTCCTTTAATAAAGATATATTGGTTTCATGTTCTAAAGCAATGGTGCCGAAGCTGCGGGCCTTGGGGGTTGCTAGGTTTCATGTGGCCATTGTTAATTTCAATGTTACAAGTTGAAACAAATGTTCCAGAATTTTTCAAACAACTGGCCTCCCATGTTCAATATTAAGATTGATTGTTTCAAATAGTCAGAAATTGGTTTCTTAGAAACAGATGTAAGCTTTATTAATAAAATTAGCAAGTAGCAGTGATAAGAACAAGTCTTCGTACGTAGTTTTCCTTCCTTTTCCACATTTTCTCATGTTATCTAGAAAAACTAAAATATACCTTATGTATACTTGCGTTAAGTTGAAAAATTTAGTACAAAAAAGGGAGATTTAAAGTTAGAGGGTTGACTACGCTGGGCAGAATTTCTACAGATTTTCTCAGAACAATTCTTTATTAAAACACTCGAAAATGTGAACATTTTCCTGATTTTGGTACAGCCCTTTTGAACAGACCTCAGAGAAGCAAATACTTACTTATCCATCAGGATGAGTAACTATTTGCTTCTCATAAATTTGCTTTCATAATTTTACATGGTCTGACTGTGAAATAAAGTATTGTAACCAGCCAACTATGCGAAACAAGAACTCTTGTGTTAGTGCATTTTTCTGATTATTGAAATTATTGCTCCTTTGTTTTTTTTTTCAATGTAATACGGCTACAGCAGAAAATATTATAGATTTTAATTCAAAATACAAATTTGACTACCAGCAACAGGCTCTGGGCTTTTGCTAGGCTATCTCCTAGTTAGTTTTTAGTCCTCAATGAAGATCAATGACCCTTATAGAGCTTTCCATCCCCTTGCTCATTATCACCTCTTCTGTTAAGCTGTTCCAAGTGCTCACGGCTCTACTAAAGTAGTAATTTTTCCTCATTTTAAGGTCAGCCTGAGATTTTAATAGCTTAAAACCAGTGCTGCCAACTTTTGAAAATCTAAATTAGTAAATATGAGAAATAAGAACCTAAAATTGCAGATCACTACATTCAGGTGTTTTGATGTTATCAATGCTAAATAAGTGAGTTTACGGATGAAAAGACTTGTAACTCAAGACTTCTGTTCATAGAAGCATTTTTTTCGTAGCAGTTGGCAACTCTGCTTAAAACAATCACCTCTTGATAATCGGCTCTGGCCAACTAATAATCATAATGATTATTTTTAATGCTATCTATTCCTTCATCACTTCTTTCTTTCTTCTTCTTCTTCTTTTTTTTTTTTTTGACTTTAGAAATAGTTCTGAGAGACGATTTTTCTCCTCTTTAATAATTTTCTAAAAGGAATTTCAAAATTACATGCAATTTCTTTCAGCCAATTTTCACATTAATGAAATCACATAATTTTAACTAAACATGAAAATTAAAAAATATTAGGGGCAGCCTGTGGCCAGCAAGAAATTTTTGGAGCAATTTTTAATTAAAATTTATTTTTAATTTTATGTAGAGCCATTTAATCCAAATTTTTCTATTCATTATAAAAAAATGTGATTTTCTAAAAGCAACATTCTAAAGGGGAAAAGTATTGACTCATGAAACATGATGCAACATGGTATATATGTGCATATTTATTAAAAATAAAAATAGTAAAGTTGATACATATTTTTTACATCAAATAATAACTTTTTTTTTTTGAATATCAACAATTAATAATTTAAATAATAAGTTGTATGATGTAATAATATGTATAGTTACAGATAATAAAATAACTGAAAAAATAATCAAGTTGTGTCACCAAAAGCTGGGGTTAGTGGTATCATCCTAAACTTTAGGAAATGATCCTGATTTTCTTTAACAAATAAAACAAAGGAGTTAAGGGGAGGTTCCAGTTTCATCATATACACATTTTTTTTTTCTGTTACATTTCTGTCCTTCAAAAGACAAATAGAAATTAGGGCAGTTCTCAAAAGGTGGGTACAAAAAAGTTAACTTTGAGCAATTTCAAAAATTTTCGAATTTGACATCAATTTTGATTTTATTCTATAGTATGCATACCTAGAACACAATATATGAACATGAAAAGACAGCAGGTATTTGTAAAAATTGTTAATTAGCAAATTAAATCAGCAATCTGTAGGTAACAGATTTTGGACATTGCTTTCCTGTAGGTAACGGATTTTGGACATCATCATAACGTAAGTTTCATCATTTTTGACAATTGTTAATCTGATTTTTAACTTTTCCAATGAAAATTTTATTTATTACTTTTTAAATTTTGAAAATTAATAATAAAGAGGATATTAATGAAATACTTGAATGGCTATACATGCTGCTCCTTACATTTAATAAAGTTTTGGAATGATTTTGAAGAAATTGATGCAAAGTTAAAAAAAAGCTTCAAATTAAAAATAATACAATTGTAAAAAGTGACATCAGTTTTAATAATGAATATTTTTTCTAATGTCATAAGAATTAAAATGATGTCTAAAAAAATTATTGAAGAAAGAAATTCGTATTTCTATTTGGAGATCGTTAAATTATGTTTCCAAAAGAAAGAAGAGAAAAAGAATTCTAAAATAATAAAAGCGGAAAAAAAAAAAAAAATTGCTAGCGCAGGTGATAAAGTCGCCAAAAGTGGTACAGCTGACGATAAACTACATTTGTCAGACTGGAATTCCCCTCTGGTAACCTTTAGCGTATCGTATACTGTGTTGTCGCCAATGTCGCCAGCGGAAGTTTGCTTGGCGATGTTAGCCAAAATGGCTTTCGTTCGATCATAGAAAGCCATGTTACTACTGTAATTTATGCATTGTTCAATGTGTAACGTATTAATTATGAAAAATACCAATGGATTAAAAAAGATAACATTATAATAACCTTTTTTATTGAGGTTAGAAGACAGTGGATCATCAAAAATTATGAATAAACGGACAGAATTATCGGCATCAAGATCGTAACGCCATTTGGACATCTCACATGTATGTTTAAGAAAAATCATTTTTCTTCTAAGATACTGCATAAAAGCTTATGAAAACACTTTTAAACAATTAAAAATTGATTCTGAGGATCGATAAATACCTTCAAAACAAAAACATCATATACTTAGTTCTCAAATAATAGCATTTTAAAGATCGCAACTTTTGGACATACATCAAATTTCAAAGTTACGTTTTTTTTAAATCGTTTACAAAGTAAATAATCTATCTTTATTTTTGTTATCTGTGCAAAATATTAACAAAAAGTTATTCAGTGTAAGATTCATACCTTTAATTTTTTTTTGAAACGTAAGGAAATAATTAAAAAAAATTTTTTTTTAATGGTACATTTGCTCAGTTAACGTTTTGGTATGTCCAAAATTGTGCCTTTTAGCAAAGAAAATATTTTTTTAAGGGCATTTGAAGAGCATTTTTTCCATAATTTATGTCAATTCTTGTCTCTACACAGTATTATAGTTTAACTCAAAAATTTTTGAGTTAATTAAAATGAAAGTTATTTGGTGTTGAAGCTTCAAAGTTGAGGTCTGTGTTTGTTCCCACCTTTTGAGAACTGCCCATGTACGTTTAAAAAAAATTATTTTTCTTCTAAGATACTGCATAAAAGCTTATGAAAACACTTTTAAACAATTAAAAATTGATTCTGAGGCTCAATAAACACCTTTAAAATGAAAACATCATATACTTAGTTCTCAAAAAATAGCATTGTAAAGATCGTAAATTTTGGACATGCATCAAATTTCAAACTTACTATTTTCTAAAATCGTTTACAAAGTGAATAATCTGTCTTTACTTTTGTTATTTGTGTAAAATATTAACAAAAAGTTATTCAGTGTAAGATTCATACCTTTAATTTTTTTTTGAAACCTATGGAAATAATTTAAAAAAATTTTTCTTTAATGGTACATTTGCTCAGTTAACGTTTTGGTATGTCCAAAATTGCGCCTTTTAGCAAAGAAAATATTTTTTAAAAGGCATTTAAAGAGCATTTTTTCCATAATTTATGTCAATTCTTGTCTCTATACAGTATTATAATTTAACTCAAAAATTTTTGAGTTAATTAAAATGAAAGTTATTTGGTGTTGAAGCTTCAAAGTTGAGGTCTGTGTTTGCTCCCACCTTTTGAGAACTGCCCAATAACATTAATAACATAAAAATAAAAAGTAGCTGCAAAGCATGGTGATATGAGTGTAGGGGAGGAGGGTAGAGGGATAAACAATTTTCACATTCCAATTAATTAAATGTCCTGAAATTTAGTTATTCTTTGTAGTGTCATGTGAATTTCAGCTGTGAGAATTGTTCTTTAATATTTCATTCAGTTTTACGCACTTTCTAAACTATTTGTTTTTACTCTGCACACTTTCATATTGCAGCTCTTATAATATGTTTTCAGCAAATTAAAATAGTTTATTGTTTATAAATGTATTCATCCTAGTTTCTTGTTGAAGGTATGCTTTAAAAAAGATATCTTAAAATATTTTTTCTGCTGATTGATCGGCAAAATTTGGCCGATTATAAATAATTGGCAAAGTGGTGAATTATGGCCGATTAATTGGCACTGCCAATTTATCGGTGCATCCCTAGGTCTAATAAAAAGGTTTTTTTTTTCTCAATTAAAATTGCTTTGCTCTTTGCTGTGCTTCTTCCTAATCCAAACTTTGTAATATTATTAAAAAGTAATTCTTGTATACAGGGCCGAATTTGGACTTAATGGGGCCCTAAGCTATTTTAAGTATGGGGGACCCTTTTTGTAGCTTGGACAACATTATGTTAATAACGAAACAGGCCATTTTTTCAGTTTTTTCTCCCAACTATGTGTTTTTTTTGTCTGGCACATGAAGCAATACAGCTATGTGTTTTTAAAAGATGTTTTTTCCGCTCTCTTTATCTTTTTTTAAACCTTGGACAAGGAGGGTTTTCAGGACAGTTATAGAGGGACCTCCTTGGAGTTGAGAGTAGAATATCTCAAATTTTGAGGGAATCCGAGGGTTTCTCCCCCAGAAATTTTTTTGAAAAATGAAAAAAATTCTACATTTTGAGGCTTTATGAGGGGTTATTCGAACTACAAAAAACATCAGCAAAAAATAGAACAAAAAATTAAAATTTTTAAAACTTATGTGCACACTTTTGCAAATTAAGAAAACAAAGAAAAATTTCCCTTGGTTCAACAAATTGTTGATATTTATCGACAGAGAGGAAAAGCGAGAGAGGAGAAACAATGATACAAAGTAGGGCTGGGCGATATATCAATATATATTTATTACCGCAGTAACGATATCGATTTCAATCTGTCTGATTTATCAAGGAACCCGACTTAATTAAAAACTAAATGAAATAATGATTTAAAAATACATATTCATTCATAATTCTTTGTGCTTAATGAGTGAATCATGCTTGCCAATTCCTCCAGATTTCCTAGAAGTTTTACCAATTTTCATGCTTTTTTTTCATTGACCTGATCAGGAGCAAAATTTTCGAGTATTTTCGTGCTTTGCAGGACAAAAAAATTGTATCTCGCCAATTTTGTTGCTATGAGCGCTTTGTGGATCTGGATAGCAACACCGCGTCGTGTTTAAAGCCAACAGGGTTGCCGTAAGAGAATTAACTCGTTGCATTCAGATTCTCAGATAGAATCCAAAATAGATGCTTGTTGGGTTAGATGAATAATTATGCAGGGAAAGGCTTTATTGTGACAAGGCTGAACTGGATCCAGTAACTTAACTGTTTTACTGGTAAGACTGTCATTTCACGGCACTGAGGAAACGAAAAAGTGGTCAACAATGAACGCTATTTACTGAAGCTTAGGGTTAATCTACTGGAGTTAGGGTTTAAAATGTCAACTATCAAAATGTCACCAAACAGGCAACTGCTTCGTTCAAATGTGAAATCAATTTTCATCCATGATATCTTGACAGGCGATTTTCTAGTTATATAATTTCAAAATATCAATTTAAATCGTATCTAGATTTTTAATTTATAACTTTTCTTAAAGTAGAGAGTCTTGAGTTTTTACTAGAGATTTGTCTTCTCTTAACCCTTTAGATTTTAATATCTGATGACTTAGAGCAAAATGTTTGCTAATTGAGGCTTCAAACTACAGTCGAACCTGCTTAATGGAGTAGCCATTTTGCCACAAAAAATTATTCTAATAAGCGGGATATTCCATTAACCGGGATCAAAATAACACATTACATTGATTTGGTACATTAAGCGGGATATTCTTTTAACCGATATTCTAATAAGCGGGCTTGACTGTACCTATAAACCTTTTATATTTGTCACCGAAACATGATTAGCTTTTTACAGTATGTCTGATTTTTATGCTGCCGAATTATTACAAATAGGGCCAAGATTACCTCCTAAAAGATTGAAATTGGATGACTACCGGCGAATGTAGAAATTTAAAATTTTTATTTCCATATTGTTAGTAAAATAACTAGGTTTTGAGTGTCAAATTTTGTTGTGATAATTCATTACTGTTACTATCGGTCATTTCCCCTACAGTTGTTTAAATTGAAATTTTAAATTTAGAATGGAACATTTTGTACAGAAGTTGTTTTGATTCAGCATAGAACTATGGATTTGATTTAGTTTATTTGTTTTCCTGCAGAGGGGTGAAGACTATACATAAAAGTATTATGTATATACAATGTGTTTGTAAGTGAATTCATTCATTTTCCTAAGTTCTTAAAGTAATACTTCCTCTTATCACCCTTATATGACCCTGCATGTAAAACTCCTTAAGTAGAAAATGTGCAGGAAAAATTTTTAATATCTTTGATGGTCTAAAAAGTAGTGCAGTCGACTCCCGCTACAACGCGATCTGACCTACGTGAGATGGCTACAACGCGATTTTTTCACCAGTAAAGAATTTTAGACCTAACGCGAATTCCTTGTCCGCAACACGAAAATTTTCGAAAAGGAATCGCGGTGTGTAAGTATCGGCTTTGTTATTGGCTACTAAAAATGTATTTTTGGTGAATGGACCATCATCCCTTTAGCATCACTGGCAGCGGAAGTTCCCACACCGTACTACTCTGAACATCGTTTACACAAATAACTACTCTTCATTTTCCATTTATTTTTTAAATTCTAAATATGAGAGTTCGTGAAATATAATGACACCTATGAACGCTGTTTCATCTAAAGTTTGTGAAGATAGAAAGAAAAAGAGAAAAAGTCCCACAATTAAAGAAAAGCTAAAGATTTTATGTGCTTGAACAACTTTAAAATGCGTCGAAGATAGCACGACAATTAGGTATGAATGAATCTTCCATATGTATACAATTAAAAGTCAAAAAAAAAAAAAAAAAGATAAAAGGAAAATTCAAAAAAATTGAAAATGGAAGCTGCTCTTGTATTGTAAATTTAAGAACTGATTTGCCACAGATGGAAACGTTATAAAAGAACAAAAGAAGCAACTGTATTGTGTGTTTAACAATATATAAGAACAACGTTTTGATCACACAGCATAAATCATCATCATCTTCACTTTTTTAAGTTACAAATATCATTACTGAATCTACTGTACATTACAACTATAGTGCATTTGTTTTTCTTACTATATACTGTACATACGGTACTGGTTTAATCTATGTCTTTCTTTCCCATTGATCATTGATTTTGTGCTTCATAGCAGTATTTTCTGTGGAATAAAACTTCTTTTTTTTTAAATACAAATAAAAATTCAGTTTTTTATGGAAGAAACAGTAATGTATAGGTAAGAAATGGTTTTTAACAGTTTGAAGTGGTGTTTAGAAGTGTCTAAAATAATTGGGTATGTTTATAAAAGTTTTTACCCATACCCTTTTCTACAATGCGAAATTTCAACTTACGCGAGGGGTCTTGGAATGTATCTCTCGCTTAAGTCGGGACTCGACTGTATTTATAAACAAATTATCATTCAAATTTTCTTCAAAATTTTGACATAGAATTTTAATTGTTTAACTTAATTCATCGTAAATGCCATAACTGATTCTTATATATCTATTTTAGCAATACATCGCAAGAAAATACTTATTAACGAGCAACAACACTTTTCTATGTATTTTAGTTGTTTGAACAGCTTGAATAACGTTTTCCTAAACTTTTATATGAAAATACTATAAAAAAAGATGAAGATTAGAAGTATCATTCCATTTCTTATCGTGGAATGAATTCTAAAAATTTAAATGAATTAAGAAACATTTCGAGCTTTTCTTTAATGAGCATTGGCGATATTTTCGTCAGTAGAAGCATTAAATGCAGTTCAAAATCCAATTCGAAACAGTCAGGAGTGGGGAATTACGAAGCATCTTTTGAGTTAAACAGTTGATAATTAGTTAAAATAAATATGAGCGTTTTTTTTTTTTTTTTTTGAAAGCAAATATATTGCAAAGCTTTAATTATCATACTTATATCATTACTTAATTAAGCTAATTAGCATACTTATTAATTGTCAGGGGTCTGGCCAGGGGAAATTTAGGTCTGTTAACGGACCCTTCACAAAAATCTGATCAACCAAAACGGACCTTTCACAAAATCCCGACCAACCAAAACGGACCCTTCACAAAATTCCGATAAACAAAAACCGATCTTTCACAAATTGTTTATTGGAAGAGCAAATCTCAAATCGAAATAACACAGCATATTTCCAATGATAATGTTTGGAACCTTTTTTAAGTTTAGTTAGAGGGATCAACTTATATAAAATCTGCTAATTTTGCAAAAGAAAAAAAAAAGCGCTCTTGTGATGCTCCTGCAAGCGATAAATTACTACCAAGGCCAAATATATATATATATAGCTTGTTGTTGGTTTCTATGAAAAAAATTAACAGCTGAAAGTCAGTTTGGTTTATAATTTTGCTTGTTTGTTTTATGCAGCGGTGTTGTTGCAAACTTCTCTGATAAAGTCTGTCATAAGCACTTTTCTCCCCACTCATGATTTAATAAACAATAATATACAGCGAAATGAACTTAGAACTGCAAAGGATAGTATAGGTGCGATGTTTAACTGTTTTTCGCTATTTAGCGTCTGGCGTCTGTCGGGGGCATAGGCGTCGGAAGCGGGGGAGCTGGGGGAGCTTGAGCTCCCTCTATAATATTTCAGACCGGCTCAGCTCCCCCGGAAAAATTCTAACCGTATAGCTTTTTGCAATACATTGTCAATCTCAAACCTGATTTCAAAAATGAGATCTACCTTTTTTAGGAATTTCCACATAATAACCAACAAAGAAAGGAAAGAGATGGAGTGAACAGTACGGTCAGTACATTTGTGTTTCCCTCTTTTCAAACCTCTCAATTCCCGGAAGAAAGAGAAAAGTATTAAAGACAAGTTATGTACATAGGGGTGTTTTCCGCCCTCTCCACTTTGAGCTCGTCTTTCGCAAGTGTATTACACATTACACTGTAGCTCAGTTTAATGTTCTTAGTTTTGCATGCCATTTGTATCTCACACCTCCACTAAAAAGAGATAATCGTGAGCCAGTTTCGTATTTAAATATGAAGGTGCTCCAGACACGTATCAAAAAGAAGGTTTCTAAGGTAAACAACATCTGACCTTCCGGACGCTATCTAAAGAATCTCCGGCGAATCCTTTTAAATTCGTTGATTAAAACAAACTTGCAAAATATGAAACGAAAGTTAAATTAAAATACTGAGTGGTCATATAATATTTTTGTTTATTGCAATTATCAAAAAAAAAAAAGAAAAAAGAAAAGAAAAGAAAGAGAAAAAAAAAACAATGCAAAGGAAGAAAAGAAAAAAAGTCCAATTTACAAACAAATTTATTTAGCATTTTTATCCATCGTTTCTTTCTCTTTTTCATTTTTTTCATTTCTTCATAAAAAGTTCAGACCCGATCAAAGAAAATTCTTTAGCGAGTTCTCAAAAGTTTAGCAATGTAATTATAGAACAAAAAATAGTTCTAAACTAATTTTCGAGGGATTATGATCGTATGTTTCGGGTGTTAAATTCCACGTTTCGATCAAAAGATACGATCAGATTGCGAAAATATCTTTATTCGATGGTCTATCGAAACCAAAAGTGATCTTCTGTCAGGGGACATAGACTAAAAGCCTGTCTTCGAACAAATTTTTAAAATTCTATAAAAGTTATATTTATTCTTTTTGATTGAAAATATTGTCAGAAGAAACAACCTAAATCAGCAACATACCCAGAAATTACTTTTTCGGATACATATCATTGCTGTGATAATAAAAAAAAATATATTTTTTTTTCCAGAACTATTCCACGGTAGAAACTAAAAAAAAAGAAAAAAAAACTTTCTATCCATTATTTTGTTATATTTAAACCGTGAGTGATTGATTTTTTCATGAAGTTAAAAATTTGGAAAGATAAATATAATTTAAAGAATTCTAAGGTACAACACAGAAACAAAAATTCTCACTAATCAAAATCGGTAGTGAAATCTCCATTAGAATATTTATATAAAAAAAAAAGACTAATAATTGTAAACACTGTTACGATGTTAAAAACTGCGAGTTTATTGAAAGCAAATTTTTTTTTTGAACATTTAGACTTTACTAGCAAAAATACCCGGCGTTGCCTGGATTAGCAATAATTGTGAGAAACAATCGTTATTTGCATTTGTTTTCTGTTTTAAGTGAAAGAATTTAAAACACACCTTTTTGACGTGATTTAAAATCTAACTTCTTTCTTACTCATAAAACTAAAGTAGAAGTAAATAAAAAGAGCAAAATAGTATTCATTTAGAAACGAAAACACGAAATTTAACCACATACAAATTTGAAGAATTTCAGAAATATGAAATTAAACTTCACATGTTTAAAATGATTTATCAGTTAATACTTATTTTTTTTACACGGAGTCTTATCTTCTTTGTATGTCTATTGAAGTGTGAACTGTTTAAAAAAATGTAGCTGCGCGCCCGTAATCCCCTTAACCTTGCTTTAGTTATTTTTTAAAATTTCAATTATTGTGGGTCTTGGTGCGATTTAAAATGATACCGAATTTGCGGGAATCATTTTGGAATACCTTGGATAATGTTCCCCCTCCTTACTTTGTAAAACGGCATGTTACTAATTTTTGTTAAAGAGATATTGTCGCCAGATGCTGAGATACTTTTGGTCACCACAAAATGACGCTAAATAATTTCATACGAAATGTTTCCAAAATAAGTAGTAACATTTGGCGATGGTTTGAATTTGTGCACAAAGTCACATTAATGGAAGTTTTTGTGCTGTTTTTGGATTTGCCTAATATAGTTGCTGGATTATTTTACAGTAAAAAAAGTTTTTAAAGATTCTTTGATTGGCGATATTTTGTGTACATGGTGAAAGCTGACAAACATTATTACGTAGTCTTTGACTTCAAAAACCGCGACAGTTGAAAAAACTGCCAAATGCATCCGCTACTGAAATTTTTCTGCATAAATTTTAGCGAAGTTTCTGCTGTTAGATTGGATAATGATTAAGTGTCCAATCAGCACAAATAATCAAAAAAAAAAAAAACCCATTAATTACACTGAAGTTCCGTTTAAATGGAAAATAATTAGCCAAATCTAGTTATTATTAGCCAATCTTGGGGAAAAAACGTTACTTTGAGATTTGATTTGAGAAAAGCCTCAAACAGTCAGACGAAACACAAAAATATTCAACAATTCTAGCTATGAGCTGGGAGTTGAGATGATACACTAAATAATGAATTGGGTTGAGGAAAGCCTTCGAACATGGAACAAAAAAAGCTCATAACTCGTTTTTTATACAACTTAGTACTTTCTAACAGATGCCATCTTCAGCAGAAAAATAAGCGCTTTCGATGGACACATAATTTTAATATGTGCTCGTATTTTTTCACCGTCATATTGGGACATTTATGCGAAAATTGGGACTAAAATTGGAATAAAAAGGGAACTATCAATCGGATTTTTTTCGAACTGGTCTATAAACCTTCCCAGTACCAAACTGAACAAACGGTGCAAGTTTCAGCCAAATCTGCCGGGTAGTTTCTGAGATCTTAGGGAACAAATTTACCAAACTCCATTTTTATATATATAGATGAAGTTACATATCTTCTTCTTTTTTTGTTTTCTCAAAATTAAGGTGTTTTTTTTTTTTTTTTTTGTCACAGATATGTTTTTATGCTAAAAAATGCATGTGGAAAAGAGCACTTGAGCACCCCTCAAAATGTTTGAGGTTCTGGGAAACTTTTCATATCCATTTTCACGATTAAAAATGTTCCTTTTCACTTATTATTGTTAGAAAAAAGCACCAACAATATTTCATAGTTTCTCTAAAGTACTTTTACTACTATTTATCTGAAGTATACAACGAACATTTTATTTAAACACATTTCAGGCGCACTGTTTCTCTTCTCCTCTGTTTCTAGTTCTCATAAAAGAAAGTCTTCTAAATGCTACGTTGCAAAAGCCCTCCCCTACCTCCTAAATTATTAAAAAGCGTTGCAATGTTCGTTTTTAGAGAGCGATTTCCTGAAAATTCGCGGAAGAGAACCCATGACTGAACACCTTGTCCTCCACAATATGGTAGATTATATAATTTTCCGTTTAATTTCAAAACATTGCTATGCCTCTAACATTAACAAATATGATCTATCTCGAATAATTTTCGGAGAGCGACACCCGAAACTCCTCTCTGATATCAAAACAGAAGGATGAAAATTCAGTTTTTAAAACTACAATTTCTAAAACTTTAAGGGGAAGGAATCTTTTCCAATAACCTCATTGAGGAATGCTCTCTAAGACTTCAATTTCTAAAAAATTCCAGAGAGCCCTATAACTTCCCCCTTTCCCTGACATTATTGAAGACTGTCTTCAATTGCGTTTTTGGAACTTCAATTTTGAAATATTGGGAAAGAGATGTAAATCGATCGAGGACAATCCTTGAGTCATATCATTTTCCCTAACGTCATAAATATGGTCTGAATTCGCGCTTTAAAGACATAAATTCCGAAGAATTTCCAGGGAGGGCATTCAACATTTTCTCTCCTTAACATTACTAAAGACCATATAAACTACGTTTTTAGAACTAAGATTTCGGAAATTTTCCGGGGCTGAAGCCCCAGGACCCCCCTATTGATATGTGCTTATCTTCGAGAACTGACCTACCCCCTTCCAAAAAAACCAGAAGTTTTATCCCCTCATTCTCTCCATATACTATTGAGGCGGTGAGAAGCAAGAGGATGTAAGTAGCAAAATTAAAAATTTGGAGATAACCAGTACAAATAGTAGAGGAACCTTTCCTCTGTCTTGGGGTGAAAGATAATACTAGTATAACGCTGGTAGTTGCTGCTGTACAGCATGATTTAGAAAAAATATCAATGAAGGCTTACCTGAGACGTCATCTTTAAACGCGTTTTACTCAAAACTTGAAGATATCCACTTACATCCCTTTGTTTCTCACTTCCTCAATTTATATATTACATATGATTGAAAACATTACTAGGAAAGGGGGAGGAAGACGAAAGGATCGACAATCATTTCAAATAAGAAATTTTTTTCAAGTGCTCCCCCTTCCCCGCCAATGCCAAAAAAAAATCTAGTGGCGCTACTGCTTCTGTCCCTTGGATCCCTATCATGAGCCCCAGCTCCCCCTACGTTTATATACTTCCTACGCCTCTGGTCGGGGGCGATGTTTAATTGTTATTTTGGGAGAAAGTTATATGGATTTGATTTTTCAATGCTAAAAAGGATAATTAATTTTAAATAAACTCTTTCATTCATCGTTTTCTTCTCTAGATGCCTACATTTTGAAAAGCGCAATCTTTTTAGATTCGATATGAGAATCATACTTTATTCTTTTTTCAAACTAACTTCGCTTTATTAGGATGCAAATAAATGAAAAGTCTCTTTATTTTTGTAACAACGCTTATTTTAAGTTTTTAAAGCGAAATTCCATTTTCTTTTATGAGTCAAAAATTTAAATGCTGAATCGATGGTTCATTATTTATTTATTTTTGATTCAACTGTGTCCAGACATTAATGAAATGTTTATCATAGGACTGTAAAGTGCAATTCTAAAATAATTTTATCAGAAATATTTATTTTACAAGCCGTTTTTATACTTTTGATGTTTTTACTTTGAGGGTTTAGGATCTTGAGGATCTGTTTGCATCTGCTATGATAATCTGATTTTTCAAATTTTTCAATGTTTAGTACGCTTTGTTAAGAGGTAAACTATTAAAATATTTGTTTATTTTTGTAAAAATCATGGAATTTATAAATTTTAAACGAAATTTTGTGTTTTTTAACAATGTCTTGGTTCAAAAAGTTAAATGCTGAACCCCTGCCTGAATTTCTTTATTACAATTATTTTAAATACTATACATATGACAATTCTAGTATAATTTAACATAATGTAGAATGGTAAATAAATATTGATACTTGAGGGGTACCCATCTCCCAAAGAGCGATGCTGCCCTCCCATACTCCAATACTCGAAAAACACTCAAGAATGATATTCTCAACAGAAAAGAGGGAAAACACTTAACATTAAGTGCCAATGGCACAGTTTGGGCCATCTCAAATGTTAAAAATTTCATTTTTACAAAAACAAATTTTTTTTTTTTTTTTTTTGCAAAATTTGATTTTTCACAAAAATAATTGATTTTTCACAAAAAACAGACCCTGTGAAAAATCCTGGACAGACCCTTGATTGTAGTTTTAATTGGAATAGTATTAATTTATACAATCAACAGTTAATGCTTCTGATTTAACATGCCTCCATTTTTAAAATTTTGTGCAACCTTGGACCCCCCCCCCTCCCCCTTAACAAAATCGTAGCTATGTGCCTGCTGCCTCTTGTCCTGCTTTGTGTGCAAAAATTTAACCCATTAACATCATACATTTTGATATATTTCAACAACTGAATCATGTCCTTTCTGACTCTGCTTTGCTCAGGCTATACATGTTAAGCCTTTTAAATCTGGTATCATAATCTAAGCCTGAAAGTCTTACTAGTCTGGTAGCCTGTCTGTGAACCCTTTCCAATAAAGAAACATCTTTCTTGAGATAAAGAGACCATAAACTGAACAGCATACTCCAAATAAAGTCTTACCAAACTTCTATATAAAGCAGATGAACCTTCTTAGATTTGTTTGAAATAGATCTATTGATAAACCCAAGCATTCTGTTGACTTTATTACTAGTAATGCTGCACTGTTGACTAAGCTTGAAATATTGTTTATTTAGACACCCAGATCAAGAACATTTTCTGCCTGACTAATGACCAAACCCAGTAAATAATAACTTATATGTTTTTTTCCATGACCTAAGTGTAGCACTTGACAAAAAAATAAAAGCAACTAGTAAACAAATAATGTAATTTAGTGAAATTGAACCCTTAACAAAAATCGCGATCGCAAAAGTGAAACCTTTTTGTGCAAAATAATAAAAAACGGGCAGTTTTGAGCATAAGAATTTCCATTACATTTCATTTCCTCCTTTTTGTAAAGTTTCTATTCAAAAATAGCAGCAAAATGTGCACGATTTTTTTCAGAAAATAGGTGCTCAACTTGTACGAGCGTGGGTTTTTGATTTCTCCCCCGATTTTCCTCTTAAAAGTAGGGGGTCGACTTGTACGCAAGACTGACTTACATGCAAGTATAAATGGTATATTCAAATTTTATGCATGTTCTGGCCTGTAAAATTCATCTTAGTATGAGGTGGGTCACTCATGTCAAAAACTGTTGGGCACCACGGTTGTGTTTTTAATGATGGATGTTCAAACTTTTTTATTTTCTTTGAGTATTTGTTCTAATTTTTATTATATATTCCATATTCATATTCATTTATTTATTGATTTTCAATATGAACCATGCCATTTGTAAAAAGAGAAATTTGAGACATTGCTTTAACATCATCCTGTTTTCAGAACATTCATTTAGGCTTTTCAAAACCTTTTCTAGGTGATTACTATTGTTAGAATTAAAATGGATGGTTCACCTGATAGCTCTGAAGCTCCTCCCGCGAAACGCCTTCGTTTTGACGATGATGTACTCCATTCTGACAGTTCCAACTCTAAAGCTGAAATAAATCTTTCTCAAACGAATTCAGATGATTTAATGAAAAACCATTTTCCAAACAACTGCAATGAAGATGATGATTACGATGAAGATTCCCCTGCTGAAGATCAAGAACCAAATACTTCTTGTTCTATCATGCTGCCAGCTCCTCCAAATAACGTCAGCATTGATGAACAGCATTCTTCACCACCTCCTGCTGATGTCGATAGTGATGACACAAATCACCCACCTGATTCACAACCAACCAAGACGAAAGAACAAATGGAAGAAGAAGAAAGAGAAAGAATGCAAGTCCTTGTTTCTAATTTCTCAGAAGACCAGTTGAATAGGTATGAAATGTATCGAAGGTCTGCTTTTCCAAAAGCTGCTATCAAAAGATTGATGCAGTCTATAACTGGTAGCTCTGTATCCCAAAATGTGGTCATTGCTGTATCAGGTATTGCAAAAGTGTTTGTGGGAGAAGTGGTCGAGGAAGCCTTGGATGTTTCTGAAGGGAATGGTGATATTGGACCCTTGCAACCAAAACATTTAAGAGAAGCTGTTAGACGCTTGCGTTTAAAAAATACGATACCTTGTAGCCGTCCCAAACCAAATATGTTTTTCCACTGATTATAATTTTTAGTCCATTTATGCAATTCAAAAAATATTAATGAGTTCAAAGTTAGTACTTATAAAACAAAATCATTTGAATTAATCTGTCACTTTAATCACTTTCTGTCAATCATCATGAATTATGCATCCAAACTGACAAAATTTAAATCAAAAGTTATTGTCTGTTAAATTCAATATGAATTTATATGTTGAAGTGTATTTAAATTTCTAAAAAATTAAATTTCATGTTGATGATCAAAGTATGTAAAAAACTACATTTGTTTTTAATTGTGTATTGAAAACTACAATTATAAGTGTCAACATAACTGCAGTTTGTTGATAGTTTTAATTTTTTCTTTCCTTTTGGGTAATTTTTTTTTCTTTTGTTGACACACCAAACAGCTTTTTATGTGCTGATAGTTTTTTTTTCATTATTATTTTGCAGTGATCTTTCCAAAAAAAAATCAAATTTGAAATATATATTTTGAGAATGTGATTATTTAGAGAGTAAACTGCTATTTTTTGATTGACTATTTTTTTACTACACATTCATTTTTTGTATTTTTAAGAAAAATATGCTTAAAAACTAAAAGTTTCTATTTGTGGCAATTTAGTTAACTATGTTATTGTCCTACCGTCATAAGAAAAGCCCCCGCCGAAATGTCTTGGCCTGTCTGTTGCTATAACAACGAGGCATGTCTCATTTTCCCAAGGGAAGCTTAATGTTGGAAAAACCCGAACAACAGCACAAAGGCCAGAGGAGGAGTGGTGAAACTGCACTCTCCTTGCAGAAAATTAAGGAAGTCCATTTCTATGGCAGTAGACGGGCCCGGACTTAAACGGCACCGCGGGAGCTTTTCTCGTGAAAGACAGGCAGTATATTAATGGAATTGTAAATAAATATTTTTATTCAGACTATGTATGACAGTTGAGGGATGTTTAGCTTTGCTTGTAGTACTATAATAGTTAGCTAAAATTAATTTATGGATTTTAATTTATGGAAAATGAAGCTATGGTAGCTTTTTTTTTCATGTACTGAAAAAGAGCTTTTTATGTAGCTAAAAAATGTATGTCTTTGTTAAAAAAGCAATATACATGAATTGCATATTAGATCAATTGGCAAAATAAAAATGGATTCTACATTTTTTTAAAATACTTTTTTGTCAAATCTATATTTAGGCGTGCATAGTTATGCAATGCATTAAGGGGGGAATGCGTTCAAATGTTGCTGTCTAAAAACTTTACTTTAATGAACTCAAGAATGGGAGAACAAATAAAAATACCAGGATTCTAAAGCATTGGGAATAATTTTATTGTTAGCAATGCAATGCAAACAATATTTCAGAAGAGCATATATATATGTGCTCAAAACAGGTAATACCTCAGCCTAGCAAGGCATATATGTATACCCCCTTGACAATTAAGGGGTTCAAATATTCATTCATACTTAAGAGATTAATGTTTAAATTGTTCAAAAGAAATTTCTAGTTCTTTAATTTTTTATGGATCATGTTTGTCCTAAACAGTTTTGATACCATCAAGCGGCTGATTCAATAAAGCGGCTAATTCAACAAAGCGGCTAATTGAATAAAGTGGCCAATTGATTAAAGCGGCTAATTCAATTTTCTGTTTCTGACAATTTGATTCAGTAAAGAGATTGATTCAATTAACCACCCTCTACTGTATCAGTAACTGCTATATAAAACGAAAAGAAATAGGTTTTCACACAAAATTTTTGAATCTCCCGTGAGCAGGAGTCTTGCTTGCCGAGACTAGTTTTATGGAGGGGATCTGAGAAATTAGGCTCTAATCTCACCCTGAATTTTATCCCTACATACATGTGTATAAAAAAAAATTACTAAATGAGTTTCTCAATCATGATTATTTTTGATAAAATTTAAAAATTCATTAGTCTTGATAACATTAATGTGTGTTATATTATATACAATTTTATTGTGTAACCAGGGGGCCCACCTCCTAAGAGCAAGGGGGCACCCCCCTAAATATTGCCAAGACCCCCAAATGAGAAAAATATCCGTCAAAACACCCCCCTAAAAATTTCAGTGGCGCAATCTGCACCATGACCCCCCCCCCCCAGGTGGACACCTCTGGTGTTGCAAATCAATAGAAAAATTGACTTTTTTGTTATCTACAAATTATTGGCCAAAAATGTTATTGATATTAATTATATTTTTCATATTTTATGCATCTAATTTCAGTACTTTTTTCTTCAGACAAATGGCAAAAATGAGAAAAAGGCAGAAAGCTCAAAGCCGTGAACATGCTTGTATGACAGATGTTGTTGGAGAACTTCTGTTTAAAATCCTCTAAATGTAAGTCGATCATAGTCATATGTTGCGTAATTTTTGACTACTAACTTATTGCATTATAAATTAAATAGCTTTTTGCCTGTGTAAGTTTCTGCCATTTTCTGACTTTTAAACCTGTCAGGAGTATGAAACTGCCAAAGGAATACCATAAAAGACTCTTTAAGACACATCAAAGTTTCAATTTAAGTGTTTAATATTGCAAAATATGTATTGAAATGTGCTATACCATTATGCTGTCAATATGACTAGTTTTTGTTTTTCTGTGCAAAAAGAAATGAAAAGCCTGAAAGTGTAAAGGCTTAGTAAAGTGCAACAGTTCATCTTGAAATAAATTGTTTTGTTTTCAGATCCTCAACGAAATTCTAACCCCTAGAAATAAACCTTTCACAAAAATTCATATTTAAATAGGCCTCTCACAAAATTCTCAATTTCTTAAATGGACTTGAAACAAAATAAGTGTTCTATATTTGTTTGTTAAGATTTTTTCGTTTATATGTTTTAAAGAGTTTTCTTACATATTTTTCTATTTCAAAGTCTCTTGTTTAATACAAATATCGATTTGCTTAGAAATTAAAGGTTTCATTATTAAAAAAACTTTTTTGTATATCTTTTTAATAAAGTTATTTATTTTGCAAAACCTTGGCTTTAGTGTATGATAAAGGTCATTGCCGCAAAATCGCAGTTTTCTTAAAATTTCAAGTTGTTAACCCATAAATAAAAGGCAGGCAAGAATACCTAGAAACCTGAATGGACACCTATTACTCGAAGGTGGAGTATCCAACTAAGAAAAGTACACTTACAGTACTTGAGAGTGCAAGCAAAATCAGCAAATATTTGGCTGATGTAACTTGATCCATCCGTAAAATTAACATGGAGGTAATAATTCACAAGACCATAGCAACACTTGATTATATAGTGTGTTCCAGTTTAATCTGCAAGACCTCTGTTTTCGCAACCGTTAGTCCTAGATACATACTTCCAATTGCAAAAATGTTCGAAATCAGATGCAGAGTTAAGATATTGAAAGTTTGAATAGAAAATAAAAATCAGTCAAAAAATACAAAATTTAACATTTTGAATGGGCCATAGGTCCCCCAACTTATATTCAGGGAAATAATCTCCACTGAAAAATATAACACAAAAAACTTGACATTTGTGCAAGCAAAACTCAAGGAGATATTCGAGTTCAAAGTTTTAAACAATCCTACAGAAGATGAGATGGGAACTTATCGCCCTTTCAGAAAAATTACAGGTTGTTACCGTAAAAACGAAGTATTTATATTTTTCATTGTTATTCAAAAATAAGTTGAAATGTTATGCCATGATACGCAAAAGCACAATACAAAACTTCGAACAATTTGGAGTCACTCTATGCACACATATAATTTTAAACCCTTGTTAACCGCCGAAAAGGTGTTATTGACGGCAAGCATAAAGTGGTGTATGTTACAAACTGCTGCATTTCATATCTTGGTGAATATTGGTTGTACTAATGTCAATCTAGATTTTCTAAATATAAGTTGGGGACCTAGGTCCTCATAAATAGTTAATTTTTTTTTTTTTTTACTCATTTTTATTTTTGGTTCAAACTTTCAACACCTTAACTCTGCATCCGATTTATTTTTGCAATTGGAAGTATCCAGCTAGGACTAAAGGTTGTGAAAATAGAGGTTTTGCAGATTGAACCGGAATACTTTTTATGTTACATATAAGACAGTAGATTCAATCTTTAAAATTACAATACCCGTTTATAATATCTCTCTGACATTATTAGGGACAAATATAAGCAGCTTGATCTGACTCAGCATTTTGGCAAGTAACAAAAAAAACCGAAACCCTGAGCATTGCGTTCTGAGACTAGACACAAAGTTTAAAATCTTTCAGGTTAGGGTAAGGGAGAAAAAAAAGCAATAACTTTCTTTCATTTTCTGGAATTTAAATCCAACTTACTGCATTTACAAACGCAATTGTTTCACAATGGCAATTAACTTTGACGGAATGTTATTAACTGAAGGACAATTTACCTTATGCTTTATGCAAGTTATTGATGACTGCAAAATATTATCATTATCAAGAAATTTTTCATGGTATCTGATATTTTAGCGAGGAGATTTCACTGCATTTGCTTTGTTTTTTAAGTAATTAAATTTGTAAAATGTATTTAATTTTTGAAGCATCAAAATCAATATAAATGTCATCTGTCAATGTTATCAGTCTAATAATTGTAATCAGGTTTTTTTTTTCTTTTTGTAAATAAATCATATCATAT
Organism: Uloborus diversus; assembly: GCF_026930045.1. NCBI lineage: Eukaryota > Metazoa > Arthropoda > Arachnida > Araneae > Uloboridae > Uloborus > Uloborus diversus. The sequence continues at coordinate 83,662,102 of NC_072736.1, forward strand.
TATAACAGTAATGTATGTTTCTTTTCTCAGCATTTCTTATTTAATTTGCAAAATATTTATTTTATTTGCATTTGTTCACAAAATACTATTTTCATAGGTAACCATCTGGGATTTATAATAAACAATGCATGATAAAAGGGTTAATGTGTAGACCTACATCTGTATACCTGCCAAATCTACTGTTTTAATGGGAGTTTCCCAATTTTTGGCTGTCTCCCGATTTCTTGCTTAACACTAGAAAGACGGAAGCGGTCATTTTGACCGCAAACGTTTTTCAAATGCGTGTATTTGCTGCATTTAATTTTCAAACTCTTTTTCCTTCATTGACTTTTCGTAACTATTTATTAAGATTTTACAACACTAAATTTTTTTTCTGTAGGATTATTATTATAGTCGCTATAAATGTTTATACCTAGAAAGACTGACTACGGTCATTTTGACCGCTATGTGAACCTTTCTTTATTGCATGCGCTTTCTTCTTTTTTCTCTTATCAGTTGTGTGTACTATGGACTATTGTTAGTTGTCAGGGTGAGTAATGTTCTTTTGAACTTGAGTAGTACCTGCTGGTCAGGTTTAATTCTTTGAACTGTTAGGAAAATACGAAACACCTGCTGGATGCATGTTTTCAGATTTCTGCTATTTGCACAGGAGGCTAAGTTGAGAAAGGTAAATTTGAAAAGCATGTGACTGGACATGTGAAATTACTTTGGATCTAAAAAGAAGTAAATATAAACAGGTAAATTCTGAAAATGTTTGCTGGAATTCTTTTGTGCACCAAAGCATGTGCTTTGCTTGAAGCATTGACGTTTATTTTCTTCGATGATAATGAAGTGCTCAGTCACATAATTATCTTCATGATACTCGAGAAGAACCGTTGACAAGCAAAACTTTTAGGAACATTAATTCCTGAAACTGTTGCAGATTTATCTAAAACAGATTATGATTCGAATGAACAGTCTGACTTATCTGAAGAGAAATATATTCCTAGCGATGATAATAGTTTGCTTTCATGAGATTATTGCGAATATTTTTCGGAGCCTAGATTTGCAGAAAAGGATTGTTCTTCTGAGTTAGAATCAGAAGAAACCTTGCTAATAAAAACTGATGCTCAAAATATAAAAAACAGTAAAAGAAAAAGGGAAAAGGGTCCGACGTCGAAAAAAAAGGGTAAAATTTCAAAAACAGAACTCTTATTTCTCCAATTTCCTCAGAGCCACCTCCACTGATCAAATTTGATACTTATAAATAAGTATATACCTCAGGAAAAAGATTAAAATAGTGTGAAATTAAAGTATGCGGTAATATTGTTCTGATTGCCAAAAAAAAAAAAAAAAAAACTGTTAATGCCTAATATACAGGTGACGTGATAACATAAGTATTTCGAAATACTGTAAAAGATAGTAATGTACGGTATCTTGCGATAGTTAGATATTTTTTAAACCAAACACATTGATGCTTGATTATAGTACTTGTTAGTTATTACATGCTAAAAAAATTTCCTCTTTTTTGTACAAATTTGCTCTCTCTCAATACCAATTGCGTTAAGCATGTGTATTTCACTTGATCGAACTCTGATATGTTGAAACAAATCTTTTCTATGGTTAAAAATCCCGAAAAGAGGAAATTTCCAATCTTTTAAGTATGGCGGTCAAAGTGACCGCTGCTAGTCTTTCTAGGTATACGAAAAACGCCGTCTTTCTAGTGTTAAGGGGTCTTAATAGTGTTATCATAATAACGCACGTAGAAAGAGAGCTCGATTTTTAAAAATCTACTTCCTAAGAAAAACAATTCAGTAATTTGATTTTTTTATGATTGTAACTGAAAATATCAGTAAACAATTTAGTATACTTAGATTAGTTTTAAATAAAAAATTATTGTCTTTGAAATAGAAAACTCTGAATGCCTTTTTTCGAAATCATAAAAACTGATCTTCACTCCATGTATTATGCTGAGCATAGTAATGGGCTAATGTTTACAAAAAAGGTCTTACATTGCACAAATTTATCATAATCAAATACTATACACCTTTTCTTAAAAAATATCTAACTTTTTAAAATTTTTTGAACTTATAAAACCTAAAATTTCTTTAAAAAACTGAGAATTGAAGGTAAAAATTGTCATAAAATATTTTTTTTTTCACATATTTTAAGCCAAAGTGCTGTATAAGTTTTAAAATAAGTTACAAAAAACATTCACAAAAAATTTCAAAGCAATAGAACAGCAAGTTTTTGAAATGTAATGTGTGAAACTCCAAATTTTGTGTTTTGAGAAAAATGCGTTGAAAGTGAGCGTGGCTGTATCCTGTCAAACGCAAATATCGGAAGTAAGCAAATATATTTTATTTAATATCTCGGGAAGTTTTTCTCGTATCCATAAAAATTTGGTACTAATTTGTTCAAAATAAATGGCAGTACAACCTTTTATTTATTTATTTATTTTTTTTCCAAAAATTGATTTTTTTTAAAAGTTTAGCACTATTTAGACCCCATAAGTTTGTGGTTTGTTTGTGGTGATAACATTTATTTACAATTAACATTTTACAACTGTTAAATCTTTAAATTTATTTTCAAAACAAAAACATTTTTGTGATTAGTTATACTAAAAATATCTCGCTTCATTTAAGGTTTCGAACTGTGAAAAGGTGTACATAATTAGAACAAACTACCGTATTACCCTGCATTTACTGGCATTCTGCAAAATGTGAGGGTCACCAGATTTTCCATATACCGTTTCCTGATTCTTCCCGGCATGCCGGAAAAAACAAGGTTAAAAAAATCATAAAGAAGGTTTTAATGTTAATTTTGCTTCTGATTGAGCTAAAAATTTAGTATCGTTTCTTCAATTCAAATTACAATTACAAATGGTTAATAAGCCAGAAGAAGCCACTACAAGTCACAGAACTTTACTTGATGCAGTCTTTGCAAGGTTTTTAGATAACATACAATGCAAAAAATTTTTTGATTATTATAGCTACCATAAGCCAATTGTTACTTTCATAGGATTAAATAATGATAATAATTTAATCCTATGAAAGTTATCACTTCTGCTAAGCGTCCTGTGATGCACATTTTTTTTTATTTGGAGAGGAAAAAGAGAGTTACAATAGCCATAAACATTATTCTAAATAACAAGATGTGCAAAGCTCAAAATCTTGTGCATGTGTCGCAAAAAAAGGAAACTTTCCACCCCCCCCCCAACACATTGTGCAGCAAAAAAAAACTCTCAAATGCTTTTGCTATTCCGGCTGATTCTTCTGCAAATTGACCCCCTGAATTCGAATATGATGTCCGTTTCTCCCCTACACTTTCCTTTGGGCGAGAAAGGAGCATTATATTAAGTGCTAACATTATTTTGGAGGGCTCAAAGAAAGGCTCCGTGTTCAAAATCATGAACACTGATAACAAAAAAGGAGACTTAAGGGGGGGGATATCCACCCCCCAACAAATACAGGCAATTCGCTATAGCTTGAAGTCTGATAACTCGAATATTACTATAACTCGAAGTTTTTATCAAGTCCCGACCCCTTTGTATTTAATTCCATGCTATTTATTCTCAATATCTCAAAGTTAACTTCCTATAACTCGAAGTTTTTTCAAAGATGAATTTATTTCGAAAGAACAAAAAAAAAAAAAAAAAGGAAGAAAGAAACAAGTGACTATGACAGAAAAATTAATTCACCTTCACTTGCATTTCATGCAGAATATAAAACAAGAAGAGCACCTGTTGAGTCAATGTGCGATAATGGAGTTACACGTGCAGAAATGAGTTAGCTTGTTTTCTTTTGTTGTACTGTACTGTTTACATTTTGACATATTGCTGGACTAAGAATTTCCTTTTAAGCTGTCAAGTTGTCAAGTCAACTGACGATACCTTTATTCAAAGGCTGACTTAAGTTAAGATGCGTACCCCTTCATTCTTTAGTTCAATCATTTGCTGATAAGTTCCTGAGAGACAGAGTGAGTTTTCTTTACTATTAAAGATATCTAAGCAAGTGCTGTGTCAATAATATTAAAAGAAAAAAAAAGAAACTTCTAAAGCGGTGGAATCCATAAATCCGAATTTGAAACGAATGAAGATGTGCACTTTTTCTGAAGTAGAATCAACTCTATTCAAGTGGTTCCAGCAGTATCGAAATCAAAACCTTGCTTTTGATTTTTTTTCTCTCAATATTTTTGATTAAACTGTGCATTTTGTGCAAAACTTTTAAGTTTTGTAATTTGTCTGTTATATGTATATATTAATTAAAATATTCGATGGTTTTTAACATTAAAATGTCGAAAACCAAAACTAGTGGTAAGTCGAACTTCCAATAAGTCGAAGTTTTTTGTCGGACCCTTTAGATTTGAGTTATCGCAAATTGACTGTATTTCAAAAATCAGCAAAAACTTTTTTTATAGGGTCTGGTGGGGTAAAGTGGTCATAAAATTGTAGGTTTTCAACTTAAGTGGATAATAAAAACAATAAATTCTTTAAACACTTCAACTTTATTTGCTATTATTTTACATTGCATTATTAAAGAACACGGTACGTTGCATTTCAGGGGAAAAATATTGAATTTAAGTAGTTTTATAACACTTTCATTTCCCTTTGTATTTATGACCACTTTACCCCATGGGATGGGGGAAAGTGGTCATAGCATGGGGTAAAGTGGTCATAGTTTAAAAAAACTGCAAAATCGTTACAAATAACCCTAATTTTTGTTATATTTCAGTTATTTTTATAGATACAAGTATATGTACGAGTATATACGGGTATACACGAGTCTACTATACGTGTCGTGTAGACAAGTAAACATGTTCATATATGAATAGATACATGTATACATCAGATGCATGCACATGCCTACTCAAGTATATACATGTATTCACGTATATACTCACGCATGTATACGTGATTACCTATAGGAGTGTATACGTGTCTACACGAGTATATACGTATCACGTGTATATGCGAGTAAAGCGTAGAAAAGAACATCATATGCGTGTTTTACGCTTGTATCTCGAGTAGATGCATGCATATCTGAGTATATGTGTGTACAGTCGACGTATATACGCATACATAAGTGTACATATATACTTATACGAGTATACACGAGTTAATTCGTGGATATATCCAGTGCGTGTTTGTACGTGTCTACTTACGTAAATATATATGAAAGAATGAGTATTATTCGTATGTTTACGTGTTAACACGATTATATACCTGTTAGACGTATATACGTGCATTTACGTGCATACATCAGTACATGTATCCACGTGTATATCCGCTAATATACATGTATGCTTACAGAATGAATCCAAGATTTTTTGCAAAATCTAAGTAGTGTGAAAGGGGAGGATAAGAAGCAAAGAATCATAAGGAACTTTTAGTCGCTGACGCGCTACATGCACATAAGGTCAGAAACTGACGTTAGCAAAACAAGTCACAAATTTGTTACACAAAGATAATTTTACCTGACATTTTAGTTTTTAAGACATATTTAGAGCAGTTGTTAAAAGTTACGGCCTGTAGTAGTTCTAATACACGCATCGCAACGAATATGCAGCGACTGATGAAAGTTTTTCAAAAGTCTCGTAATTGCAACAGAGTGATTGCGATGCATGTATTACAGCTGCCGGCCGCAAATTTCATCAATAACTTTAAAATTTTCTTAAAAACTAAAATGTTGTGTAAAATTGTCTTTGTGCAATAAATTTGTGACATGTTTTGCATCCATCAGTTTCTGGCTTTGCGTCCGTGTAGCGCGTCAGCCTTGAGTTTGATTCTGGATGTTTCTTATGATTCTTGCTTCTAATCCTCCCGTCTAACACCTTTTAATAATTTGACCAAGAGTTTAGACTCACCCTGTATACATGTATATCATATACTTGTATGCAAGTGTCTACTCGAGTACGTACGCGTATATACGTGTCTCCCTGAGTATATAATTGTGCGTATATATACGAGCATATAAGCGGGAATATACGTGTATAGTCGAATGTATATCTGTATAGATAAAAAATACTTGCAGGTACCCAAATACGTGTTTATTGGTGCATTTATGTGAATACGTATATATACGTGCCTACACGAGTATATGCGTATACATACGCATATACTCGTATATTTAAACCTGTTTATTGTAAAAACAATACATATTAAGTGAAATTAATATTTAATTTATATCTGCCTTATACTTAAAGATTTAGTGACTTTAGAAGAACAATATTCGTTAAGCTTAATATTATGACCACTTTACCCCATCTTACTTAAATTGTTCTAACAAATTATTCAAAATAGATTCAGCTGACTGCTAATGAGTAAGAGTTCTTGAGACATGTAGGAAGCTTTCTGTGCAGTCAATCTGTTCATAATTCTAACAAACAAAATTTCCCAAGGAAGTTAAAAAAGGTGTTTAGATTTTAAGAATTTTAATATTTACACAAAATATTTTTTTTTTACCAAATAAAATTTTGCCAGTTGTAAAATTTTGTATTAAAAATATAGTTTATAAATGCACTACCCTGAAATAAAATTTTCACATTTATTCAAACATTAATTTCCAAGCTATAGCCATTTATTTGAATTATGACCACTTTACCCCATTGACCACTTTTCCCCACCAGACCCTACAGCTTTTTTTTTTTTTTTCAAAAAGATGTTTTTAACATTTTTTTCTGACAATATAGGACTTACTTGTTTCTATTATTCCCATGTCCACAGAGGCGTAGGAACTTTGTAGAAGTAGGGGGAGCTGGGACACATTATGAGAAGTGTCTGGTATGTAAGGGGCAGAAGCAGTGGCCCCTTAAAATAATTGGTGGGGATGGGACTTTTTTTTTCTACATATGAAATTAGCTTCGAAGCTTCCATCTCTTTTTTATCTTGTATCAATTGTTTGTGGAGAGAATGAGGTGATAAAACTTCTGGTTTTGAAAGAAGGTCAGTCAATATTCAATGATGAGCACGTAGAAATAGATGAGTTTCGGGGATCCTCCCCCGGAAATTTTTTTAGAATTCTTGTTCTAAAAACGAATTTTTAGGCGATCTTTGGTAATGTTGAGGGGAGAAAAGTTTTGAATAACTTCCCTGAAAATTTTTCGAAATTAATGTCTTAAAAACGCGATTGTATACCATATTTGTATACCATACGATTCGAAGGATTGTCCTCGATCGATTTTTCGAATCGATTTACATCTCCCGCCCAATATTTCGATTTTGAAGTCTTGAACGTAATTGTAGACAACCTTCAATAATGTCAGAGGAAAAGACTGTACTAGGGCTCTACTTTCGAAACTTTTAAACTTGAAGTCCTACTAGAGAGCGTTTTTCAATGGTGTTATCAGAAAAGGTTCAGAGGTTCTTTCTGGTTAATTTTTTCAAAATTGTAATCGCTAAAACACACGACTGTGGATCATATTTGTTGGCGTTAGGGGCCCAGCAATTTTTTTTTTAAATTGAAATCTCAAAAACGGAACATTACATAATCTCCCATGTTGTTGGATGGCAAGATATAAAGGGACTCTCTTTCGGTAATTTTCAGGGAATCGGAGCCTTGAAAACAAAATTTGAGGTGCTCTGTAATAATTTTGGAGGAAAGGGGAGGCTTCGACAGCGTAGCATTTAGAAGAATTTCTTATTTTCTGAGAACTAGAAAAAGGCGAATAGATAAAACAGGAGGGCGGAGAAACAGAACGTTGGAAATGTGTTAAAATGAAGTGTTCGTTATATATTATATTGTTCAGATAAGTTTTTGTAAAAGTCTTTGATAGAAACTATAAAATATTAATATAATAATATTGTTGGGTTTTTTTTTCTGCAATAGTAGATGAAAAGTAACAATTTTGTCATGAAAATATATCTGTAAGTGACGAAAAAACCGTAATTTAGAAAGCAAAAAAACAAGAATAATTGTAACTTCGTAAAGTATAATCTGAGGAGTCAGATAACTTAAAATGAGATAAGTTTTTGGAAAGTTGAAATTATTTGAACAAGTACAAACAACCTTAGCAATCTTTTTTAGTTATGTCTGGAGCACCCATGCTATTCATATTTAAATGCCAAACTGACTCATCACCCCCAGCTTGCTAGACACTTAATCTTTTGTTCCAGAATTAAAAAGAAATTTGCCCAAAAATCAAAAATAGGATGTTTTTTCTAATTTGTGTGGTCTTAAAAATGTATTCTAGATTATCTTTGTTAATGCTATAGGGTGGAAAAGTGGCCTGGGAGCGTTTTCCTCGGCATTTTTCGAAATTGAAACTTGAAAAATTTTATATTTTTTCTCTAATTACGTTAAGGAGGTTGGTGTTTTAGGGTTCTTCCTGGAAATTTTTCAAAATTGTTGTTCTGAAAACGCAGTTTTAGACATTATTCGGAGATGTTAATTAGAGGAGAAATCCGGGGCCCCCCTTCCAGAAATTGGTCGAAAATGAACAATCTAAGAAACGCAGCTGTGTGCCATCTTTGATATCGTTATGAAGACAGGAAATTTTTCCGAATTGGAGCTACAAAAACAATTTTATTTGACTTTTAATGATGTTAGGGGTGAGTTTTCGGGTGCTTTACCACAGTAATTATTTGAAAGGTAAGACCTTAAACGAAATTTAAGATTATTTTAAATTATATTGGTGGAGGTGGAGGGGCTGAAGCTCATTAATAAAATTTTCGAAACTTGGATTAAAATTCTGCTGAAAAACAAAAACCCATTAAAACGATTATTTGAACTCCCACCCTTTCCCTCATTAGCACGCTGCTTTAACCAACCAAGCCAATGTGTCTTCGCTCTCAGGTACTATTCATTTCCAAAATTATTTGAGTGGTTTGGTTTTTCCATAATGAAATTTTCAATTTCTAGCCTTATATTTTTATCTGTTTGAAATACAAGCGTTTGCGGCCTCCGTCAATAAAAAAAAAAAAAAAAAAAAACATTTTGAATTTTTTGGTAGTTCAATTTATCTTAGCTTTTACACTTTCTTTTGTTTTAGATGTAATGTGTCCAGAACATCGCGATAAAATTTTCGTTTAATTTCGCCTTTTGTATTTAAACACTTAGAACTAGCACACTAGCAGTGGTGTGACTAGTCATGACATTTTTAAATCTCGTCTTACTCTGTTTCAACTTTTTCTCTAATTAAAATGTATTTTGGTGGCACATATATTTTTCTCTACTTAATCACTATTTTCATGATGATATTTTTACATAAAAAAAAGAAAAAGAAAAAGAAAAAAAGAAATTTAAAAAATGCTGGCAGCCCCTATGAAGTTATGTTTATTTACGTATTCATTTTTTACTTGACTGACGCTTGTCATAGATTTGTACTAAACACTGAATACTTTCTTTTCTTTAAAAAATGTTCGAAATGTTCGTTTCAGCGTTCCTCAGAGGTAAATCATGCATAACCTTGCTTGGATGTTCCTAAATAATATTCAGAGATTGCATTTGCTTTCAAATTTTGCAGAAAAAACTCTTTTCGACACTTTTATTCTATTTGTTAACTTATCATTTCTATTACATGTTCTTAAAATCGTAAAGGTTTCCTTTCTGCTTTTTTTTTTTTTTTTTTCATTACTAATATGAAATTGGTGACGATTTCAGAAAAACTGGGCGGGGTAGCAAAACCTTTCTTGGTGATGGCTCTGGTGTCCCCCCCCCCTCTCCCCCCAAAAAAAATGTTTGGTTATGCTACGCCTCTGACTGGTACTGATTTTCGCAGGCCGCCGAGTAGGGTCCACTTTCCCGCATTTCGGCAATCAAGAGTGTTTAAACAATGAAAAAAAAGGTGAAGGTGAATTCAAGTGCACTGACCACTCCGTCTGCTCGCTGCTTTTGTTGCTCATTGGGTAGAAATTCCGAAATTCCCTAAAAAGGCAGATCACATTTTTGAAATCAGGTTTGAGGTAATTAATGTACGGCAAAAAGCAGCAGTGCAAGAATTTTCCGGGGGAGCTAAGCCAGTCTGAAATATTCCAGGGGAAGCTCAAGCTCCCTCAGTTTCCCCCGTTCCGACGCCTATGCATGTCCAAAAATATTTTCGCGATGTAAAAGAAAAAAATAAATAAAAAAAAAACAACTCTTGTGAGTGTTGCACCTTACACACGAGTCACACCGAATTATCGATGATTTACGAATAAGACCCAATACTGGATGATTCTTATATAAAATGTTCCCTTGTTTCGTTTTTGCTGCTTTTTTCTAAATATTTGGGTGGTGGATATCCTCCCCCCCCAAATAATCTGGTACGTATAGAGGAAAACGGAGGACATATTCGGTTTCAGGGGGTAATTTTTCATAAGATTCAGCCGACGAAATGTCAGAAGCATTTGGAAGGGTTTTTTTTTGCGGCAGTGTATGTTCTCCTTGCCTAGATTAAAATTCTACTCTAAAATTATTTTATTCATTAAAAGTTTTTTTTTGTTTTTCATTATTCATAAAAATGCAATTGTTTCTGTATCTATGTTGAGAACTTGATTCTTTTCATTTTTGTTTATTACTAAGCTTTCTTAAAGGGCTATTAAATAAAATTTATGTTAATTTTCATGAAAAACTTTGATTTGGACATAATTATACAAATTCTGTAATAATTTTTGGTGTGAGTTTTCAAATGCTATACAGCTGAATATTGTGTCAGCGATTTTATTCAGGTTACACACGTATCCGATCGTGGGAGAAAAATTTGAAATAAAAATCAGAACTGATAAAAGTAATCAGTAAGTTTTTGAAAAAGTCAGAAAAAAAAGTTGTTTGTAGAACTTGCTACTTCATCATAACAATGATAATTCTGAATAAATATTTATTTACTTCAAAGATAAACAACTATCTGAATTTTTAGGGGGGGGGGATTAAGGGTTATATTTTCTTTTAGAGGGTATTGGTTGCACGCTCTTGTGGGAGGCAACCATCATGTTGCAGCTAAAACAGGTATTGATATTTTTTAAGGCTTTCTACATTGACCCCTAAAATGAGAACAGTTATTTTTTTTTATTGCTACTAAATACAGGGATCCTACACATTTTAATTTTTGTTCCAGTATTTTTTCTTAATTGTTCCTATTTTTAATGTTTTTGTTATTCTACTTTTTCAGGCAATTTTTTTTTTTTGGAAGTGGGCCATTTTCTTACTTTTTTACATGCTTTACACTTTCCTCAGTACTTTTTATCAGTACCCTATAATTATCTTGCAGATAGCCAAAATTGATAAGAATACACACTTAACACACACATAAGCACATGAGAGAGAAAGCTCAAAAGTTGACGTCTTGTGTCAGCTTAGCCCCTGTTTAATATCTTGTTTTCATTGTGTGTTTGCTATTGAGTCATCATTCATCAAACAGAACAGAAAAATTGAAGCAATAAGAATGATTGATTGAAAAGGTAAAACAATGTTTTTTACATGTGAAATTTACAGGTAACTTATTTTTTTTTTCTTAACTAATTTACCATAAGACATGAAAATATTTTTGCTGTACATAGTGACATATTTTTAAATAACAATATGCAAGCGAATTAAAGTAAGGTAACTGTAATTATGCTAAATCAACAATTAATTTTAATTGTATTGATTCAAAACCATTCCATTGCTAAATACTTAGCTGTTAAATTACTGTATCTATGACATTTGTTGTGTATTAGAACTAAATGGAGACCTAGAAATCCGAAATTTTGTACCTGTTTTTGTGTGATATTTTAAAATCTTAATTTAAATTCGTTGCCCCCCCCCCCTCTTTACTCTAAAGATCCAAAACGTATTCCATCAGAGATTTTTTCATTTGAGAGTAAATGTATGTAATGAGGTTTTTCTTTTCCGTCAACAGAGCATTTTTTATATATTTAGTGATTGGAGATTTAGTTACCCTTTTATTTTGACCATATCATCCACTCAGAGCTACAGTAAGATATCTTAGTACTATTTCTGGGATTATATATCTTACTGCTTCTCTGAGGGGATGATATTTAAAGTAATCCATTGTTGAGAACTAGAGAAGTCTGTTTCATTTCTTGCAATTTTCTAGCATATACTTATACTTTTCAAAGGTTTTCTCCCCACATGCATACACATATTTTAAGTAGTTTACTTAAGTTTATTTTCGCTAGGAATATTTTTGTGTTTTTATATTATTTTTTAAATAAACTTAGCTTAAACATGTCAGCTATTTAGACATAAATGTTTAATTTTATTGTTTCAGAATAGTTTAGTTTGAAAAAATGTTAAGTTTAAGAGATGTTTAATGATGTTTAAAGAAACAAAAACAAATAATAAATAAATAAAAATAATTTAAAAAATAATACTTCTATATTTTAAATTTTTTTTCATGTTGTCATAGTTTTAAATCATTATTTAAGTTAACATAATATTTTTACCTCTAGAAATTTGATCCGATTGATGAGCTCATACTGTATCTCACTTTTTCGTGTGTTTGTTTGAAATCAACGTTTGCAAATGAATGACATGTGTAAGTTTGTAAAAGTTGAATTTTCTTGCTCACATAAAAATGTTTCGCTTTTGCAATCAGATTTTGTCAAGCATTTGGTTTCATAAATTTTTTCCACTTTTATAATGAACTAATAACATTGAAAATTTGTTTCCCGTTTCATAAGATTAGCTATACTGACACAAAAAAAAAAAAACAATTTTCTTCCTTTAGTGCTTGTTATTATGTTTTAACATTAGAGCTAATGCATTATCAGTTCAGTGACTTTAATATTCCCAGAAAACTAATATATTTTTATGTTAGTAAAAACCGTTTTTTTTTAAATAGATTTTGAATTTTTACTTTTGATTGAAAAACATTCCTACTTTTGTTCCTGTTCTTTACTGAAGTTTTAGTACAAATCTTGTCTGTGAAATCTTATTTTTTTCATTTAATGTTGGGTAAAATTAATTTTTGTTAAACATTTATTGAATTTTTGGAACTACGCTTAATTTAGTGGAATTAAAATAAGCTATTGTTAAAAATTGGGATCGATTTGGCAAGGAAAAAATGTCTATCAGAAACTTCTAGAATGTGGGAATACACAAAAAGTTATGTGTTACTCCTTTCCTTCCTTTACAAAAATTTGGAATCCTTTCCACTTAAGGCATTGGCGCCCATTCTCCCAAGAGCAAGAGCCCATCCACCCTAACAAAAAAAAAAAAAAGAAAAAGAAAATATCGATAAACTTTTTTGGCAGAGTCTATGCGGTGACCCCTCCCAGTTGGGCACTCTCGCTTAAGGCTAAAAGGGAAGTCTGTCTTTCAAATTTGAATTCAGTTCCTGTATAAAGGAAAAATATTCTTTGAGTAATATTTTCTTTGTATATTTCTATAACTGTAATTGATAACTTTGCATTCTGTACTTTCTTCTCTTAAAATTACAGGTTTTTCTGTTTTTTTCCCTTTAGCTAGCTAGTGTATCAAATACTTGGAAGAATATGAATTCAGTTCAGTGGGAAGAAGAGGAGACTGAATGTCCTACTTTATATCAATTTTATACTACTGGAGGGATCAAATATGGTTTAGAAGCAACAGGTGACGAGTTTAAACTAAATAACAAACTCTTTAAAATATTCAGCGGTTCTTTACATTACTTCCGCATACTTCCTGAACGCTGGTCTACAAGCATCAGATTAATGAGGCAATGCAATCTCAATACTGTTTGTACTTATGTACCATGGAATCTTCATGAAGTCTCTCCTGGAAACTATGATTTCAAAGGTTTATTGGATTTAAAATCTTTTATAGAGAAGGTACAGAGAGAGGACATGTTTCTTATCTTGAGGCCTGGTCCGTATATTTGTGCCGAGGTGGATTTAGGCGGCTTACCGAGCTGGCTTTTAAAAGACGACATTAAACTGCGTTCTAATGACAAAAAATTCATCTCTGCTGTTTCATGTTATTTCAAGGAACTGTTACAGATTGTAAGCAAATACCAATTTAGCGTCACAGGAGGACCTATTATTGCAGTTCAAGTGGAAAATGAGTTTGCCTCATATGGAAATACACAGCAGAACATAGATGACCTTCAGTATATGACTTTTCTTAAGGATTTATTAATTGAATCAGGAATTAAAGAGCTATTGTTTACCTGTGATATGCCATCCCTAGGTTTACTTCCAGGGTCTATTGAAGGTACTCTCATGACAGCCAATTTTCAGACCGATGTTGATAAAGAATTAAGTATACTCAAGCAGCATCAACCTGATAAACCTTTGATGGTAACCGAGTTCTGGTCAGGATGGTTCGATCATTGGAACGAAAAGCATGAAGAAATCCCACTAGACACTTATATAAGTTCCTTAAAAGCAATTTTAAAGAATAATGCGTCATTTAATATTTATGTTTTCCAAGGTGGAACTAACTTTGGATTCATAAATGGAGCAAATATAGGATTTCCATTACCAGACAGCCCATATACATGTACTATAACTAGTTATGATTATGGAGCTCCTTTAACTGAAGATGGCAGATGCACTGAAAAGTATTTTGCTACTTTCATGTTATTGAAAGAAATTGAACTTGGTTATAACCGTCCTAAAAGCTTACCATTTTCCGATGTTTCTCATATAAATATGAATGACAACTATTTGAATGTTAATAACATTGCAGTCTCTAAGTTTCTTCCTCTGGACAAGCTATTATCGACTGTAAAAGAGTACAAAAAAGCCAAACCACTTTTGATGGAAATGCTGGATGAAGTCTATGGACAACAATTCGGGTTCATATATTATCAAACTAAACTTAAACAAGAAGGAAGATTGAAATTCACTGCTGGACATGGCACTAGAACTATAGTTCTAGTAAACAAAACTCCCATTGCAGTTGTAATGGGAAGCGACCGTTGTCACGAGACGCAGATAGATTCTTCTTTACTTTGCAAAACTGAAAATACACTTGGTTTATTAGTTGAAAACTTGGGTAGAATTAATTTTACAAATAAAAATGTAATATTAAATAACGAACGAAGGGGAATCGGTGAAAACATAACAATCAATGGCGAGCAACTATTGAAATGGTCTATGTATTCTTTAGATTTTAGCTCAAAATTCATGCATGACATTATGCTTTTAGATTGGAGTGCAATTGAAGACAAAAGTGAGGGCACTATTGCTCTTTATAGGGCTAGCTTAAATTTAGACACCGTAAAAGATACTTTTATCACTTCAAATTCATGGACAAAAGGAATCGTAATAGTAAATAGTTTTAATATTGGTCGTTATTGGAAAGTTGGACCCCAACAAACTTTATTTTTGCCAAAAGAGCTTTTGAAACAAGGTTTGAATGAAATATTGGCTTTTGAATTACACGGTAAAATTGAACATTTTGAATTCAAACACTATCCAGTTCTGAACTCTAATTAACAAATGCCGATTGCATCGCAACAGATTATTTTATTGATACTTCTTTCAGAGCATAATTGTCAAAGTTTTTCTTTTAATGTGAGATTTAATTTTTTAAAAATTAATTAGAAAACTGAACATTGAAAAAAAAGTGATTTTGATAGCTTAAAATAATTTTAAAATCACTAGATGAAGCGAAAAGCTTTAGTGTACTGCTTAGGTCCAATAATTAAGCTGAACTATTCAGGAGTGTGCATACATACATCGAATCACTTTGTTACATGATGAAGTTAGGGTTGTGAAAGACCTCATGTCAAGATCCAGTTTTGTTTTGTCAGTGCAAAATGTTATTAAAATATTGATTCTAATATTTTGTGTTTATTTTTAGTTTTCATACATAAGCTCCCAATGAATGAATTTCATACAACTCCTTTTTCCGGCCTTTCACTTAAAATGCGAGAATAATAACTGAGCTTATAAAGCTTAAGTGTGGAAAATGAGAACAGATTTATTTTAAATATGACTTAAGATTGCACTGTGTTGCAATGCCGTAGTGAAAATATTTTTCACCTTCAAATTTGTTAAATTAATTAAAAGTTCTATATTTGCATACTGTAATAATGTTTAATAAAAATACATATATTTTATTTTCTCAATTAAAGTTGAGACTCAAATTAATACAGCACTATTTAATTAAGCATTGCAACTCCCTTGAAGCCATTATGTGTAGTTAAATTCAGCCTTAAGTCTCACTGTCATATCAAAATTTATATGGCGAATTTGGGAGAATTCATCATGCAAAATCCAAAGTTAGAAAAAAAAAACTTTCTTAAATAAAACAAAATTACGATTTTTACAGTCCTGAAAAAGTTTGATTTTCATGTCAAAGAAAAAAAAATTATAAGTAAAATGATCAAGCGTATTTCTAAAATTAAATCAAAACATGAAACTTTGGAACTGTTTATTCGAATGTTCACATACGTACATTTTCTTCCGACAATGCAAGTTGAAATAATGCATACAAAAGACATTGCATAGTATTTATTCTATTAAGAATACAAATTAGGCAAACATACATGCCTAACTTTTCAAATTACTAATACTGACTTGCTTTTGAAGTTAGAAGACAATATTAAACATTAATAAAATATATCAGTAAAATAACAATTTTTGGTTTTAAGATTTAATATCCTAAAAAACATACCTTAAAATATTTATGGAATATCAATATGTTTATTTTGCTATTGGTTCATTACTATGTTTGAGAAATTTTATTGATCATTTTCAATTTGTGCCAAGTAAATGAACTAATAGAAAATATTGTTTTAAGATCAAAAGATTGAAATTTGACTAGATTATAATAATTAACAATCTAGAGATTCTTAATGATACTATGCAAAAATAAAAAATAATGTACATAGAAAGTGAAAAAGTTTTTTATATGCAAAACATTCATTTTTTTTTAATTTACAAATTTGAAAAAATTGAACACCATCTTTAGAAATTACTTGCTGATTTGATGCATCAAATTTTGAATTACAAAATTGATGTTACTTTTGAATTTTTATATAATAAATATTTGTATTTAAAAAAATTTAAAGAAAAAACTTTTTTTTGGGAGGGGGGGGAGCTACACTGTATGCAAGAAAATTCCATTTACTCTTCGAATTGTATGTTTTAGACAAAATTAAAATTAGAAATAAGATAAAACTATTTACAAATTCACATGTACAACAAACATTCTGATGACAGCTGAAAATGCATATGACATGATTTTTTACAATGCATGAATAACTATATGTATGCCAAGTTTAGATACCTACAAAGGGAAATAATTTGAAAACACATAAAAACACATCTAAATTTACAACAAAGGAGCATTATTCTACTTCAAGTCATAAAGGAGAAATCTAAGCTTACATTTGTTCAGTTTTTAAAAGCTCAGTGTGACAAGATAACAAGATTTCCCAGTAAGAATTCCATAGAAAAACAAGTGTAAGAGAGTCGGTGGACAATGAAACGAGAAATGTATTTACAATCCTAAGACCTGGATTTCTTTATAATACACTTTCACAACCACAAAACTAAAAAAATACAAACTTGCATAGATTTTCGGTTGCATTGGTACAAACACTATCACAACAGTGGGTTGATTCAGTCCAACAGTCGATGATTGGAACATCAGATTTCAATAAACTCCAAAATAAAAATTCAAGGTTTATATATGTAACATTAAAATAAAATTTGAAGACTAGTAAAGCACAAGCAGAATTGCCTGAATGGAAAGACAGGAAAATGCATTTAATTTCCATGTTTTTTTTTCTTCTTTAAATCTCACGGTAGCTGTAAAAACGAGCCAAGATCATGCAAAAACAAAGATGCTTTATGAAATTGTAAGTATGATACATGAAAATGGTTTCTCAAATGGAAAATGTACAAGTTTTTAAGAATTATACCCGTCTGCATCACGAGTAGCATAAAAACTAACCTCTATTAGAGGTGGAAAAGAAAATGATGAGATAAGTTCGTTTTCTATTTGGTCAAGTTAGCTTTTTTGTACGATGTAGGCTACAAACTGAAATAAACTTGAAATAGTCAGCATGAACTGCTTTGAAATCTCACGTCGCCATTTTCGATGACAGCAAGTCTCGCAGGTGAGGTAGGCGAGGAAGATATCGTACCGTTCCTTCCCTGTAGTTGATACCTTTCTTTCAGCTGAGCAAGGGCGGCTAACAATCTATTATTTGCTGCATCAAGGGTTTGAATTTTTCTTTCTTGTGCATCAATTACTTTTTGCTTGGCAAAAATCACTCCTTGCAAATCTTGTTGTTCCCGACGAAGTTCTTCTTCAACAGTTATCAATCTGTTAAAAATTTAAATAAAACATAAATGAGCATAAAAAACACTTGCACATTTTAAAACCTTAAATCATATTAATTTCAGATATTTGCAACATCGAAAGATGTTATGAGAAAAGTTTAAAACTAAAAAATTAAAAAAAAAAAAAAACAATTTGCTATGAAGGAAACCAAAATCTTTTTGCATTACATTTTAGAACTCGAAGACTATTTCTTTAACATTCAGAGAAAGTTGAGATGGACACTGAATGTAACTATGTTGCAATACAGTTTTATCTAGAAGAGCCAATATGCCAAGTCATGGGGGGGAAAATCCTTCTCCTTATCTTTTATTACGTGTCCTTTTACTTTTACCAGTAATAGTAAAAAACTCAGGGCTTATAATATAGTTAAAAAAATAAGTTTACTCAGGCCATCTTATAACTTAAAAGAACATCCTAAGACTTTTTCCAGGGACATTTTAAAAATTTCCAGTAACATATCAAAAGTGATAAGCTGTAAGTTCTGCTCATCAGCCAGGGCTAAAGCAGAACTACAAGCATATACCAACAAGGTGCATGGGGTAAATTGCAGTTCATTACCAATAGCTTCAGACTATTTTCTGAACTGAGCTGTACCATTACTTGCACTCTCACTGATGTGCTAAATTATTTTTAGCACACAGTTTAAAGGTGCTTTCAGCTTCAATGTGAGGACATCTGTCTCCAGGTTAGTTGTCTATTCCAGACTAATGAGTTCATTATAAGGACAAGCTGCAATCTTTGGATGTTGTCAACCAACTGTTCAAATATGCATATTACAAGTTTTTTTTTTTTGTGCAAATTGCTGGAAAATGAATATTAGTATCATTTAGTAGTGCAATTTATTGATAAAACTGAAACTTATTCTTCATGGAACTTCTAGGTCAACCATTTGTATGCTCCATATTTAATTTTTAATTGAAAAATGATTCAGGGTTTAATAAAGAGTTATTTTGTATATGTTTGATGCTATCTCTTCACCTCTTACAGCTCTCCAATCTATCCAATGTTTTCTTTTATTTATATAAACTTTAAAATAATCAACAGAAATTGCATTCATAAACTGCAGCAACACTGAATTTTTTAGTCTCAGTTTAAATTTTGTTGTTACCATGGATTCATTTTTGCCAATAAAAGCAATAAAATATATGTGCGAGCAGTTAGGTGTAAAACTTTTACTTTGTGCCAAAATACTGATGGTCTGCCTCAGGGATATAATACTATTTAGCAGTTGCATTAATTAGCTAAATATTTCCACTTGAATAAAGAACAATACTGGTCATATGATCTGAATTATTATAGGCTACAGTATATTTTGCTCCTTAGTTCACATCAGTGGTACTATACATTAAATTACAATTTTTATAATTTTCCAGAATAGTTTTAATATTTTTAGTGGGGAAGTCTACCTAAATTGCAGAAATTGAAACTTACTGTAGAGATAAAATATATTATCTGCCTCATTTTTCTAAACTTCGTCTAAAGAAGTTTTTATATAATTTTTATTTTGCATAGTCTAAGACTAATTTGCTTTCTTTAAATTCATCAAACATTGATGAAACTAAACTTAGTGGCTCAACAGCCCATTCGGGACAATGCTTACTGTGCTCATCTCAGTTTTCGTGACTGAGGGCTCTGGGATGTAATCATAGGCGTGCACAGGGCTTCAGAAATGGGGGTACCACTGTGTACCAGGAGGTTTAAATTACGCTTGAAAAGGCTCCTATACTTGCATACTTGTTCGCTTAACGAAAATTTTTAAATATTGTGACAAAAAAACCATTTTTAAAGGGTATAAGGTAAGAAATTAATGAACCTAAAAATGTAAAATTTTAGCCACTTTTGTATTAACTTTCATTTCTACGAGCTAATGGGGGTACCACGGTACCTCTGGTGACCTTGTACGCATGTCTATGGGTGTAACGTCAGATGTTCCAGTAAGATGGTCAGTCAAACACAGAAATGGCAGCCGATTTTTTTCACAATGGTTTCAGCCACACTAATTTAAACTGAGCTCCTGATAAATGATAAATTTCCTATTTGATATTATGATATCTTCCATTTGGCTTAAAAAATGTTTATAACTTTTCTCCTGGTGATTTCACAGCCTTGGTGTTTTTTGAAATTTGAAGGAAGTAAATCTACTTCAGAGGTATTTTACACAGGCCTCTTTTGAATGCAACTTGAATCAAGAAAATCGGATAATCATTTCGGGTAGAGAGAGCCATTTAATGTCATTTTTGGGTCCTAAAATTAAAATTGGAACGACTTCGTACCTTTTTGGCATGTGAAAACCACCCTACATTTCTTCTTGGGTGCGCAAGTACCTCCCTGCCAAATTTGGTCGAAATCCGACATAAACTGGATTTGTATAGAGAACATACATACACACAAAAATATATTCTGTTTTATTTATATAGATAGCAAAGAAAAATATAATCTTTTTTTTTTTTTTTGTATTTTTTACTTTGACAATATGTCTTTCTTCTGACAGGACGACATGCTCCAATATCATCTGCGCAGTTCTTAATAATTTTGAACTCTAATATGTCCAGGTTTTACTCTCAAGTACTTTAAATTTTTTGTGTTAGTACTACTTTTCAATGGAGATTATTTACCTAAATGCAATGTGAGGAACTTGGGGACCATTTAAAAAAACAGAATTAATATCTTGTAACTTTTTCTTTTCCCACTTCAAACTTTTTGTATCTTAACTATGCAACTCATTTGGACCATTTTTAAGCACTTTTATTATACTTGGCCTGTTTGTCATGGAGTAATCTGAGGCCTGATTTTGCTTATATCTCTGCAACTAGACGACTTAAAGAGACTTCGGGATTTCACTAAATGATTTGCTTCATCTTAAGGTACAGCTTAGCGCTGAAAAATTAAAATTCTAAAATAAAATTATTATTTCGGTTAGGATGAAAAACAGCAAATTTCAAGTGATTTCTCCATGAAATGTTTAAATATTATAAAACCTATTGTTACAAATTTTGCTGCTTTGCAACAGTAATGTTAAAAGCAATCATATTGAACATTATGAAATTAGCAAGCATAAATCCTAGAGAGGAACAAGGATTAAATTTATGGCCAATTGCCTAAAGTTTTAGACACGTATGAAGTTTTTTTCCCCTTTTAGTATCCAGCATTTATGTATGGAAAAAAAAGGTGAAGTTTCGTGATGGTAAAATTATTCTGTTTCTGAAATACATTTACACTAAAAAGAATAAAATAACAGAAATTTTAAAAATATACTAAGCATTTTTCTTAATGCACTGAAAAGGACAAAATAACTTTTCTGGATCAAAGGACAATTTAAGTATTCCTGTAGTTTTCGAAAATTCCGAGAAAATGACACCATAAACGAAGAAAAGTGCGGTTCTAGTCATTACAAACTAAACTTTCCCAATAAAAAATATACATGTTTCAAAGTTATAATTGAAAGCTAGATAATGATAATAAATTCTCTTCATGACTAGAGCCGCACTTTTCTTCGTTTGTGGTGTCATTTTCTTGGAATTTTCGAAAACTACACGAATACTTAAATTGTCCTTTCTGACCCAGAAAAGTTATTTTGTCCTTTTGAGTGCATTATGAAAAGTGCTTGGCATTTAAAAAAAAAAAATCTGTTATAACAATTGAGGCAGTGAGAAGAAAAGGGATGCAAGTGGACATTTTCAGTTTTTGAGTAAAACACGTTTAAAGATTACGTCTTAAGAAGGCTTTCAGTGAATTTTTTTTCTAAATCATGCTATACAGCAGCACCTACCAGGGCTACTAGTACTATCTCTTGTGCCAAGACAGAGGTGCAGAGGTGGGGTTCACCTACCATTTGTGCTGGTTATCTCCAAATTTTTAATTTTGCCACTTGCATCCCTTTGCTTCTTACTACTTCAATTGGAAGTATGCATCTAGGATTCATGGTTGTAAAAATAAAGTTCTTGCAGGTTAAGTGGGGACATGCGCTGCATACATACCTAAATGCACACTGATTTAATTATTCTTACTACTAAACTAAAATTATATATATTTAAAGGAAAGAAACAAATTATTTTTTTGCAGAAAATATCTCACCTTGTAATAATGTTTTTCATTTGTTGATCTTTCTCCTCTTGCTGCCGCCTTATCTCCTCTTTCCCAGCTTCTAAACGTACTTGCCAGTCTGCAACAAACCTTTCAGTCACAGATTCTTGTTTTATGAGTTTTTCTTCTGCATCAGTTAACTTTGACTGCATATCAGCCATTGCCTGCTTTAACTCTTCCACTTCTTTCTCATACTGAAAAAATAGTTAAATTGAAACATGAGAAGTATGAATAAGTGTTAACAAAATATTTTAGCTTCTTCAGATGCAAATAAATTTTAGATCTGTCTTTTCCACATAAAAAAACCTTTCCAATTTAAAAAATTAATTTAAATTCTGAAATTTGAAATTCAAATTATGTTTTTTGCAATCACGAGTTGCAACAGGACCCTACTCATTGGTTACTACCCGATCTTACTCTCTTGTTTCTAGAAACGGTTCCTGCCCCTCCTCTTGGGCGGTTACATGTGTATAGTTATACATGTGTAGGCTTGTGTGCGTGTGCATGTTGGCGTGTGTGTATGTGTGTAAAGGTGCGTATGTGTGTGTGTGTGTGTGTATGAGCATGTGTAGGACAAGGACACCACCAACCAGGAGCAGTGGCTACTAGGAGACAGTGCTCAGGGCCAGAGGAGTTGCGCCGGAGCTGAACCTACAGAGGGCGGAGGGGTTGAAAAAGGAACCAGACATCAAGGACGGTCAAATGAAAACAATTAGCTATCGTGATTGCTCAAAAAAAAAGAAGGAGCAGATTAAGAACTGGGAACTAGAAACTTTCTCAGGACTCAAGCCAACTTGCTGATATTTACATAATTATGCATTAAGTCCCTTTCCAATCATTTCTTTACTTTTTAAATTTACTATCAAGCCATTTAATTCCATCATTAAGTATACTGGTTATAAATTATATACTTCCATAATCAATGTATTTACTACATGTGCATATAAATAGATATAGCTAATTAAATTAATGACCTTTATTGTTTCCAGTCAATGTTTTATTCCTTATAAAAAAGATAAAAATAAAGTTGTTAGTGTAAAAATACAAAATGTCTCTGCTCTTGGTTAGTGATATCAATTGTTCAACGTCATTGATATTAAAAGGTCCAAAAATCTTCAATATAGAAACATTAGTATATTTTTAATAGTGTGCAAGGCTACCTGAGAACTTTAAAACCATGTTTAAACAGAACTTAGCAATTTTATCTATGAAAGTTTTTACAATAATTTTCTCTTCAAAACCAAGCACGACAATGACATCGAGCAATGTTATTTTGTTCCTGCCAGTGAAGATAAAAAAGTTGGCACAAACCCTTACAGCTCAAAATTTTCTTTAAAAAATATATAATTCCAAATTATTTTTTTAAAAAAATAAAATTTTTACTTACATCTTCAACTCTTTTTTTGTTTTCAGACTCATTCATTACAACCGGTGTAATAGACTGAATGTTGCTATTCTCAATATCAGCATCATCATGGCTAAAAATATAAACAACTTTCATAACTGAGAAATGTAAAGTTTATCTTTCGAATGATTATAATGCATTTAAAAATTATAGATTCTTTAATATTTATAGACACATGAAAAAATATTTTCTTAATCAATTCCCTAAACAAGTGAAAAAGAATATGCCACCTGCGAAAGAGTCGAGCATGAAACAAGGTTGCATTCAAATGATACTTTTCTCCTAATTTTGCTGCTGTGATTTTAATGTTTTTGTCATAGCAGCACGTATTCGAAAACTAAAAGCAGAAGAGATTGAAACAAGTTTTGATAAAAAGCTCACAAAATCATGTCCAGTTATTTAAATTATTATTTATTGTACAATATATATGTACAGAAAAAGAGAAGCTGCAATATATTTAGGGTATGAAATTTACGAAAACAGTGAAGACCATAATGGTGATCAATTCCACAAAAAAATTAACTACCTAAAGATGAAGTGGAAGGTTTTAGGGAAGAGGCTCTTAGTTTTGATTTTTAAAATGATTAAAAATTTGTATTTAAAAAAAAATTAAAGGCAAAAAATAAATTTCAATTGCTTTTCTCCCAATTTTCATGATGCTAATTAAAAAAATAAATATGAAAATATGCTAGATCAAATTTGAGGTACATTTCTGATTTTCAATGAGTGAAATATGCTTATCAAAGCATTAAAAACCTCTGTTAGTATTGCCTAGGGGAAAAATTATTCCCTTTGACTTGAGGAATATAAATTGCCAATCTTTACAATTCTCAAAGGTTGCAAAGAAGTACAACAAAAGGGTTCGTTTCCTGAAAAGAAAAATTAAACATATTCCAGCACAGAAAAAATTGCTACAAACACTGTGGGGATGGGTGAGTCCGGGTTTGTCAAAAGCAATCCTAAAACCAATATCATTACAACCCTTTATCTGCCTTGACAAGACCTGAACAAAATACCAGTCAACTTAGCAGTGGAATCAAAGAATGAGTTTTATTGCTATTTAACAAAACAGAGAAAAGGAAGAAGAGGGAAAAAAGAAATATAGCTGGTAAAAAGGGGGAGGGAGGGGGGAGAATTAGAAATAGTTCAGTTTTAGAGAAATGAATTCACTTCTTCAAACAATTGTACAATGCAATAAAAAAATACTTAAATTGAATGTAGCTTTTCGAACAATAAACCACCATTTATATTTATAACTTATTGCCAGCATGCTTTTAAGGCACACTGAAAATTTTCAAGATGGAAATGTTTTAATTTAACACTGCTTTTGCAACTTAAGTGTGGGAATGTCAAATTATTTATTCATTTACTTACTGATTTATTATTAATTGTAGTCAACTACTTTAATGAGTTAAAAAATTCATAGTATGTTTCTTTTTATGTGGATTTACCTTTTGGAATCCTCTTTGGTATTGGAAGCCAATGTTAAGTTCAGGTTTTTCTGCTTCCTTTGAAAATATGAAGCAGTTAGTATGCATTGCTTGTGATGATAATGATGATGCAACGACCTTGTCGGATGTGATAACGCCCTCGTTGCAAGACGTGGCGAGCAAGCAATGGTTGCGCTGCAGCATGAGTGCTGTGTTCCAGCCCCCGAGTATCGAGGATTGGTCCGAGGTGCTGTAGATTTAAATTGACTATTGCGACGTTCCCTTGGTGGAGTTGAATTGCAACTTGCAGTGCCAGATGAGGAAGAACTTGAAGGACAATTACAGCCCTCTACTGATAATGTCAATGAGGAATCAGCATTTGCTGCAAAAAGAGAGAGAGAAAGGTGAATAAAATAGAACAGTAGCAAAATATGGGAACAATAAAATATAGTCCTGCTCTTTTATACAAGTTAACATCTGTACTAATTAAAAATAAGCATAAATCTGCCTAGTATTAAAAGGTAGTCCTGCTTTATACAAGTTAACATCTGTACTGATTAGAAATAGAAGTAGACATAAATCTGCCTCGCATTAAAAAATGATCGATTATTGGATACATGCGTCCAGTGAGAGTAAAAGTCAAGTGAGAGAAGAAATTTGACAAAATGAAAATCCAGATTTCATACAGGTATGTTTGACACATACAATTATTCTTAAGATGCAATGATTCTACTACATTAATCATAAAATATTTTCATTCAATAATGTAGTTAAAACAGAATGATTGTGCATTATTCTTAATCTAATAATTCTACAAAAATATTAATTACTTTGGAACAACTAATTTTAAGCATTTTCTTTTTACTATAAAGTAATTACATTTAAGAAGTTAGAAAGAAAGACAGAAAAATAATTTTCAAAATGAATATGAATTAGCTGTTGAACATTATTGCCTTATTGTATTGAAGAAAAATTATTACAGTGATAAAAAAGGGTTATTTTCTCATACCATAAATAGTTAAAAATAACATGAGTTAGTAAATTTAAAAAAAAAAAAAAAAACAAAGCAAATACTATCAAAATAGTTTTCTTTGAAGTATATTGCAATCTAAGATATTTTGTAAAAATAGTAAACGTTTGTAAGCATCATCATCAATTTTAATGAATTGTATGAGAAAATATTTTCCCATCGGATTTTTAAAACTACATAGTTAAATATCTTTTTTCAATTTTCATTATTGAAAAACTTATATGATACCACAAGAAGTTTCAGTTAGATTACTAAACCAAAACAGAAAACATAAAATGTTAAATATAAACTTGAACTGAAATAAAAAAGCTCAGATGTATTCAAATTTTAAATACATTAATATCACAGCAGTTTTATTTCAATGTCACGTCATCTTAACCGACTCCAACTTGTTATTAAATCATATTACTCTAAATATTAGAGACTGAAAATATTTTACAACTTTCGATCTGTTTTTCAATTTTATAAATGCATTTGTCAATGAAGCTACCATATGACAAATGAATACATTAAAATTTACAAAAAACGTACATGTTTTACAAAAGCTATAAAAATTATATTTATTTCACAAACATGTTGATATAAAAGCTTTTAAATGTACTGACTTTTTTTCCCACTTTTAATATGAAAATATTTGACATACTGAAATGTATATCACATTTGGATACTAAAATGTTCTTTAAAGGGAAGAATCAATAGTTAACTATTGTTAGCACTTTCAATTAAATATATTTTGTACATGATAGTTTTTTTTCCCAGGGAAAAAACACCGGACAGCCCTGGATGTACAGTATAACCTCGATTTAACAGTTTGAGGTCTATGCCCGAGCGTCACTCAGTTTGCCGTTTTTGGTGAAGAGAACTAAGCCCGAGATTCTCTCAGAGTCAAATTTTTACTCTCTTAGCTATAAAAGTACGAGTTCCATACGTTTTCTAACCTTTTTAGATACCATCTATGAACCTTTTACTTTCAAAAAATATATATAGATGGCAACACCAGACAGAAATAATTACATGAATTGTGATAGAATAGGGGGTTTAAATTCGAGTTTGTGCTTTGAAATGTACTATACAAAAGCAAATTTTATTAAATAATGTTTGTTTTCAAATTAAACCTATTTTGAGATATTTGTTCAAGATTTAGGTAAGTTTTTAATTGAGTCTGGGTAAATTTTTATGGTTAAAAACGATATTTTCTTATGCAAAACTTATTTTTTTTTAGTTTCAGACATGCTTTTTTCGACAATTTCTTACACAAAATTGATTTTTATTTCATTCAAATAGTTAATTTATTACGAAAGAAAACATCTTGAACTATGCAATACAATAAAAATTACTGAAATACAAATCTTAAAAGTATCTTTTATAAAATCATGCAAAGCGCCAAAAAAAACCCAGTCTGGAAGGATATATGTGGTCAAAACGGCTCACACCTGAAAGTGTTAACGATTGTCAAGGAACAGGAATAAGTTATCATTAAATCAGGAAACTGTTAAATCAATGAGCACAGACATTCAATACCGTTAAATCCGGACCAGTGAAATGTATCCTTAAATTCGGGGGCTTAGGGTCACACAAACATAACTATACCCACTTTCAGTGTTAGTTACGTTTGTGTGACCCTAAGCCCTCAAATTGAAGAAATCGGTAAATCGTTTGCAGTTAAATTGAAGTTATACTGTATGTGTGGTTTTCAGAGTTTATACATTAGAACAAAGACAGCAATTCAACGTTATCTTAAGAATATTTTACAGGAATTATTTACAAATTCTACATTTCAGCCAAATAATTTCAAGACAAAAATTTCAAAATTCTTCATCTAAATAAGTCATTACAACTAAACAATTTGATAAAATCTTACCAAGTGAGGTAGGTCCAAAAACTGATATATCCTCAGCACTAAGGCTGCTGAATGAACTAAGATGAGATTTCCTGAAATGCTTCCTCATTTGTCGATTGCAGCGATCCCACTGACCAGTAGAATTCGAGGAAGGAAAATGGTACATTGGATTATTAAATGCTAGAGGAGGCGTGTGACCATTCACAATTGCAGACTGTGATTTGACATTGTCATGTTGAAGCTCTGGGTCGACAGGTGAACTAGACTGACTATATGGAAAGGATTGGTACCCAGATGATGCTACATTAGAGAGCTGTAAAATTGAAATTCATATTATAATACATAAATAAAACTATTTTCGAACATAAATATATGCAGTCAATTTGCAATAACTTAAACTAGTAAGACAGAAACTTCATTACAAGTTTTGGTTTCCAACATTTTAATAAAATATTCCTAGGATATTTTAATTAACATAGTAATGTGTAGATAACTGATGAAATTACAGAATGTATACATTATTTTATTGGAAGCTCAGGGGTTTAGCAGTATCCTAATCCACTCTCTTGGATATGCTACTGGCAGCGACTATTATTTCTAGGAATTTTTTAAAGATTTCTTGGGGAAAAAAGTTGGAAACATTAAAGTTTCTGACAATACCCAGAGAAAAGAACAGCTTGTGGATCAATAAAATATAGAGTGAAATGATTCAAAGGAGATCAATTACAAATGAAACATAGAAAAAAGCTGAAAAGTAGGCAATAGGAACAATGTTCAGAGAAAATTTACTTATTTTAGCATAACAATTCATAATAATTTTAGGATATTAAATGAGCTGTGTAGAAACATTTTGAAAAATAACTTATTATTGCTTCATTTGCTGCACGATGAAACTCACAGTGAAGTAAATGAAACAGAAAAGTTATTTTTCAATCAGAGAAATTGAAACTTCTACAGGTGAGGAAATGCTGAAATATTATTCCGTTACATTTTAAAACTTTTTGATATTTAGAGAAAATAGAGGGGGGGGGGACCTTGTACAACAAAATGTTGCAACTGCTTAAGATATGTATTAGGAACTTGAATTTTGACGGAAAAGAAAAGCAAATTTTCTTGGATAGTTTTATACTTGTATGATGGCATTGTTCAATACATCACTAAAATTTTAATTGCTCTCAATTCTGAGAGAAGGAAAAAAAAATTGAATATAATCAAAAGAACTCTAAAATGAGTGGTACTTTTGTCTCCTAAATACAGCTTATACTGATCAATTTTTTTTTAGCTACCGGACTGTCAGAGTTGCTTAGTCAAGTTCATCGAATCCAGTTGCAAAAAGTTTATTTAGAACATACTAAACAGACTGAGCTGCAATTCATGGGCGGATTTATGGGGGGTCAGAGGGGGGCAATGCCCCCCCCCCAATTTTGGGAGGACTTTTTGTAGTAACAACACATCTTCCAAAAATTAAAAAAAAATCATTATTTTTTCGTTTTTGAACAGTTTAGAAGAGCATGGGTGGATTTATAGGGGGAGGGGGCAAAGTGGACAATGCTCCCCAGTTTTGGGAGGAGTTTATATAGTAACAACTTATCTTCTAAAATCTTATAACAAAAAAAAATCATGATTTTTTTTTTGAATAGGAAATTAAAGTATATTTTTTCTTTTAAACTTAAAATAGCCGTTTCTTACAAAGTTTGAACAATACTGTACAAGTGTATAATCTACTACTCAATTTCAGAGGCTGGAAAGTGCAAATTATTGATAGGTTCTAAAATCCCTGAAAAGAATTGGCGCAGTATAGCCTACAAGGGCTTTTGAACAAAAAACCCAATCTAACTAACCAAACCTTGAAAATAATTAGACAAGTCTTTGAAATTCCTAAGCAAAGTGCGTCAATTTTATTTCTTATCAAGTGTATAAATTAAGAATTGTTCAAATGGGTAGTATGTTACTCTCTTGATACCTATTCTCTAAATCTGTGCACCATTTCTTTTAAAGTATTAACTTGCATCACAAAGCACTTTTAAAGCGTAAAACTTAAAAAAAAAATTATTTGCCTATTATTTCCAATTAACCCTTATAAGACTTCAAAATGCAGAATTTTATATCCATTTTAGATAATTTCCTCCGGGGGAGTAACCCCCGGGTCCCCTAAAACTGGAGATATTCTATATCCCACTTAAAAGGGAGCACTGCGTTACTCTCTTAATACCGACCCCCTCTCTTTTAAGGTCAATTTAAAAAGGACAGCATGATTACACACAGTAATGAAAACGACACATAAAAAAGTAAAGAATGGCCTTACGCATCACAGAAAACAGACAAAGACATGGGAGGGGGGAGGGCAATTAAAAATGTTTCTCCAAAAAAAAAAATCCTGCCCCCCCAGGAACTCAGAGCTAAATCCGCCTATGCTGCAATTGCGGAATTGCAAACCCAGCTAATGACTACACAGGACTTTCCCTAGCACTTTCACTCCAGCGATCAATGGACACCTAGCCTGTGCCATGCAGTGAAAACTTTAAGGCAATCGTAAGGTGTCATACTAACAAAAGAGTGGTGTGTTGAAAAGAAAAGCATTTTTTTTTTAAACCAACACTGCACGAAATATAACTAACCTGGCTGATGGAGATTTGACTGCCCTTGTGATTTGAAACTTCCATTTCACCTGAAGTATTAGCTGCATCATCACTTGACAATCCATTGCACTGCACACTTCTTTTTGGTTCTTTTTTATCTTTATTTTGGGGTGAGATTTTAGGTTCATTGCCATTTACCAGAGACATTTGGAGGCCAACTCCATTTTGTGGTGCAATTGTTCGATGGCTTTCACCGAGTTTTTGCTCATTATGAGGAGATGTTTTCAGCCTTTGATACGGCGAGTATTCTTCATTCCTTTTGATCTCCCCGTAAATACAAGATTTTGTGAGCCTCGGAGAGACAGAGTCTTTCTTTGGAACGAGAGATTCCAACTCCATTGCAGTACCATCAGTAACAAGACCTTGGTCAGCATCAAATGCACTACATAGCACATAGTCATCAGAGGTAGTCAGGTCTGAGGCAGCTTTTCTACCACTTCCCAGCAAATAAGCATTTCTGGAAGATACATTCTCATATTACAACCAACGAGTAACATGCACTAAAATGTAATATTTAAGAAATTTAAAAAATATTTCAAGAACTAAAATTCTCTTTCAAATAGTAAAAAGCAAATATTGTATTTTCCTGTATATATTCTGCGGACTATCAGTTAAAAAAGAAAATAAATGAGGTGCGGATTATTTGTGTTTTTTTTTCTCAACACCAACACAATGAACCTAACTATTTACAGCAGGATTAATCAATAGAGACCGTTTTGCTGCCTGTACATTATTTATTTTACATAGCTTGAATGTTCCACTTACATGATTCAGGTTATGTAAAATAAACAACTATACAGTCAAGGAAGAAGCCTGCATTTGCACAAGATTAGACCAGATCATTTGTTCCTTTGTCTTGACTCTTTGGTCTTCAAGGAATTAGCTTGCTTTTATCATGATTTCAAGAAGATATCATTGTTTTTTAGATTTTTTTCAAAATTAATTTTGATTATACCTTAATAGTTATTGCCTTTCATGTTTTTAATTTAGTTGTTAAAATTGTACCTTAAATCAAAGCTTCATTTTATTTACATTGTATTATCCGCAGATTATACAAAGATTTTGTTTTCTTCTTTGGGCTGACTTTAAAATCTGCAGATTATACGCTGCCGCAGATAATACGGGAATTAAAATTTAAATGAACCTTCATATGCAAAGTTTTTTACTTTTTATTTTTTAAAGTCTCTCAGTTCATCACTTTAATATAAAAAAAACCATTGGCATCAAGGGCGCCCATATGCAAAATTTAAAGGGGGGGGGCTCAGATATTTTCCCCATGGTTTAGCAGGATATTTTCCCCTTAGAAACCGATTTCAGTACAGATTAGAGTTAGTAAAATTTGACATTTTTAGTAACTTATTCATTAACTGCTGGAGAAGAAATGTATTTACATTTTTGCTCAGAAAAACGTACTAAAAGCAAGGAAGTTCTAATTTCAAAGGGGCGCTCGAGCCCCATATGGGCACCTTTGATTGGCATCAATGTGTTAATAATTGAACCCTGTCCCTGGGTAGTAAAAAAGATGATTTATGCATACATTTTATTGGATAAATTTTTGAAAACAATTCAAAACCTAAAAAATTATTTTACTTTACAGAACTGTTGTGAGCCAAATATGCATGACGCTACTGAATACAAGAATTTCATTCATGAAATATTCTAAGGCAAAAAGATTGTTTTATGTGTTTATTGATGTATCACTGTACACATTTTGCTAGATTATTATAGCTAGTGCCCTAGTTTTAAAACTAATTTAATTATCATTTCAGAAGCACAAATTGTTAGCTAAAAATACTCGTAACAAAATTACAACATTTGTTTTTCCTGTTCTGAGACCCGTATCTGCGTACCCGCAGACCTTGTAGTACAGGGGGGGGGGGGCACGTCCTTAAATGGCCGGAATGTCTCAGAAATTAAAAAAAATAAAAAATTGTAAAAAACTACCACTAAGACTTATTTATGTTTCAAATATACAGTGTTGCCCTTTGGGAAAGGGGCCCCACAAATTTTGCAGCAGGGTGGTCCAAAATTTATAGATCCGGACCTGCCTGTTCCTCAATATTTAATCTTTTCCCATATATTTTTTTCAAATAAATAAACGATATTCAATTATATAGCTCAAGACATCTTAAGTATAAAGCCCTGCATTTCAATCAACTTCTAATGACTGACTAATCACTGGATTTTATCCCCTAATCACTAACAAAAATAGATAACACTGGAGCAAAAAGAAAAGTATAGGAAGATTAAGAAACAAGTTGAAACTTCTTCACTTTTTAAAGTGTAGATCTAATACTAATACTTATCGACTGCAATAACTTTAATAGATTTACTGAAGTACATCACAGGGCTTCTAACAGTAAAAAATGAATGCCAAAAGCACAAAAACTTTACTTACCGAGGAAGAGTAGATGGGCGATTAAATGGGGTCACAGGAGTAGATACTTTAGAGTTGACAGTTGTCAAGGAATGATAATCTTCAGTATTTCTTGTTCTTGCATTAATAACATAGGATTGCACAATTTCACGCTGAATAGTTTTCAAACTGCAATGGTCACTAGCTTTTAAAGTTAAATTTTCATTGTTAATAGAATTGCTATTATGATCTGTTTGTTGATTACTTGTACCAGCAGAAGGTGTCAGAACATTTTTAGGAACAAATGTTCGACTTAATGCAGAAGAAATGCCATTTAGAATTTGCTGCAAAGTATCAATGTGGTCATAGTAGCACTAAAAAGAAAAAATATTGAATTAGACAGCTATAAAAAAAAGGTTTTCAAAACTTTAAAACCATATCAAAACTCTGCTTACTCACACAATGATTTTGAATTAATTATTAAAAGAAGAATTGAAGTTTAATACTCCATTATATTAAAAACATTTTCCAACTACAGTCAACTTTCAATAACTCAGTCCCAAGGGACCTGATAAAATCTTCCAGTAATCAGAGGCTCCTGTTCTATCCTTCTAAAGAATAATTTAAATTTTCATTTCCAGGAATAGTTCATATATAATTGGATAAACTTATGGTTTGGATAAAATTAATTATTTTTACTACATAAAAATATCTTTACAGAGAATAAATTTTACTAAGATACTTCAAAAAAGTAAGTTACTTTTAACAGCTGACATTTTTTATTGCATCTAAAACGTCATTAAGTTTGTATGTTGTGAACCCAATTTCTTTTCACTTAATTTTAGTTCACATTGCTTTAAAACGTCTTTTTGTACAAAAAAGCAGCTCATTTGAGTCATCTAGAAAACAAAGCCTCCTTTTTTCAATTTTAGCCCAAATTTTAGGTCGTCAGCCACGGCAAAAAGTAGCCTAATTTGTAAATTCTCACGTAGTCTTGCAACGCTGTGAGCATTAAAGAGCCCTATTGTCGGTAAATTATCCCCCTCACACAAGCTGAAAAGCAGAGCAATGTGTTTAAAGGGTTTTCAAAAAAATCCCCTTATTTTGGTTGCATTTTTATGCATAAAATGAAAACTTAACTCCTGTGAAAACTTTGACTAAAAGGAGTACATTGGAGATATAGAGACAACTTTGGAAATTGAAAACATTAAATTATTTTGGGACCAAATGAAAACTTTGAAATGAAGGAATATATAAGGTTTCAAATTATCAAGAGTTGATTTTATTCTCCCCACTAAAGGCAGGGACCCAGGGCAACGAAGGAGTGGAGGCCCCTATCAGGGTTCGAAAAGATCATCATATTTTCGAAAATATCCGATACTTTGATATATATACAAATATTTTGATATATATGTATATCCGATATTTTCGACCCGTGAAAGTTAGGATATTTTGTAAAAGTTTTATTGTGGGGGCCCCTTTGTTGTGGAGGCCCTGGGGCAGTAGCCCCGCCTGCCCTCCCCTAAATCGGGCCCTGACTAAAGGAAAAGACTCATGTTTTCATTGATTTCTGTCATTTTGGCTATGAAGAAGTATTGCCAAGATATTTTGTTAGTAAATAACACTATCAAAATCAATAATTTCAATTTTTAATTCTAGATTTTAATAATAGCTCTAGTTAGAAATTATTAATCACGAAGATATGAAAATTAGACATACAAAACTTTTTATTTCTAAAGAACTACTGTAGAAAATGCACTTAAACTAATAAATTGATCATTACATACTACATAAAGAACTAATAAATGAAGTATACCTTTTGATTTACTCTAGGAAGATTTTCAGTAAGAAGATTGTGCAAACCTGCTAACTCTTTACCAATGTCTATATATCCATCAAATTCATTTCTTTTATTAAATTCTTTGGTAGGAGGACTCTAAAAAATGAAGAGAAGCAAAAAATGCTTGGAATTTTCAGAGACAGAATAAACACAACATATCATCTAGTCTATATCTTTGTCAAATTTTATTCTAAAATTTGGCTTCAATATCAGCATTAAGGTTAAAGCAAACATTATGGCTTGAAATGCGATAAGAGGAGAGCAGCATACCACCTTCAGATTTAGATTCTTATACATTTTTTCATACAGAAAAAATATTAGGAAAAGAATAAATAAATAAAATGAATTATTTTATTAATTATAATTATTTGATATTTAATGAAAACTTCATGCTAGTTTTACAAGAAAAAACATTCGAACTCCACAACCAATCTCAACAAACTATTAATACTTGTACACTAAATTCTCTTCTTTTTAAAACTACAACTGCTTAACAATTTTTGTTTCTTTAAAAATTAAATGAAAAAGGCATGTAATTTAATTACCTGCATAATATTTAACAAAATATTTTGTACTTTAAAAATTCTTTAAGAACATACAGAAAAATAAAAAAACAAAATTTTAAAATTCACAAAATTATATTCTTTGAAGTCTAAAGAATATTGTTGTTTGTTTAACCAATAAGTTAAATGCAGCAAGTACTGAAATTTGAAGAAAAATTATACAGCCAGAAAAACAATGACTGCTGATTTTACAGTACCATCAACCAGGGTGACTTCGCTCACTTTTAAAGTGTTAGTTGGTATTATTTCTGAAGTTAGATAACATAAGTAAGGGATACACCTTCCATTCAATGCAGCAAATGATCTTTTGCGATTCCACAAGATAGCTATATAGCCCTGGTTAACGTTTTTTTTTCTTTTTTTTTTTGCTGTAGAAATTGATATTTTAGAAGAAGCATTCCTTTGACAGGATACAGTGGCCCAACCGTGGGGGGAGGGGGGGGCATAAACGCCTGGACCCCCCTCCCAGAATGTTGAGCTCAAGGTTTAAAACTATTCTTTTTTATTGAAAAAAAGAAAAGAAAGCATGTTCGTTAAACAAAGTAATTTAACTGAGAAAATAATAATGATGTTGGACAAAAATCTTAAAAATTCTTTTTAAAATAAAAATTTGAATCAAAAATTTTCAATAGTTACATTTTGTTGGTCAGCTCATTGTCCCTGTCCCCAACATTTAAAATATATTTTTTAAAAAATTTTCAGCAAATTAAAAGATTTAATCATAACACTTGGATGTTTGTTATAATACTTACAGATATTTGACGTAAAAATGCTTTCATTGTACTCCACTCTCTTTCAACAAACCCATTCATAAATTCCATAAAGCTCTCTTTACCACCAAACCTGTACAGAAAAAAAGCAAAAAATTTTTAAAGCCTATAAGATGGCAGTCATAAATTCGCAAGAACATCTTTTTTCCAGTCATCAGAACAGCAAATACACTGCTATAGGAAGGTAAAGCTCTGTAGCTGCAAATTTTTCTTTTCTTTAATTAATTTTTTTGCACGTTTGTCATTTATTGTACTTCTGCTTTATTGTACAAGCTTGCTTATTTGGTTTCCACAGAAAATAAAGAGCAAAAAAAAAAAAAAAAAATCCTCTAATTCAAAATTTTCCCAGTTGTTAGTATGGAATCCGCAATGAGTTTCTTCAAACATCTCAGAAACTCATCTCTGCAGATATTGCGATTTACCTTCCCAAAGGAGTATAGTAAATGTATGTAAATTTTAAGCTACAGCAGTAAATTATCATCACCAAGTTTATGGTTGGTCTCAACTCAAAAAGGTATTATGAACATTCAAAATGAGAACTACAAAACTCCTTCAATGAAATTTAATCAATACTCAACTTCAGTCACAACAATGACGTGAATATTAATGTTCCTTCAGTAAAGGAACTTTGAATATGAATATTTAGTAAGTCAAATCTACATATCTAAATTTCAAAATCAACTAAGATCTAAAATGATTTCCACTGAATTAAATGTTAAAAATTAAAAGAAAAAACATACCTAGTAAAGTTTGCCAAGGTTTGTATAGTTTTTGCAACCAATGTTAAATTTCTTGCAGACTTTCCTTGAGGATATTCTGAAAAAAGCAAAAATACACATATTTTAAAAACTTATTAAATGTTCAAATGTATATAAATATATTGCATTAAACATTTTTCAAATATTTTTAGCCTTGAAACTTTTAACAATAGTGATGTTATTTATACATATAAGGGCAAATATGCGACTAATGGACATTCTTAAGTAATTTTAAAATTACATTTTATTTAACAGTTATAGGTACAATATTTCAGTTTTTTTTTTTAAAACAGATGCATTAATCTTTCAACATATTTTAACTTGTGACATGGTTAAATCCCTAAAATTAAATACTAAATGATAGACTAAAAAGAAAAAATGCATGACATTACTTTTACAAAGTCATCAAAAATTGAAATATTTTGCATTAAGAATGTTTAGATATTTACATTAATATTTTTAACACCTGTCCTAAATAGTAGGTACTTTATTATTGGATAATTCTATGATTTAATATTTGATCATATCAGCTAGTTATTATAGACATTCACTTAGTTGTTAAGCATGCCTTATTCCAAATAATGCTTTATATTGCTTATTCTAATGAAACATTAAGACACATGTGCTTTTCTGCTACTACCAGTGCAAAGCAAAAGTAAAATCAAGGAAAAAAAGCAAGGAAAGTTTTTCTCTCTAAAAATATTTACATATTTGTTTAAAATGAAACCCTACAAACTTCACCTTCGGAATTTAAATGTGGGGGGAAAAGATAATGTATTCATATACCTTGAGATAAATTGAAGAGACTAGGTGATAAAATTGCTGGACAAAGAAATCTCAAAAATATGGATGCACTAATTAAGTTATCACACAGCTCCTCTTTTCCAGCTGCAGTCAATCTTTTACGACATTCATGGAACACTTCACGAAGTTCACTACACAGAAACATTTGCAAATTAAAAAAAAAAAAAGAGAATCTTCAAAATTCAATGTATGTAAAAATAACAAAAAACACTGATACAAGTTTATTTGTCTATAGATTTTGAATTTATATAGACATTGATAGCAATAGTTTAGTTTATTTTCAAATTGGTGAATGTATTCATTCACTTCATTGAAATGTTTTCAGATTTAACCCTTAAATGCATCGTTGGCAACATACAAAATTTAGTCTTCTGAAATACTGTAAGAACCAATTTAAACTTTGTAGTTGCTAATAACCAAGGAAATACTCCCTGGACATGGTATTAAATCAATTTTAAACTTGTACATACTCCAATCTGATGGAAAACAGAAATAGGTTTCTTTCTTGGGAATTCAGATGTAGTTTTTTTTTTTTTTTTTAAGTTCAGCGTGTTTGAAAATGTCTTTTTTAATTCTATGACGAATAAATTTTACTACTACTGAAAAAGTAAGGCATTTTTATAATTTTGATCAAAGTTTTAGGGGGTTCAATGGTAAATAATTTGTTGTTTTTTATGTTTAACCATAAAACATCCCTTAATTAAACTATGATTTTTCAAGTATTTTTGAACAGAAGTTGATAGCCAAAGAACATATTTTAAAGTGTTTTAAAATTATGTATTTAAGAGTAAAATTTGTGTATTGAGTAAATAAATTACTCTAATTAAGGTCAAGACTGAAGAAAAAAAGGCCTGTCATTTTGAATTTTTCCAGGGAGAGGGGGCAAAGGACGCTAGAAGATAGCAAAAAACCACATCCTCTTACATGTAAATACATTAATTTCCAAAATCCAGGGAAGGGGGAGGGAGCATGCAATTGATCGGCATAAATGAGGGGCTTGTTATTCTTGTGATACATTTTACTAACTTGATATTAATTGATATTAAGATTTTGAAATAACAATATATGAACCTAATAAACTATGAAACATTTATCAAATTTTTTCATCATCGTGTCTTCTAATAAAGCGTGTATACTTTCTTTGTTTTTTAACTTATTAATTTTAAGTTTTAACTGCTATTTTATGAATAAAACATTAAGTTTTCAGTTTATGTGAATAGGTCATTTGTTTTACATAATTCATTAATACAATTATTATGCACACAAAGAGTAAGCACAGGTACCATTCATGTAGATAACAAACTCTGAGTAAAAACTTTTTTTTTTACAAGTTTATCAAGTAAGTCCTTTTATTGTTTTCTCAAACTTTTGCTTTTTAACTAAATTTTTCTTTTCAGGACAAAAGAAAATTGCTCTTTGTAAAAAATCAGGTAGAAGTACTGTCAACTGGGGATAACTTCGGCCTTAGCAAGTAACATTGGTCCATCAAACTAAAAAAGATTGTCTATACTGTATTAGGCGTAGGAGAGTGATAACACTTATTTGTTTCAAGGGCTTAGTTAAGGCAGCACTGGTTTGACTTAATCATCACTGATAATACAGATTGACTTTTTGTTTGTTGAACCAACGTTATCCCCAAAAAGGTCAAAGTCATCCCAGTTGATGGTATTAGAATGAAAAACATGTTACATGTTTTTCATTTTAATACCAACACCCCAAGACAAGAAACACCCCAACTGTTTTACTTGAAAACATTTGCCAACGCATTTGCTTGTGTTGCCAAACAATTGCTTGAACAATTGTTTGTACTGAAAATAACCAGTTGTTTCAACTTGGGTTAACTTTTTTGAACCTTTATTCCCTGGACAGAATTACAGATTTTGCAATGCAAGGATATTTATGACATTGCATTAATGTTTTATCTAAAAACTTAGGCAAAAGTTGAAAAATTTAAACAGAATTTTTCACTTACTGAGGAAAATTTGAAGCAGAATTGATAATTTTTACCCACACCATTTCTACAAACGTCATCAAATTTGCTTGCTGACGCAGCAAAGTTGCATTATTTGTTGCTTTGGTTGGGTCAACCTAAAAAGAATTACATGTAATGTTTCAAAATACCTAAAAAACATATTTATTCTAAATCAAACAGGATGTTCTTAAACTATTTTTTCAAAGCATGTACAAAAAGCCTGAATTTAAGTTAGACTAACCTCACAATCATCACTGGATTCCAAAACAACTCTTAAAAATGTTCCAAGAGTATCTTGCAAATACTAGAAAATAAGAAAATATTTAGTCAAATAACCTCAACATATAAAATCTTATTCATATCTCAAAAAAAAAAAAAAAAAAAAAATCTTTACCAAATTTTAACAATGAATAACTTCCACATAAACAAATATATTAAACTTTTCCTATTAAATTATGAAAATTCTTCCTTAAAACATTATAGAAAAAAATTACAAAAAATATTACAAGGTTTCAAGAAAACCTTACAAAAGAAGGAATAAATTTTATTTATCATAACAGGGGCATAGCCCCACCTCAGATTCAATATTAAACCTAAATAGACTTAAAACACACACACACACACAGAAATTTTCGTTTTTTAACCATAGATATGGACCAAAACTTTTGTTTTTTAAGATGTGTTTTGATTGTTAATGGTTTTATTGCTTGGGAAGAACATATTTCAAGGTCATGT
This sequence comes from Uloborus diversus, assembly GCF_026930045.1. Taxonomy (NCBI): domain Eukaryota; kingdom Metazoa; phylum Arthropoda; class Arachnida; order Araneae; family Uloboridae; genus Uloborus; species Uloborus diversus. Next base: position 83,702,503 of record NC_072736.1, read on the forward strand.
AAAAGAAACACATCCTATGAAATACATATTGTTTAAGCACATTTGAATACGATAAAAGAATTTTATCATTCATATCAGTTACTTGAAGCTTTATTTTCTAATTTCTTGATTTGAATCAATCCTATGCCTTTAATACAACAATTAGTGTTCCCGGTGGAAGGAAAAACCAACTAAAAATGAGCTGCAGTAGGAATGACAAAGGAAATAATATTAATTACAAAAAGAACGACTATTGTTGCAAAACATATTTTGAAGGACATGCTACCCCATATATGAGAAATGAACCCACTATTGGTTAATTCCTCAAAGCAGAAGAAAATTTTATTTTAATTGAGGAGATGACTTCCATGCAAATAATTTAAATTGTTCTGAAAGGTTATTCAATGAGATGAGTCTTAAAGGTTGAAACCAGTTAGTGCATCCACAAGTGTGGATGGTGCTAACATAGAGAAATCAACTTCAATATAATACAACTTCAAAAATTTTAAAGCCAAGCCAGTATTTCCTTTCATTCTCTTTGTAAAGTTTTAAATGATGGGTTTACAGCCCATGTGATTTTGCCCTCTAATTCAAAAGAAAAGTCACTTCATAAAAACATAAAATTTACAAAAAGCACTACAAATAAATCGATAAAAACGTTATGAAAGCACAACTGCTGCAAAAAATAACATACACGAGAGGGTTACGAGGAACTCCATTTTCAACGAAAAAGATATGGGTTTCTGAATGTGATTATTATGTGCTTTTGTGCTTTATTAACATTGTTTATGCTCCCTTATTTTCCATACAAGGTATTGTTTTATTTCTTAATTTTACGAATAGCTAAATGTAAATTACTTTGTCCCCAAGTAACTTCATGTAAGCTTCAGTAGCTTTAGTTGCTAGAGAATTTCCTCTAAATGTCAGATGAAGATCACCTGAAACACAAGGAGTTTTTGAAATAGAGAACAATGTATATTTTAAACACAAAACATTTAAGATAATGTGAACACAGTATTAAATTATACCAATTTTTTCAATATCTGACATCACAAGTTCTGCAAGAAATTCTTTGGCTAAATTTTCCTTTTGCATAATATTGATTAAAGTTGTTGCAACGTCATCCTATCCAATTTAAAAAAAGAAGAGAAAATAATGAATTTTTGCACTTGAAATACCACTAAAAATAAAACATCAATAAACCAAGAATAACTAGTTAATTATGTAGTTACCTTAGCACGTACACTTATAGCTGGCTCTAACATTTCACACAATGTTTTATAGTCTGTTTTTACATACTGCAAGAAAATATACATAATTGATTGGTGACTTGAAAAGAATTGATAGAAAATCAAAACGTTTTTAGTATCATTTTAACAACAATCTCACATTCATTATTTTCAATACTAGGACCAAAGTGAAAAGTTTTTCATTTGGTCAGTGACAAATCATTATTTTTTAATCTTTAAATGACTACAGATCTAAAGGCATTAATTTGCATTTAAAAAACATCAACTGGAAATGCATTTACATTCATTATCTTTACAAATTTAATAATAACAATAAAATGAAAAAAAAAAAAAAAACACAGGTCACATCTTCAAAACATTGGAGAGAAGTTTGCTGCTAAAAATAATCAACTGTATACTGAACCAAATATTTCCTACCAATAAATGCATAATCATAACACCAACACAAAACATTTAGAATTACAAAATCCTGACAGAAAGTAGCATATTGAAAACCAGTAAAAAGAGAAAAGGGAGGGGGCGGGAAGCATCACATTAAATACCATAATCAGGACAAAATAAACCTGGAACTATTGCAATGCTGTGATTAGGATCTGCGTATCCTTCACAATGATGCCAAGTTAGGTTTGTCCCAACTATAAGTCCAACAATGAAAATGTTTATAATTCTTTTTAAAGAACAGACATTCCCTAAAAAGCAAATCAAAATTCTGAACGAGGGCATACCCAGCTCAAATTGGAAAGTGGGGCAGGCTCCTCATTTGCTCCATCAGTGGAATAAATTGCCTACATCCCCCACCCCCTCTCCCCATTTTGGAAACAATATAATAATGCATTTGTGTATTTTATTTTCCATTCTTTTCCCTATCAAAGGCAGAGTATATACCTCTTGCTCCCCCCAGAAGTTTTGAAATGATGGGCCAGGAGTGAGGTACTTTTCTGAATTGAACCTTTCCAATATTGCGGGGAGGGGGTGGGTTAACTTGTAATAACTCTTTTGCAAACGAAACAGTTTTTTTTTTTTTTGCAGCTAAGTGTTTTTCGTGCTGTTTGACCTTGAGTTACTTCATCAGCATGGAGATATTCAGAAGGTAACCGAACACCAATGATGTTCCTTTTTCAATGCGATCACAAATAATATACACTTTGAAAATCAGTAGTCAAGTTTCCAGAGTCAAATTTATTGATAAGTTATTGAAGCAATTGTCTATTGTTCTTTTTTTTTAAACAAAAACAGATTTAATTGAAATCTATACTAATATTATAAAGAGAGAGGGCAGATTTTAGTGTTTATATGTTTGAGGTAATCTCCAGAACCATTGCAGTTATTTGAAAAATTCATTCACTACATGAAAGGTGCCTTCTTACTGAGTGACATAGGCTATAAATTATGCAAAAATGTACTTATACTATTCTTTTAAACCAATAGTTTGTCTTCACTACCAGTTTATGTTTTGTACTGATCTATTGTTATATACGTAAATACAAGCATAGATTGTCTCGCACTTGAATTAATGAAATAGTTGAAGGTTCCCTATAAACTGAATGCTAAAGAATAGAAACAAGTGTAAAAAAAACAAAAAAACAAGGATGGCATAAGAACTGCCATAACTTACATATGTTTTTCAGGCTGCAGAGGATGAGGTAAATAGCATTCTATTAGACATGGACATCGTAAGACATTTAGACTCTCAGAAAGCTAATGCATCAAAATTTATTTTTGAATTCAATTAGTGCAGATAGATGATATTGATCTGTGATTCTAAAAGCAGTAATTTTGCATGCATTTCGGGCTACACTTTTAGGTTTTTATCTATACTGATATTTTAAAGATAGAGGGGTTTTTTTTGTATGTTTATATGTTCTGAAGAAGATTAATAAATGATTGCAACCTACGAAACGGAGTATGTTTCCAATCATTTAATTAAATTAGTAACCGTTTAGTGTCTCAACTATGATACCAAAACGCAAATTAATGTTTATCGGCATATGGGGTGGAGCTGAAAAAAGTTTAATAAATTTAACCAAAATCAACAGGCAGCTGCCCTCCCTTACCCCCCTCTGGATATGCCCATATTTCTGAACGCCTCTAAGTAGTCCAAGAACTTCTTTTACAAGATTCAGCACAGTTCAGTTCTGAATACTTTATAATAGAACAATCGAGGGATAAAATAAATTTGCATTTTGCATGATGAAGAAGAAATTGTACAAATACATATTTTGTGAATTTAATTATAGTTGAAAAAAAATATTTACACACCTGTAATAAATCTTTATACACTATAAGAGGCAAAACTTCAATTGTTTGAAAACAAGATTTGATCCTCATAGATGGGCACTCTTTTCCATTAGCACCTTTTTCTGTGGCAACAGTATACCTTTACGAATTGAAAGATACTTAGAACAATGCATGAAACAGTTTAATTATTTAAAATGAATTAAAGATCATTAACATACCACTTTTCAATGTAATGTTTTCCATTTATACTAGAAACTGAAATATGTACACAGCCTGCAAAATGTAAAAGTAGTTTAACAATGGCAAATCTAAGTGAAAAGATTATTGAAAGCATTGGCACAACTTGGTAAAATTACTCGTCACAAAATGTTATCAAGCTTTTGATGAATAAAAGTTAGAAATGGAAAAGAATGTTAAATAAGAAACAAAAAGTGCAATTTATTTAACAGGGTGGCGACAGAAACTGGAAAAAAAAGTTCTCTTGACTTTTTCCTGATTTCCCTGATTAAGTTCACCAAATATCCCTGATTTATGTTACCAATGATAATGGTTTTCTTTCTTTGACCTACCTGAAAAGCATTGCATAATTTAAAAATTGCAGTGTTTAGAAGGGTTTAAGCGGTTAATTAAAAATATATTTTGAAAAGGTGTTCCTTTTTTTTTTGTTTTGGTAAAATAGTATATTAAATTATCGACAGAGAAATATTGTAGGAAAGGAAATCCAAAACAAATACTTCCAGGAACCAGCTAACATAAGAATTCTAAGAAATTATTAAAACCACTCTTAAAGAAATATCAGGGTGGCGACAGGAACTATGAAAAAAAGTTCCCTGACTTTTCCCTGATTAAGTTCACCAAATTTCCCTGATTTACGTTACCAATGATAATGGTTTTCTTTCTTTGCTTTACTTGAAATCCATTGTATGTTTGTATAAAATGCAGTATTTTAAACGTTTTAAGTTATGTAAAGTTGTAGAACTAAAGAGAAAATTAAAAAAAAAAAAAAATTTACTTCCAGAAACTACTTAGCATAAGAATTTAAGAAACTATTAAAATTACTTTTAAAAACATGTGTATTTATGATAGTTCAAAATAATTTCAATTACTTTTTAGTTCTAAGTTTTCAAACAGTATAATAATTGTTGCAAGAATAACAAGTAATAGTGAAAGAATAGAAGTAATGTAGTTATTCTTATATAACTAATTGACATATTTATGCAAAACAGATGAAACCATTTGACATCCATCATAGAGAGCTTTTCTATAATCAAGAACATAGGTTTTAATGAATGAATACAGCATTTCAACAATAAAAAAATAAAGATATTTACTTAAGTACACAAGTTAACTCTATTTCAAATGATTTCAGTATGTAACGAGAAAAAATCTTAGATTGCTTTTGTAACAAACAACTTTGAAATGCAAGGGGGAAAAAAGGGAAAAAAAAAGCAATTAGTTAATTTCAAAATATATAAAAGAAGAATACAACTTGATTATAAAATTAAAGAATCACTAAAGTCTGAAGAAAAGAAAACCTTTATAATCTGAGGTGATAACAAATAGTATAACGATAAAAAACAAAGTTTTTTTAATTGAAAGTTCAATTTTAGCAATTAAATTAAAAACGCGAAGAAGTAATAACTTTTAAGCTTTTATAGTATTAATTAAAACACCAAAGATTTCTTCTTGAAATCGTGATTATAGTACGCTAATTACTTCGAGACAATGGAATAAAGGCAAAGGAGCTAAGGCATAATTGAAGGCTTCCTCTTTGCCTGTATGGTTGTTTCTTTTACGTAGCATTGAAAGCGTAAAAAGAAATTTCAAGCTAGGTAAAATAAACAACCTAACAGACACAAAAGCAATCTTAGGAAGTTCATCCTGTGGTTAATAGGTAAGATTCAATACTTTGACGTTGAGGAAAAAAGATGCACAAATATGCGGCAGTGTATAATCGCACCTCATTAATTTTATTTTATTTTATTTATTTTTTTTTTTTTTTTGAACAGATAATTGGCGGAAAATGCGTAGGGAATTAAGAGTACTTAATTTTGTAAAGCAAAAAAAATTTTTTTTTCTTCAAAAAATCAATTTTCCCTGATTTTTGGTTATTTTTTCAAAATTCCCTGATATTTCCCTGACTTTTCCCTAATTAATAAAGTTCCCTGACTTTTCCCTGATCTCCCTGATTTCCCTGATCTGTCGCCACCCTGAATATCTGTAATCTGAAGTGACAGTGAATAATACCATGGCAAAAAAAAAAGATTTTCATTCAAAATTCTATTTTAGCAATTAAATTAAAAATGCCAAGTGATAACTTTTAAGATTTTTTCAGCATTAATTTAAAAAACAAAGATTTTTTTCTTGAAATTGTAATAACAGTATGCTTATTATTTCAAGACAATGAGTAAAGGCAAAAGAGCCAAGTCATTAATAATGGCTTTTTCTTTTTGCCTATAGGGTTGTTATTTTTAGGTAGCTTGGAATGCTTGGAAAGAAAATTCAAGCAAGGTAAAATAAACAACTTTACAGACATAGAAGCAATCTTAGGAAGCTCATTCTAAGATTGAATACTTTGACCTTGAGGAAAAAAGATTCACAAATATGCGGCACTGTATAATCACACCTCATTAATTTTACTTTTTTAAAACAAATAATTGGCGGAAAATTCGTAGGGAATCAAAGTTCTCCATTTTGCAAGGAAGAAAAAAAAATCATTTGATCAATTTTCCCTGAATTTTAGTTATTTTTTCAAAATTTCCTGATATTTCCCAGATTTTTCCCTGAGTGATAAAGTTCCCTGACTTTTCTCTGATCTATCCCCACCCTGTTTAAAACTAAATGTTTTCTGTCATTTACTAGAAAAAAATATTCATATTAAAATTAAAAATATATAAGTTGTTTTCACACTATTTCATGGCACACAAAAGAGGTAAAAATAAAGTTTCATAATTCAAATATTTTTAACCAATATAAATTTAACAGAAATAAACACACACACACAAAAACTAATTTACTTTTACAAATCATGACAATCTAGTTTTTTTTCTTTTCTTTTTTTGCATTTAAAGAGCATCATTGTTAAATGTGTTTATTTTTATTATCTTTACACAGTTAAACAATAAAAATATTAAATATAACAAAGGTTTAACAAACACTTAAGTAAAAGACATACCTATTAACACATTTTTGTCTCTTCGTTTCTTTTTGTCAGCTTCTCTGTACAAATTGACAAATATACTTCCAACAGTTGGTAGACTACTGTAATACAAAAATAAATATTAATAATTACCACCAACCACATCTTTCTTTATTGATTCTCCATTTAATTGTGTATAATCAAGTTTCGATGATTTTTACATAAGTAATTTACGAAGGGCATAAAAATAATATTTGTAACAGGTAATTGTCCTTGTTTAAAAAGTCAGTTGATTAGTACTTGTGGACTATTTAAACTTTTAAGTAAAACACGTTTAAAGTTCAGATCCTAGATAGGCTTTCATTGAAATTTTTTTCTAAATTATGTTGTACAGCAGCACCTACTAGGGCTACTAGTACAATCTCTTGCCCCAAGACAGAGGAGAGGTTTATCTACCATTTGCATTGGCTATCTCCAAATTTTTAATTTTGTCACTTGTATCCCTTTGCTTCTCACCAACTGCCCATGTTTGGTTGAAACATGAAACATCAGTGAAATTGTATCTTTCACATTATAATAATTATAGCAATACAGATGGGGGGGGGGGGATCCTTTTTTATTTTTATCCCAATTTGAGATGCAAAATTACCAGTAGTTTAAAAGCAGCGGGGAAAAAAAAGTTTCTTTTCCTTTTTTTTTGAAGAATTGATTTTTTACCAATTAAAATGTAATGAAATTGAAATATTTTTTTTACAAAACTTAAAAAGAGCTAAATATTAAAAAGTACATGTGGTTTATATTTTTTCTTCTTAGAAATATGCATAAAGCTTGAAATGGGTAATCTTCCTTTCTCCGATAGTTAATTTCAACTGTTGAATGTCCACTCTGATATATTTGTAATAATGATAACAAAAGTTTTTTTCTTTAAGCTGTAGACAAATCAATAGTTTTAGGATCATTATTTCAGTATATGCATATTCAACAGTTTAGCGTTTTTTAATGGTTAAAATAATTTTGTAAAAGTCTTTTATTAGTCCACTCTGCGATTTACCCATCCTGTTACTCGCAACAGTCAAAATATTTTTTAATTCTTCAGAAGTTACTAATGTAGAAACTGTTGAAATTTGATAACACACAAAAAAAAAAAAAAAATGGAGAATCAATTTTAAAAAGTATGATTAATTGGCAGAAATGGTTAAAATTAATAGCCAAAATTTAGAAAGGTCAGACATAATTCGTATTATTTTTGCGAGGGTGACACATAAATATAATGTTAAACTAAAACAAAACATTGAACATGCATTGGTATCACTATACAGCTGAATTATACTAAGATAACTATGAACTAACAAGAAAATATTTGAAAATATTGCATCCTACATACTTAAATTCAAAATATTCTCCCCAAAAACACATCTCTCCTTTCTGTTTGGAAGACGTTCTTGCATATAACGTCTTATCTAAGCAGAGTTCACAATAATATTTGCTAAAAGAAAAATAAGTACATTAAAACCCAAGCATTATAAAATCTAAAAAACAAAACAAAAAAGGCAATTTAAACTAATCAAACCTTTTTTTAGCTGACATTCCTTTTGCTTCCATGATCCATATTTTTAATGAGTTTTCTTTTCGACGAACATTGTCTTGATTAGGTTGAATTGTTCGTCTAAGACTAAAAGGAAAATAAAAATTTTGCATGAGAAACTAAAAGCAAAAATTTACACTAACCACAGACATGTTTCAGTAATCCATGCTGAATACTGATAACAAACATTAATAATTAAAAAACAATAAAAATTGGTTCAATTACACATGATAGGTTTTGAAGAGAATTTCTAAATTTGTGAATGCCTAAGAAATATGCTCCCTCACACTCATCCTTTTCATCTTAGCAATTCATGAGAGTGCAGAAAATGCACAACAATTCTTTTTGTTTGGCTTTAATGCAAAATATACTCGGGATATGTACAACTAAACCTTTGATATTCACAACCAGCACCGTCTTTAGCAATCCGCTAGATGTAAACAAAGTAACAATATTGTATTGGTTAGTTTTGCAAATGTATGCCTTATCACTTTTACAAATAAACTGCGAACTGTAGCTTCCCCATTGTACCTTCATTATCGATTCCCTTGTGGCAACATTAAAAATTTGGCACATCTTGATGAAAGAACTCTCCTTGCTTCTTAGAATAGGTACCCATGTTCCCTTTGAAGATCTTAAAGTGGGCATCAAGGATATAAGGTTTAAGAGACCTCTGTCCATTTTGTTGTAATTCAACATTATTCTCAACTTTAGATTTCCAAGGAAGGACTACTTTAACCTGATTCATGTCTCATTCTCCTTTGCTCCGATAAGAGCCTGTTTACCACACAGGCCAACAATGCCTGGGGCCCAACTTTTTATTTAAAAACGTATGCATAGGCTCAAAACTACTACCTACAAGGAACATTAGGCCTGCATTTTAAAAAAATTAGTCAGTTATTAATAGAGACGTACCGAGTACTCGGTAACTACTCGGTACTCGGCCTACTCGGCCAATATGCCGAGTACTCGGTACTCGGCCAAATTTTGATCAGATACTCGGCCAATACCGAGTAGTTGCAAAAAATTGAATATATAATAAAATTTACAAAAAAGCTCAAGCATATATAATTTTCTGCAACCATTTACAATTCAAATTCAAATTTTTAGAATAATGAAGTTTGAAATACTTCAATGGAATAAATCTTGGTTCGAATGTCTCGAAAATTAATAAAACTTTTTTCTTAAAAATTGTGCAAATATGGAATTTTTGCTACACAAACTAAAATTAGTTATAAGATATATAAAAATACCTTAGCTTTAAAAATAAAAGGAAATAAAACAACGTTAGAAGCACAGTGCAGGATCACTGCAGACACATGTTTTGGCGTTACGAGGAATTTCTTTTTCAATGCACAAAATGTGAGCTCGTTGATTTAAAGGCATCCGGCAAAAGTCGAATTTTTTGTCGTATGCCTTTACATTCTTTAGTTCACATGTTATGCACTGAAAAGACGATCCTTGTAACACAGAAAAACGTGTCTGCAGTGTTCCTGCACATTTGTTTTTTTGCTTTTAAATATTATTTGTTTATCGAACTAGACCTATAATGAATAAATTTGTGTAATTTGTTTTAATTCCAACTTGATAAGTCATACCTTTTATTTATTCATTTTTAATTTAAAAAAATATTATTTTTGCAAAATTTTGTAGTTAAATTTCAGCAGGAATTTAGTTTAAAAACTATTATATGGACAAGGAGGTCTATACTACTACTTCAATAAGTTCAAATTCATCGATGTGTGTCGGTGGTCCTTCTTTCAACATAAATGGTACTGGGAAACTCGGCCGAGTAGTGAAAGGCCGAGTTACTCGGTAACTCGGTACTCGGCCGAGTAGTAAAAGGCCGGGGGTCATGGCACACTAACGAGGTACGGGGAGTTATACCGTATCTCACGGTGAGCAAGACCCACACATCAAGGGGTAAACTCCCAGCTGGGCTGACGCCCAGCACGGGGACCTTCCCCGACGCAATAAGCATCAAGTACGTCCGTAGCATGATACGACTATCGACCGCCGCACCCAGCCGTGCGGGGGGCCCGCTACGCGGACCCCCCGGGCGGTGGAACCTAAGGCCTACGGCTAAGAGGTGGGGTGTGTGCGGAGAAAAGTAGTAAAAGGCCGAGTACTCGGTACTCGGCCAAAGTGCTACTCGGTACGTCTCTAGTTATTAATTAAAAAAATCTTTCTTAAAGGGAAATTTTAATGAATTCTGCTAGCAACAGATTTACCATGTTGCTATTACTAGTGGTCTCCACGGTCATACGGGATTATAGGGGAAGAGGATTCATAAATGCAAATGATACATGATCAAGAATTTATCTAGTTCTGTGTTAGACAAAGGGGCCTTCGAAAATGTGTTCCGATGGGCTCCCAACTTTTAGACTTCACACTCAATAACATTCTTTTCAAAAAAAAAAAAAAACACCAGCTTTTGTTTTTTTTAATCAAAATCTATTATATTCTTTTCCTGTTTTAAAATTTTATGACCCTTTGCTGTAGTACAGTTTATATAATTTTCAAATTCAAAGTCACAAAAATTAAATTTTTATTTTAAATAAACCAGTTGTTTAGAAATTGAAAGGTCACACTTTTGACACTTTAGCAACAAACATAGAAAACCAAAATTCTTTACATACCTATATAGCCATTGATCCCTTTCTTCTTTGGTCCTACAGGTATAAAATCGAGTTCCACCATTGGAGATCATTTGGAAGCAGTTCTCTTGCCCAATTAGGCTACTGTGTAAGGCTGCCACCTGCACATCACCATGGGAAAGATCTAATGTTGCTAATACTCCAGGACTTGACTGAAGTAAAGATTCGTGTGACCTTGATGTACGCAGCATTGAAGGTGTGACGCTATAAAGTAATATGAATAATGAAATATGAATAAAGTAATATGAACAAAAATTATAAGAATATATAAATCTAAACTTGTCAAAATAGGATGACAAATAGAATTAAAATAAAATCTTGAGACATACAGTGAAAAATAGATTTTAAGTTCTCAGAACCAACGTTTTTCCGCATTTCACGTTTTTTCTTCAGTTCTCAGCTTTTCAATACAGTAAACTCGCAATTTTCTGTGGGGCAGCTTATCCGCGAGTCAACCAACAATCAGGAGCATGTATTTTTGCAGCTTAAAGCAAATACCAATAGCTGTTTTTTTTTTTTGAAAAATTGTAAATTTCAACTCTGTTGTTTTTTTTAATTAATTTTTTTGCTTATTTATTTTTTGTGCTTTCTTCATCGTACTTGCTCTTGTACTTTGTCGATGTTTTGTTCTGTTGCGCAAAAATATAAAATATTTTTACTGTTCTGTGCATATCTTCAATGTTTGTAGAAAGTTTTATGAATCAATACAGCCAAGTTTTTGAGGAAGGACAATGTTACCTTATTTGTCCCTCATTTTAGCGGCTCATCCGCAGTACTTGTGCCCTCCGATTCCACGGATAATCTGGAGTTTACTGTACACTAATAATTTAAACCCAGATTGTAAATTTATTTTTCTGCATTTTATGTTTTCCCTGGAAAGTAAAAAACAAAACAAAACCAAAAAAAAAAGTTTCATTTGTACTTTTAAAAGAGATAATCCAAGTTCTTGAAAGTTTATGAATGGAAACAGAAATGCTACTTCTCCATCCATCATAGTCAACCTTATGCTCCTTTCATCCACCAAAGAAAATGAACAAGAAGAAACAAACGCACAGCCCGTCCCTTTTTTCAATATTGCATTGAAGAGCTTATAAATTTTAAAAGACTATTTTCTTTCAAGATCAGGAAAAACACTTGAGAAGTATTCAACCCTGGAAGATGCTGCATTTCCTTTGAATTCAATGACTAAAAAGCTGTTACCAACTATTTTCAATCTAAATGCCCGGATTCGCAACTAAATGTGTTGAAATGATCTAAAATGATATAACAATGTTGTTTTCGTAAAATATAGATATTATACCTTTTGAAAGTGGCACCTTTAACTACCATTATTTTTCCTATTTGATTTTTGCTTCCTATGTATTTCCCATATTTTATGTGTTTTAAACCCAGTCCATTGAGAAACCTAAAATCGTGGTTTCACTATTCTATTCAGACACATTTTGAACTTTTCTCAATATAAACCAATTTTGTTGCTTAACTTCAAGTTTTTTACTAGACATAGAAATCGATATCAAATGCAAAATGGTGAAAATAAATCCATACAGCAATAATTTTTGAAAGAAATAGGGACATGATCAAGACTTTACAAAAGGAGGGCGAGTGACATTTGCATCCTTGACTTCTTTATCAAAAAATAGGGTGGGATCTAGCCTGCCTCTGAAATTATCATTCTGATGGCAAAAATGTTAATTTATCATGCTAATGTTATTTTAATCTTTCTGATTCTAAAGAATTCAATCAGGTTTAGATATGAAAAGATAAGTGAATAAGTTTTGTTACTAAAATGTTAAATCTTCTCTTAAAAAAAAAAGAAAAAGAAAAAAATACCTGTCGCCATCGATGGTACATCTTTTTCGCTCAAGCTTTGTCACACTTTTTGTACGTTTCAAGGGATTGCTTTTGAAACTTCGCTTGGAGAAAAAGTTCTGTAATAAAAAAAAAATAAAGTTGTAACATTCACATTATCTACAAATCACTTTATAAGGCTAAGTACAATGGAAGTTTATACTAGCATAGAACAAAGCTTAAAACAAAGCCAGAAGAAAAGGAAGAAAATAATAAACTAATCAAAATATATAAAATTGACTTTCTAATAATAAACAGGCTTGTCAATAAACAAAAATAAGACTTACATTGTGTTATTATTGTTGCTTATTGAAAAGTAATCACAAGTAATAAATACTTTTAATTAAAGTCAACTGCTAATACAATGGGTATCTAACACAGCTTTCATAAAACACTGATCAAAATTAATCTTATCCCTATTTATCCCAAAATAATTTATCTTTATAAATATAACTCAAGTCCTACTTCTTACACACTGAAAAATATTTTAGTAGCTAAATTCTATTTTTTAATTTTCAAAGCAGACATTTTCATATAAATAATAGTGAATGATCAAGTAACCCGCGTGCTTCAACAATGAAACTCGTGCCACGCCATGATAATTTGATAATATGTTTTGGTAATGTTTTATATGCAGAGAAACGCTTTATATTCTGACAAGGCAGAACTCGATCCAGCAACCTAAAACAATTTTACTGGTAAGACTGCAGTGGCGTACCAAGGCGGATGGGGGCCTGGGGCGCTACTCGAAATGGGGGCCTATCTGGTATTGAAACTGAAGTCTCTCAAACTATGTGTACGTACCATATTTACAGTAATTACTTTAAGTGGTACATTTTTACATATTTCAGGTAGTGTTGGTTTGATTTCGGACACTATTGTAAATACCACAGTAAAACACATGGTTTTAAGTAAAATTAAGTAAATACTATATTTTTAATAAAATTGTGCTGTCAGAAAATATCAGAAACAGAAAAAAATCTTAAAATTATATTGTATTTAAAAAAATTATTGCATCTGAACATCCAAGTATATATTTAAAAACATATAAAACAAATTAAAGCAGCTAATTCTAATCTAGTTGTATAGAAGTTGCAATTCTTCATTACAAAATTCAATTAGTACTCATGAATTGAAATATTTTTTAAAAATATTAGTAACTACATTTTACTGACCTTATACGCATGTGTAGAAATGAGAGCATTCAAAATATAGAACCGATTTCTAAAGCGAAGAGCGTAATTTCCCCCGATTATCGGACAAAGCGCTAGGAACTATTTCTTTCGCTTGGCCGCAGCTCATTTCTCCATAGTCAAGTGAGCTTGCAATCGAGTATAGAATGGATGGGAGGAGATATTATGCAGTCAAGGTCAAAAGTCCTGAAGGATTGACCAATTAAACAGTTTTATGCTGTCGAAAGGGGCATAGCAAAGAGGAAGTCCCCTTTGCTTGAGTCAGAAGGGGTCCATCCGATTTGCTCTTAGAAGTTATAGCTTCGGGCAGAAGACGAAATTTAAAACCACAGAAGTGCAGCTGATGGTAAAAAGAAAAATTTATCTGGCTGATTCTTCCAACGCCACAAAGGATAGACAACTGCTCATTTAGGAATGGATTTTCTTGGTTATATGTTTGAATTCGGTTTCAAAAATAGTGTATGAATTAAGACTAGACCATCGTAGTCTTAATACACAAAACAAAACATAAAACAGATATTTTAGCTGTATACTGTAATGATTAAAAATTATAAACGTGCATCTGCTATGAATTCGTTTTTTTTTTTTTTTTTTTTTTTTTTTTTTTTTTTTTTTTTTTTTTTTTAAATAAATTGTTTGAAAAAAAAATGCATAAAACTTTGCTGAAAGCACTTAACGAAATAAAAGCAAACGATTTTTATAGGTTTGGTTAATTTAAAAATTTGGGGCCCCCATTAAATTCGTGGCCCAAGCGCTCATGTGCCTTTGTACACACTAAGACGGGTCACTATGAAAAAAAGTCATATTTAACAAAATTTATGATATATACTCGCATATATAGGTAACTAAATAATATTTCTAATCATGATGTATATGACAGATCTACTGGAAAAAATAAGATACAATTTCGGGGCTTATGTCAAAACGGGGCCTTTGGGACATAATTTGCCCTCTCTTTGTTTAGGGAAGAGTCACTGAGAAAATATTCATTCTACATGAAAAGTCAACTTTTTATTTATCTAAACCATGACATAAGGCACGTCTGGCGAAAAAGAAAACGAATTAAAATTTTGGGGCCTATGTCAAAGCGGGGCCTGGGTATCATAAACCCTCCATTGATCCCGAAGAGGTATTGATTGTATCCCTGAACAAATATTTGGTTTTTAAAAAAATTATGATTTATTAAGCCAACTTGTTTAAGCATTCAAACCAAGATATGCGACAATATTGGTGAAAACCAAAAATTGAGATTTGGGGGCCTATGTCAAAGCGGGGCCTGGGGCGGACCGCCCCCTCCGCCCCCCCTTCGGTACGCCACTGTAAGACTGTGTCATTTCAGGAGAATATAGAAAAGAAAAAATGGTCAACAATGAATGCTACCTACTGAAGTTTAAGAATAATCCACTGGAGTTAGGGTTGAAATTTCAACAATCAAAATATCACCAAACAGGTGATGGGTTCGTACAAATGTAGAAACAATTTTCACCTGTCAGACCTTGACCGGTGATTTTCTAGTTTTTATATAATATATGTTTATTAAGGAACCTAATATTTGTTTAGCTCCTCTATCCCTTCACCAACAACACAGCAAGTTGATACAAACTTGAAATAATTTTAATACAACAGATGTCAGAGAAGCTTTGAGCATACTTTGACAAAAATTAAATATCAAGACAGATTTTAGAAAAATAAAACTAGGGAGAATTTCAGATGTTCAGAATTTCATGCCACAAATATTCAAAACTTGTTAAAATCTTTAAGACAAGCTTGGTCCCAAAATTTACCCTTAGAAATAGAAAAAATACATTTGAATATGTGCAATAAATATTATTTTTTTCCCTTTCACCTCACTTCCAAGTGATATGCCTAAGTTTTGTAATGAATATTACTGAGGCTCAGGAGGTAGCCCCAAACATACTACTATTTAGGGCCGATGAGAAGCCACATCAGCTAAACAGGGCCTGGCTCGGAATTCGAATGGAATACGTTTTATGAGGGAGGGGGGGGGGGCTGCAGAGAAGGGGAGAAGGGACATCTGTTGGTCCGGGCCCGAGCCTGAAAGGGGCATTTTTGAAATATGAGGGTTGAAATATATGTAGCGTCGTAGGGGTAAACAATAAAGAGGGGCCCATAAAAGTCATTTGTGACGGGCTCCAAAATTTCTGTGCGCACCCATGGGGGGGAGGGGGGCTGATAGCAGCCCTGCCACTACCAGGAGGTGAACTTTTTAGATTCAGAGCAAGATTAAATACTCTTATTAAAATTATCTCAAAATGATCAAGGCCAACGCCTCCCATAAATCCAGTCACATGCATAATTACAACATTTAAAAGAAACAAGTAAACATTGACAGAAATAACAAACTGCAGAAAACTGTGTTCCACAAGAAAATAACAATACAGCTATTTGTTGACGTATCGCAGAAATGAAAAAGCCAACGTGAAAATTATTCAATTCGTTTCCAGCATCGATAATATACCTTTAATTTGAACGAAACTAATTCGCATGTTTCAAAACTATGACTATTAGTTATATTGTAACTGAACCAGTTGAGAGTCCCCCCCCCCCTCCTCCAATTTGTAAGACAATTTATAACAATGTTTCTTTACATTTACCGCAGCACAACTCTTACCTTAATTTTTTTCAGTCGCTTATTTGCAGCAGCAAGAAGATTCATTTCTCGTTAAAGAAACAACTTTCCCTTAAAAAACACAATGACATCACTAAATCACTTTAGATAGCGCAATTAGAGGACAAAAACAATATTCCGAGCAATAAAACTGCAAAGAAGCACGTAAAGGATAAGCTAACCACCTGCAATAAATCTTCCGACAAACCGAATAAAATCGAGTACAGGAAAATCGCTTCTACTTCCCATCTGGCATCCACGTGCTAACGATGGGGCGCCAAAACAGAAACTTCGTCGGTAACCTGAGTTAGCAGCCACCACATAGCAGGCTTTCACTTCACTACATGAGAATGCGAATCCATGATTACAATTAGGAACCAGGTGTAGCAGCCATGGTCACGGCTATTGTAGCTTGAAACTTTGGAATGCATCCGCTTCGGGTTACCATATCGTATACTAAATCCCCCAGCATTGGCGATATTTAGTATAATAAAAAAAAAAATAGATGCAGCAATGCTCCCCCCCCCCCCCCCTAAGTGTTCCTCCCACGCCTAGTGAAGTGAACCTACCTCCAAAAGGAAGATAGATTGTAAATTTTCAATAGAGTATCTTTTTGTAAATACTCAGGAAAGAAAACTAAAAACCCGTGGTGTGTGAGTGGTACATGTGGGGTCGTCATTTGTGCAATCACGGGGGATTGCTTGTTTTTCAAGCTTTGTTTTTTGCTATGAAATGCATTGAATTCATACCTTTTTACCCACCCCCCAAGAGGAAAGCTTTGAAATGACGGGTTTCGTGTGGGGGGAA